>NC_136977.1:25737884-26065384 GCF_032717465.1 Coenobita brevimanus
AGGTAGCTGGTTCTTTGAAAGCAGTGATTAAGAACAGGAAAGTGAGCGTGGAAGTAAAAAAGTCGATGCATGACAGTATTGTGATACCAACCCTAACGTATGGAAGTGAAGCTTGGACTTTGTTGGAAGGACACAAGTCAAGAGTGAGAGCAGTGGAAATGAGTTATTTGAGAAAAGCATGTGGATTTACTTGGAGAGACAGACTGACAAGTAAGGAAGTAAAGGAGCGTTGTGGTGTGGATGTGGATGTGATAGAAAGCGTTAGGAGAAATACACTGTAGTGGTTTGGCCGTGTGGAGAGGATGGAGAGCGAGAGCTAACGAGGAGAGTGTATGCGGGTGACGTGGAGGGGAGAGGAGAGGGAGGGGGATGCCAAGGATGAGATGGAGGGATAGAGTGGAGAGCCATATGAGAGAGGGGGGTGTGAGCTGGGAGCAGAGCAGTGAAATTGCGTTGGACAGGGCGACATGAAGACGATTTGTTTGTGGCCACCATTTGCGGGATTGAGGAGTCTGGCAATAAAGATATAGATAGATAGGTTATGCATTCTAAAGCAAAACTGTTTTATTCAGATGCAAGATACCCTGGAAGTGTGTTTTTCTTCTTCTTCTCCGCAGGACACAACTGTTACATTTTACTAAGTTTTTGCACGCTGATACAAAACCATTTTGTTACAATGGAATGAAATCCTAGCAGCCAAACTTTATTCCTGAAGTACGATCTCTGCTTAGCTGATAATATCCATTAGTGCTAATAAAGATAAAGATGCATCCATACCTAAGGTTAATGCTTACTATTTTGTGTCTTCATTCCCAAGTTTATCCAAAGAACCATAACATTAGTATTCTTCTCTGACCCACTATTCAAGCGAAGGACTATCTTTTTCAGATACAAGAAACTCTAGCATCCTTTACTTCTTAAAAGGAAAACTATATATTTTAGTGTCTGCGACTATGCATTCTGAGGTAAGACAGTTATTCTACCCCAAGACTAGTTTCAGTGTTACATTTGATTATTTTGACTGACCATTCAATTCAGCTGCCAGAAACCCTAGCAGTTTTTATTTATCTGTAAGACATTAACTTTCTTTTTTTTTTTTTTTTTTTTTTGCTAGCGTGATTCTCCATGTCAAGGTAAAGCTCATTTATTCAACTGAGAGAACAGTTTTTTTTTTTTTTTTCTAAATTTCTGCGTTGAATCCTGCTTTCCACCTAAGAACGATTTTATTCATATGAAACAGTTTTCATTTCTCAACAGACGCCAACTCGAGTGCACTATTAGGTACTACGATTTTTACTCACAAAGCTGTCAGAAACCCCACCACCTTTCATTTCTCAGCGAGACACTAACAACTGTACGAGTATTTGGTGCCTGTGACTCTGCATTCTGAGGTAAGTTAGTAACTCTCCTCCACCCCTTGACCGGTTCCGTTCCGACCTACCAACTCTGCCAAACACTGTCTGTCTGTCTGTCTGTTTGTCTGTCTGTCTGTCTGTCTGTCTGTCTGTCTCTCTCTCTCTCTCTCTCTCTCTCTCCCTCCCTAACCCTGCTATACACATTCTCTCTCTCCCCCATTATAGTCAGCCACCCCTGTTTTAAGTTCATCTCCAATTCCAGGGACTCATTCTCATGCCAACTATTAACCCGCCTTCCTACGCTGACGTCTTTGTTTTTGCTGCACTCTTGCCCACGCCTCCAAGAAATTTCATCAAAATCCGTTCATAACTTTTTGCCTAATACAGGATCCGGATCCGTGGATACAGGATCCAGATCCGGATCCGAATTCGCTTCAAAACTGAATCAATTCTTTCTTGGTCCATGGCCCACCTTACAACAAAATTTCATTGAAATTCATTGAGAATTTTTGAAGATATTGTGCGGGATACTCCGGATCCGGATCTGGACCAGTCCCAAAAGTCAATAATTTCTTCCTCGGGCCATGGACAACCCTTCCACAATTTTTTTTTCAAAATCCGTTCGCAACTTTTTGAGTAATTCTGCTAGCAGACAAACCAACCAACAAACCAACGTGGGGTAAAACATATCCTCCTTGGCGGGAGGAAAAAAAAATCGTAGTGAAGTTGTCAACACTTTCGGGGCGATGATATGTTGATATCTACTTCTTTACTTCCATATAGGCCTATTACTTTTATTTTATCTTTCCGGGTACTCATTCTTATGGCAGCCATTAACCCTCCTCGTAATGATGACTCCTTGGTTTATACAATATTCTAGATGCTTCCATATTCAGCTTAAGCAACTATACCCTTTTTACTCTAACGTGGCCTAAATTTGACATCTTTCCACTTTGAATCCTGCGATGTAACAGTAGAATTGCCACTAGAGTATGATGCTAGTCAAGAAGTGATGTTGAAAGGACGTAGGGCTGAATTACTTTTTTTTTTTTTCACTAAAGAACTGGGAAAAAGCTGCAAAAGGACTGACATCTCTGTCAAGTTAGAGAAAAAATAGTATAGTGGTGAATGGGATAGAAACAGTCACCATCAGCCCTGGCAAGGAGGAGGATGTCATTGTATTTTATTTTACTTTTGCCACCGCCACATGATTTTATTTAACTCTGACAAGACGCACCACAGTGAAAGGATTTGAAACTTTCCATTAACGAAGGAATCACACTCAGTTAATGGAGAGGTTAGTAAAGTCTGTTTCACCTTTCAGTACGAGAGGCCTTTCCCAGCCTCCATAAAATCGTCTGGGGGCATCAAGAAAACATCATCATACTGTAAGGGTTCATGGCTACAGGAAGGGAGGATCAAGTCACCCTGAATTAGTGGGCTGGTTCCTCTCTCCCTGCGTAACCCTTTCATTGCGATACTGTGTGTGTGTGTGTGTGTGTGTGTGTGTGTGTATTCTCAGTCAGTTTGTATACTTACGCTAGCCTGTTTAATAGTGGATGAGTTAATGACTGTCACGAGTCGGCTCGTGACATCATTTGGTGGGAAACCGCAAACTCTAGTGTAATCCCAGTGTTATCGTTCAGTTAACCGCTCACCCGGCCGGGAGTATTTTTCAGGCAATTTTTCAATATGTCATAAACGATCGTCTTTGTGCAAGACATTAGCACTTCCACTGAGCGATTTATTGTGGGCGTGTTTCGCTCATTCTAGCCGTTGGTAATGCGGCTGGACATTTGCCTTTTTCCCACGAGTTAGTCAGTCAAGATTTGTGCGCCGTGGAGGCAGGTTGTGTGTAGCAGTGTCCTTCCTCAGTAACGACACCCAGTTCCCGCCGCTGCCGTTGAATTCCAGAGGCTCTGAGTGTGCAGTGTTCTTCCTCAGTAACGACACCCAGTCATCCGCTTTGTCCACTTTTCTGACCAGTATTTTCTTTTCGTATTTTCCTAGGTTTAAGAGTTTAGCTTCTGAGTGAGCGAGTGAGTGCAATCTCCTTAGTTTGAATTCATTTTGAAATGTAACGTAAATTTATGCCTTTGTAATCAATAATTTGAACAGTTCTTTTTCTCGAGCTTAATGTAATGTAAACTCGTGTTTCATTTTTCCATACTAAGCTTATTTCCCTTATAGCTCCTAGCTTGCATAAACGCTTTGCTATTCATAACTGGTACTTAGGCCAGTCTTGTTGTATTAAGCTTAAAATCTGTTGTGCCATCTAGGAGTTAATGCATCAGCAAGAATCTGTTATTATTAATAGCATTAGTTATTGATTGTCAGGGGTGAAGTCACTTTCTCCAGAGGCCAACAGTACTAATAAACAGCATTTGTGAGTAATTAGTCTCTGCTGTGTACTGTTGAGAAAGTTTATAAATTCTCGTTCTGAGAGAATCGGCGAAGCAAGCCAGCATAAAGTAATCATTGCTTGATTTTTAGCAAGACAGTTCATTGTCCCCGTTCTCAGTACTATTGAGAATTATCCTTTAATATTGCATTTATCTTAAAAACCCCGTGACAATTGGCGACCTCATTCCAGGATATTAACTCCTAGCTCTAAAGCTATTCACGAGATAATACTCACTCGTTCATACTTAGGTATTTATCATTAAAGTCTATAGGCACTACCTTACTGGTGATTATTGATTCATTTTTATTAATTTACATAATAGTTTTGACAGTCAGTTGTTTGTTTAATTTTCTTTCTTTACCAGTGTAATTAGATAAAACTGGTGACCACTAACCTGAGCCTATATTCTTTATTTTTGATTATTGGCATTTCTCTTTCCAAAAAAAATCGCAGTCAGTACTGAGTCGCTAGTTATTTAGATTGAGCTAGCATCATGGCAGCCAATGTCTATGTACAAGAAGCTAAAGATATGGGCCTCACTGACCCAGAAAAAATTCAAAGCTGCGTCCTCTCACGGTTTAATTACGAGCAAGAACGTGAGAAAGATGGTCGTGAAGAGTGTAGAATCCAACACGAACATGAGCGAGAACAGCGCGAATTTGAGAAAGATGCTCGTGAAGAGTGTAGAATCCAACGCGAACATGAGTGAGAACAGCGCGAATACGAGCGAGAACAGTGAGAACACGAACAAAAACAATGCAAACTGGAGTTAGAACAAGAGCGACAACAACGTGAACACGAGCAAAAACAACGCGAACTCGAGTTAGAACAAGAGCGAGCACAACGCGAATATGAGCGTGAACAACGCGAGAGAGAACGAGAACACGAACGTGCCGAGCGAGAAGCACGCGAAAAACATGAACTTGAAGCACTGAAGCTCAAGTGAGATTCCTTGGCTTCAGACACATCTGGTGCAATTGGCCCAAGCTCCACGAGCGTTCTCCCTGAACATGTTATGGCGACCCCACACATCAAGCTTCCCCCATACAAAGATGGGGAGCGAATCAAGCCATACATAGCTCGTTTTGAAGACATGGCTCAACTTTACCAGCTGGATGATGCAGCTAAGCGGCTTCAGTTTCTTAGCCTGTTTGAGGGCCCTGCCCTCGATATTCTCCACAGAATTCGTGGAGACAATCTCACGTATGAGATGATGAAGGCCGCACTCGTCAAAGCTTATGGTCTCACAGTTGACGACACCAAGAGTCAGTTCATGAGGGCACGTTTACAGGATGAAGAGACTGCCGTTCAGTTTCTTGACCGGCTTACTGCTTACTTAGATGAGTGGATGGAGAAAGATGAAACTCCTTCCACGTGTGAGGGGATAATTGACCTAATGCTGCACACGCAGCTAGAAAAGTCGTGGCCTACTGAACTTATGGCTCAACTTAAGATCTGCCAGGTAAGAGATGCCAGCCAAATGGTGAAGAAGGCTGATGCATTCTTTACTGCATACGGGTATCAAACTCGCAAGCAGTATACCTGGAACAGGAAACCTGATAAATCTGGGAAACCGTCTCAGACTGAACCCCAGCAACAAGGCCGTTCTCAGAATAATGGCCAAGGTCCAAAACCGCAGAAGGACCAGGGGCAAAACACTCAGAAACCTGAGTGGAAGTGGTACGATAAACAGAACCCTAACCAGCAGCAGTACCGTTATTTCAAGCAGCAGCAGGGCAAGAACAAACCACGTAACCCTCAGTCAGGACAATCGACTTTAGTGTATCGGAGGCAGGATGCAAATGCAGCCCTTATGCCACAACAAGCGTACAGTGGTGCCAACCCCACCAGTACAGGTACTTTGCAGTTCACTAGTTCCCCAACGACAGTGAACCCTCCTCCACAGGTGGTCAGTGCTCCAGCTCCTCAGATGGTGAGCACTACCCCTCAAGTACTAAGTTCTCAGGGCACCACATTTGCTGCATCGTTTGTTCCGCAGTCTCATTAATGACTGGCTGCTACCTCCTCAGACCCTTCCACCAGTAACACTGCCTTTCTTGTTCAGCCAGGGTTTGTAGGAGGTGTTTCTGTAAATGTCCTGAGAGATAATGGTTCCTCAGGTTGCTCTGTCAAGCAAAGTTTAGTTCGGCCCGACGAGTACACGGGTAAGCAGATCCAAGTTAGATTTATTGATGGGTCACTGAGATTGTTCCCTGAGGCACGTATCCAGGTGGCATCTCCTTTCTACACTGGCTTGACAGCTGCTGTTGTCATGCCAGAACCCTTGTTTGACCTCATTATCGGCAACATACCAGGTGTCAAAAACAGTTGTGCCGTAGATGTTGCTACTCAGACTTCGGCTGTTGCAGTAACATGAGCCATGGCCAAGGCTCCAAATCGTGTCACCCCGTTGACCGTCGCAACGCTGCAAGATTTGATTCGTAGTCAAGACGTTGTCCAAGAACAACAGTCTGACCCGACACTTGCCTTAGTGCGTAAGAAGCTGGAGGGTAAAGTGATTAAGTATTCACGGGGAGGTCAAGCCAGGTTCTTTCACAAGCGAGGACGGCTGTACCGTGAGTCACGAACACCCCAGGAAGAGATTCGACTGCAGTTCGTCGTTCCCGCGAAGTATCGCCAGGCAGTGTTCGAATTGGGTCATTGTTCAGTCATGGGAGGTCACATGGGCCAAAAGAAAACCTCTGACCACATCCATGCTGACTTTTTCTGGCCAGGAATGGGACAGGAAATAAAAAGGCTTGTGCGTTCCTGTGATGTGTGTCAGCGTACCACTGACTGGGGACGTGTCCGTCCTGTGCCATTGAAACCAATGCCTGTAATCTCTGAACCGTTCGAGAGAGTAGCAGTTGACATTGTTGGGCCAATCTCTCCTAGGGTAAGTGATGGATCAAAGTATATCCTCACTATTGTTGATTTCAGCACACGGTGGCCTGAAGCCATGGCCCTTAAGAATATAGAGGCCGTCACTGTTGCTGAGGCAATGATCAAAGTGTTTTGTCGCGTAGGTATCCCCAAAGAGGTTTTAAGCGACTGGGGTTCACAGTTCACCTCTGCAATGATGAACGAAGCATTCAGGTTGTTGTCCATCCGAGGCCTGCGAACTATGCCTTATCATCCCATGTGTAACGGGCTATGTGAGAGGTTCAATGGGACTCTCAAGAAGATGTTAAAGCGCATGGCCGCCGAACAGCCAAAGGAATGGCCGCGGGTCATTGCTCCTCTTCTGTTTGCTTATCGAGAAGCCCCACAGCACTCCTTGAAGTTCTCACCTTTTGAACTGGTGTATGGAAGGTCGGTCTGTGGACCACTTCAAGTCCTTTGCGAGTTGTGGGACGATGAAGAACCTGACCCTGAAGTCAAGACCACCTACACCTACGTCCTTGATCTAGCTGACCGCCTCCAGTCGACATGCGAGTTAGCTAAGAAAGAATTGATCAAGGCACGCGAAGTTCAGAAAGCCTATTATGATAAGAAGGCAAAACTTTGGAAGTTTAGTCCAGGCGATAAGTGCCTGGTGTTACTCCCCACTGCCCAGAACAAGTTGTTGGCACAGTGGAAGGGTCCATTTGATGTTGTAGAGTGCATTTCAGACCTCAGCTACATAATTCAAATGGTGAATCTTCGCAAAAGGTTCCATATTAACATGTTGAAGGCTTATCATGAGTCAGACCCCGAGGAGACTGGCTTACGAGCAGCTGATGATAGTGACCAGCCACTGGAAGAAACCGGGGCAGCCACGGTGATCCCAGCTGATGACCATGATGATGAGCCCTTAACCGCTCAGTCCCGTCAGGAAGAGACTGTCAAAGATGTTTTACTTAACGCTGACTTAGCATTAGGTGATCAGAATGCCATAAGGTCACTGCTCTGTCAGTATGCTGATGTCTTCTCTGACCAACCTAGACTTGCAAAGGTTGATTGTCACAAGATTGAGTTGACCAGCGATACTCCCGTAAAGGTTAAGCCATATCCGATTCCCATGCGACTACTGGGAGCAGTAGACAACGATATTGCTGACATGGAGACTGCAGGTATTATTGAAAAGTCTTCATCTCCTTACTGCAGTTCAGTGATAGTAGTTCGCAAGAAAGATGGTGGAGTCAGGATTTGTGGCGACTATAGAAGGCTCAGTGCGATCACCAAAGTGGATGCTGAGCCGATGGGTGACCACATTGCCATCTTCTCCAAGCTGGCAGGGTCACGATATTTTACAAAGCTCGATTTGGCGAAGGGATACTTCCAGATTCCCCTTCACCCCGAAAGCCATCAGTTCACTGCCTTTGCTACTCCTAGGGGGTTGTACCAGTATAAAGTCCTCCAATTTGGACTTACCAATTCCCCAGCAGTAATCAATCGTGCCATGAGACAAGTGCTCCATGGTATAGTAGGCGTAGAGATGTTCGTTGATGATGTCCTTGTTCATTCCACCACGTTGGAGGAGCACCTCAGACTCCTGGAAATTGTCTTCAGTAGACTCCAGAGTTTCAACATGACTGTGAAGCCTAGCAAATGTAAGATTGCTCACAGTGAGGTGGAGTTCCCCGGACATATTGTTGGCAACAATCACTGCAGGTGTCAGGGTGACAAGATCAGGAAGGTTAGAGAAGCCCCGAGACCCGTGACCAAGAAACAGGTTAGGGCATTCCTTGGCCTAGTGGGATATTATAGGAGTTATATCCCCAACTTTGCTCTCATTGCCCAACCGTTGTATGAGGTGCTACGGAAATATGCTCCAAACACCACTGAATGGGGAGAAGCGCAAGAGAGATCTTTTATCGCTCTTAAGAACATGTTGTGCAAGGAGCCTATCTTGCTGTTGCCTGATTCCAACAAATCTTTCATACTGCACACTGATGCTTCACAAGATGGAGTATGTGCCATATTGATGCAGGAATCGGAAGGTGGAATCTTCCCAGTGGCATACCACAGCCGTAGGCTAAAACCCGCTGAAAGGAATTACATTACTGTTGAGAAGGAACTCTTGGCTGTGGTTGATGGTGTTAAAAAATATTATTATTACTTATTTAGGGCACCATTCACTCTGGAAACTGATCATATGCCACTCACTAGTCTTAGCACGACCAAGACAGCTAATGCAAGATTGACACGCTGGACACTGTATTTACAGCAGTTTAACCTTGTTGTGAGATACATCAAGGGAAGTGATAACGTAGGTGCAGACCAGATGTCTCGCCTGCTAACTGCTGACTAACATGGGAAACTGTTGTATGCTGGATTCCGTAAGATAGGCGTCCTCAGAGATTTGAGTAATCCAAGGACCAGCCAGGTTCCTAGTTAAAAGTGTACCAGTAATTGCGAACGGATCGCCCGTTGGCCCCACAGGACACAGTATATCCCGGGCCTGTACATACATGTATACCATAAGTTAAGGGGGAAGTTTGAGAACCCTGCAGAGACAGTCCGAGGCTGTGTATGAATTACGTTGTGGAACATCTCGAGCTGTGGGCCTCTCTGAGGATTCCAGGAAAATGCACAAAATCCACAAGAGTGTTCACACCCACTGTGGATGTTAAAACGTGACCTGCCCTAGATTGCGTAGCGATTCTCAGCTTCCTGTCATTAATCGTAAGCATAGTTAGTTAACCATTAAACTGGGTTCCATTAGCGAATCGCAGCGTTTGATGTCCTGCACAGGCGCCTAGTCTTTTCGTTCATGACCACGTTCCCTGGTTAATTTAGCAAATTGCAGCGTTTGATGTCCTGCACAGATTCCCAGTCTTTTCACTTATGACCACGTTCCCTGATTAATTTAGCGAATCGCAGCGTTTGATGTCCTGCACAAACGCCCAGTCTTTTCGCTAATTAAGTTTAGGGTTTAACCATTAAACAGGGTCAGCGTTTGATGTCCTGTACAAACGCTTTGACTACGTTTCCTGGTTAATAATGTAAATAGTATACTTTTTGTAACATAAGTACCGATTTCTAGGCAGAGAGAGAGAAATGACATTTTTGATGCTCCACCTTAATTCCTTTCGCTGGTGCAGCTGGTGAGTGCAGTATTGCCGTGCAGATTAGCTGGTCGTCCCTGTTGCATGCTGCCTCCCCTTCTCTTCTGCCTGGTTGTCATTATTTACTATAAATTTGTACTACATGATTTCACACGTAGGTACAGTTACACCACAACTGTCACACCTACACCATGTATTATATACATTACGCTACATAACAATTAGTTGTTAACGTAAATGTAGCGAACTTTTCGCTCAGTTTGACCTGAGTACAGGATTTTTCACTGTCGTCAAGGAGTTTTTCCCTCAAGCTTGCTTCTATTAACGTAAATACGAGGTTTTTTCGCTCACTGGCGACTGTGACTTTCTCCTGTAGCAGGATAGCACACACACACCACAGTGTGAATCTTGTGTGACTGAGTTAGGAATTATATGTATGTATATTGAAATCTTTATTTTTTCTGGAGAAAAAAAGATTTGATTTTCATGGGGTGTAATCTCACGAGTCGGCTCGTGACATCATTTATGGGAAATCGCAAACTCTAGTGGAATCCCAGTGTTATCGTTCAGTTAACCGCTCACCCGGCCGGGAGTGTTTTTCAGGCAATTTTTCAATGTGTCATAAATGATCGTCTTTGTGCAAGACATTAGCACTTCCACTGAGCGATTTATTGT
Organism: Coenobita brevimanus; assembly: GCF_032717465.1. Taxonomy (NCBI): domain Eukaryota; kingdom Metazoa; phylum Arthropoda; class Malacostraca; order Decapoda; family Coenobitidae; genus Coenobita; species Coenobita brevimanus. Next base: position 25,748,309 of record NC_136977.1, read on the forward strand.
GGGCTTGTTTCACTCATTCTAGCTGTTGGTAATGCAGCTGGACATTTGCCTCTTTCCCACGAGTTAGTCAGTCAAGATTTGTGCGCCTTGGAGGCAGGTTGTGTGTAGCAGTGTCCTTCCTCAGTAACGACACCTAGTCATCTGCTTTGTCCACTTTTCTGACCAGTATTTTCTTTTCGTATTTTCCTAGGTTTAAGAGTTTAGCTTCTGAGTGAGCGAGTGAGTGCGATCTCCTTAGTTTGAATTCATTTTGAAATGTAACGTAAATTTATTCCTTTGTAATCAATAATTTGAACAGTTCTTTTTCTCGAGCTTAATGTAAACTCGTGTTTCATTTTTCCATACTAAGCTTATTTCTCTTATAGCTCCTAGCTTGCATAAACGCTTTGCTATTCATAACTTGTACTTAGGCCAGTCTTGTTGTATTAAGCTTAAAATCTGTTGTGCCTTCTAGGAGATAATGCATCAGCAAGAATCTGTTATTATTAATAGCATTAGTTATTGATTGTCAGGGGTGAAGGCACTTTCTCCAGAGGCCAACAGTACTAATAAACAGCATTTGTGAGTAATTAGTCTCTGCTGTGTACTGTTGAGAAAGTTTATAAATTCTCGTTCTGAGAGAATCGGCGAAGCAAGCCAGCATAAAGTAATCATTGCTTGATTTTTAGCAAGACAATTCATTGTCCCTGTTCTCAGTATTATTGAGAATTATCCTTTAATATTGCATTTATCTTAAAAACCACGTGACAATGACAACTATATCTCACTTAAGTTGAATAAAGCCATTAAACGGTGACAAGAATAAAATAAAACCATACATTAAGACGTCCAGCAGGAAAACGGTAAGCAATTTGGCCCTGTATTGTGTAAACCTATATAAAGTATATGACAGTCGATAAAGATACACAGCAGAAAGAAAGGACCAAACTGTGCTGTACTGTCTGACCTAAGAGCGTGTCAACCGATGCTGCCGAATAAAATTACTCAGTGAGAAGAATATTAAAGTGGATAAGCACGTTCAGTGGAGCAGTTCATAGTTATGTTGAGTGAGCTGAGAGTACGTGATGTCTAGTCCCAAATTCAGATACTGCTGAATAAAATATGGCGCTGAATAGAAGACACGTGAAAGGAACTAGAAGGTAATGGGAAAAGGCAAAAATGAAATAAAGACGTCCAAGAGAGCAAACTGTGGCTGAATAGATTTAGCGTGAGCTCCACTTTAGGATTGGAGGATCCCAGTAGCCAAGTTATGCTCATTAAGAACAGGTAACGGTGGCAAGAACACGGCAGAACAGAACATAAAGACGTTCACAGGGGAGACAGGATAGCAGATCGAGTGAATTTAACGCTACGTAATATCTGACTTCAATTTGAAATAATACACTAGTGAATAAACTATGATACCGATTTAGATTTTACAGCAGTGGCCAGAATTCAGTAAATAAGTCGGAAAGAGAGAGAGAGAGAGAGAGAGAGAGAGAGTGAGTGAATACACGAGTGGACCGATAATCACGTACTATGTAACCGCAACTTAATATCGGATGATCCTGGATGACATACACTAGCACTGTTGAATAAACTCATGTAACATTAGATAAAAGAAAGAGGATAAAGACGTCCAATGAAGAAAATTACTCACAGACCGCTGAATACAAGCATGCAACCGTGGCAGGAAAATAAGGACACCGAAAACATAATGCACATGATCAAAAGTACTGTACAGAGGAGAGCAAATACAGTGAACGTAAACCTGAGTAACAACTGACCCCAGTTTTCATACTGGTGAAGAAAGTCGTGTATGAGTGACAAAAGTGAAATACAGAGGATGCAGACGTCCAGTGAAGGGCTATATCGAGAGAACCGAGATCGTCAAATCTATCGCCAGCCCTTAATCAAGAAGCTGTCAGTGGTACATTAATGCTAGCTGAGTAAGATCATATACTGGAGAAGGAAACAAAAAACTACAGATAAAGACACGAACCTGAAAACAATTTATAACGCTACCGAAAAGAAAAAAAAAATTCTTAGAACAGAAATAAACTGAAAAGGGGATGGATGCGGTGTGGGAGGTGAGAAGGGAATGGATGCAGTGTGGAAAGTGACAAGGGAGTGGATGCAATGTGGAAAGTGACAAGGGAGTGGATGCAGTGTGGGAAGTGACAAGGGAGTGGATGCAGTGTGGGAAGTGAGATGGGGGTGGATGCAGTGTGGAAAGTGAGATGGGAGTGGATGCAGTGTGGGAAGCGAGATGGGAGTGGATGCAGTGTGGGAAGTGACAAGGGAGTGGATGCAGTTAGGAAAGTGACCAGGGAGTGGATGCAGTGTGGGATGTTACAAGGGAGTGGATGCAGTGTGGGAAATGACAAGGGAGTGGATGCAGAGTGGGAAATGACAAGGGAGTGGATGCAGTGTGAGAAACGAGAAGAGAATGGATGCAGTGTGGGATGTGACAAGGGAGTGGATGAGGTGTGGGAAATGATATAGGAGTGGATGCAGTGTGGGTAGTGAGAAGGAAGTGGATGCAGTCTGGGATGTGACAAGGGAGTGGACGTAGTGTGGAAAGTGATAAGGGAGTGGATGCAGTGTGGAAAGTGACAAGGGAGTGGATGCTGTTTGGATAAGGGTGGATAAAGGTATCTAACAGAGAAATTAGACAGAGCGGGACTAGAAAACTGAGCCTACGTCAGATGAAGTGAGAGGGTCTGATGGCTAACTTCGGCATAAAATAAGGAGTGGAGCAAGTTGCTTCTGTGTCAAGGGAACTTGAAAGCCGCAAATTTTAAATAAGTATATAAATAGGTATGTTGATAGCTACACAGATAAATAGGTAGACAGACAGATAGATAGATAGATACATAGATAGATACCGTATTTAGATAAGGGTAAAGAGAGATGCCCAAGCAAGAAAGGATAGCAGCTGAACCTGTACTGGGTGAGGGGAGAGCGTGTAATGCCTAGCCTGAATTAAGAATTAGAGGCTGGAGGCTGTCCAATTATGCTAGATGAGTAAGCGCGTTTGCCGGAAAAGGGCCTTGCTAAAAGTGTTCATGCTCACCATTCCACGACACACGGAGGAAAATGTAAAAACACTTCCTACACATAAAGATAAACGAGTATAAGTAAAGGTAAGTAAAGTTAAATGAATATAGGTAAACTGCCACCGAAATTGACGGGTAACAACTTCCAATTATAGGTACGAAAGAATCTGATAAATGATATAAACAAGAAGAGCGAGGAAATACATGATGGGCTTGTAATCCTAAATAAACATAAGTAAGTAACGCGCCATTATAGTGCAAAAGAACTTTTGAATTTCATTAATCCTTAACAAAATATCATCATCAGCAACAGCAGCAGCAGCATAATTATCATCATCCGTGCCACCATTAGCCTCTATTGATCAGGAAACTGCTATAATAAATGAAACATCATCGCAATGAAGTGGTTAATGAAGGCTATATCTAACCCCTCCAGTTAGATACGTCTTCCCTAAACCTGAAAAGAATTATCTAAAAGGAACAACAAAAATAAAGACGTCATCGCCGTGAAGAGGTTAGAAATATCGGTTAAACTTTCCATTATATAAAAAACACAGGGTAGTTAAGATGATGATCATGATCATGATCATGATGATCATGATGATGATGATGATGTGATGATGATAATGATGATGATAATGATGATGAAGATAAGGATGATGATGAGGATGATAAAAGCTGTATGGCCTAGAGAAGAAATACATACATGCATGTATATACGTAAAGTTGAAGATAAAAGATACCTTAGTCATCCTCCAAATTATCAGCAGTGCATTCTCTTGATGGTTCTCCTTATATGCTCTCCTTTTGCCATTTCTAGATTCCACTCAGACCAGTTTTTAGTGGGAGACAGTTGGGATGACTAAGATGATAATTATGGCTACACACATATCGGTACATACATAAAAGTATATAAAAAAGATTATAATTTACCAGAACATGTTACTCATCGTTGAAGTTTGCATTATTTAATGCACTCTAAGTCCTCCATGAACACAACTGGTAAACTCTGGAATAATTTCTCTCATTACCTCCCTCTTTGTTTATTTGTCCACAAGTTATGTCCAAGAAGTTATTAATGGATTTCTATGATATTCTGTAGATATATGGATCATGGGCCAAGGGAGAGTTGATTAAATTTTGATGATCTCAGCTATCTGGTATTGGGGTTGCGTTCTCTGAGTGCGTTTAACTTGTCCTATTTTTGTCTTTGTCTACGATCACTTGACGTTTAACTGTGATTCCCTGGAGGGCAACTTGTCTATTTTACTTTGGATAATGTCAGTCAACTTTATTTGCTACTGAGAAACTTCCCGAGCTTGAGTGGTAAGTACAACGTGACCCAGGCATCTGAAAATGGGCTTCTTGATTTTGGTAAAACAGCCAGTGTCATATTACGCCCTTCGAGGCGTAGGGACACAAGGCTAGGCTGTCGTTGTACAGTACAGCTGAAGGTAGAAGACCAGCCTCATTGTTTCAGCTGCGATACAAGATTAAAAATAGTCATTTCAATTGAGTCGAACGCCTTACTTTGAGTCCCTGGTTACTTTACTCTGTATGAAAAATAAACATACATATATTACGGTACGTAACTTTCACGTTCAACCAAATAGTGCGGATGATCATAAAAATAGCCATGACTTAGGTAGGAAGATGGCGGTACTGCCCATCACCCAGATCGCGCCGGACAAGTCCTGTCTGGGCAGACCTGAGTTTATCACACACAATAACATTTTAAAAGCGTGTGTGACTCATCTGGGTTGTCAGGAGTTGGAAGACCTGTAATCACCTCCTCCAGCCTCTTGCCCCTTCCCTTTCCAGTCCTTTCCTTACTCACCTTCTCATTATCTCTTTCACCACTCCCTTTCTCTACATCCCCTCACATTCTCCTTCCATTCGCCCCACTCCTTCTCCCTCTGTCTTTCTCCAGTCCCCAGTATCTCTTTCATTGTTCTCTTCAGTAAATCCTCTCTTCTTCCTCCCTCTCATTTTCCCCTCTCCTCTTGCAATTCCTCCTCCCACTTCCCAAACCCCCACACTCTCCCAGTCCCTCACTTCATTCTCACCCTCCCCAGCCCCTTTTCCAACTCCCATTCTCATTCCCTCCCTACACTCTCTTCACGATTCACTCTTCATACTGCCATCTTTCCTTCCCTTCCCATTCCTTCCTTTTTCACCAGCCTCCCACTACCTCTCTCCCTCTGTCCCACCACTCATTTCCCCACTCCCCTCCCCCACTCCTCTATTCCTTTCCCACACTCCCTCACACCCTTCACAAATGTCTCCCCTACTTCTCCCCACTGCCTTTCTCACTCCTTCCCCCACTCAGTTCCACCGTTCTCCCCCTTCCCCCCTCCCTTACTTTCCTTCCTACTCACCCATCAGTTCCTCTCCCTACTTCCTTTCGCGACACTCTCCCAAACTCCCACATGCCCTTCCCACACCCACACCCACACCCCAGACTGCACAGGAAACCCGGCAGACAAGACCCCACCTCCGGCATTTTCCCCCGATATTTATACCCCGGTGGCCAGAGTATGAGATTTATATACATAATTGCCTTACATTCTCGATCTGATAACAACTGAATGAGGCTTGATTACCGGCTTCTGGTTTGGCAGGACACAACGCCTGACCGAGCGGGTCGATTAAGGCATAACTATAAGGTAATTAAGATACTGGAAGAGTCGACTAAGAGAGGTGGCGGTGTTTTAGTGGGGGAGCTTGGTTGGGTATGATGCTTTCTTATTCTCTCTGCCACTTACCTCACTACACCACACCCACACCCACACTGTACTTTCTTCGTCTATTTGTCTGGTCGAGGACACCCCTCACATATTGCAATATCAGGCAGCCGATAGACAGAGAGGTCATACCACATCCCTCTACCACACCACATAACATTATAGCACCACTCAATCACACCACAACACTTTGCCCACTCTTACTTGGATACTTCCTTTCTATTAGTTATCAACACATCACATCCCAACCAAACCAAAATCTTCTCCACCACACACTAGCTACTCTCTAATGTAGTTTGCACATTTGTTTTTTGCCACTCATCATCACCACACCATACCTCCATTGCACCACACCTCCACCACACCACACCACCACCACGCCACACCACCACCATGCCACACCACCACTACACACCCCTCCACCACACCTCCAACACAGTTTCACATCATACTACCTCCACACCCTCCCCGCAGTAAGTTACACCCATCATATCTCCCACACACCACTACCACACCACGCGTCTCTTCACAACACCGCACCACATCACACCACACCATACCATATCCCACACCACCACAAACCGCATTATCGTACCACCACCACACCCAGCCGTCTGTATCTTGCGCATCCTTCATTTCGGTCACTCATCCTAACCACACAATACTTTCTCCAATCCCACATTTCTTCATGTACATTTCAGCACTCCTTCCATGTCCACCAGTCCATTTGAAACCATTACAATTACACAGCATTAATTACTCCACCCTCACATCCCACACTAACCATGAAAATCAACCTTAAGGGTACTTCCGCAAGAAACGATTACAACCTTGAAGACATTTCTCATTCCCGTCAGTCAGAAAACGTTATTTCTACTCGTTCATGCTGGTCTCTGGACGATCTAACTTAGCTTTGGAGATACTTTAGGAAGTGGAGAGTTTAGATTTAGCCTTCATTAGCCCTTTCCTTACTAGATGTCTGACTCAAACTGAAAAAAAAAAACCGTAGGTGGCAACAAGAAAACAAAAATACGTTCTCTGGTTTAAAGGGTGGAAACATCCTTACTTACTGAAGATAACCTCTTACCTTCTCATTGTGTAGGGTCTCTCTTAAGTAACTATTAATATTTAAGGTCATGAAGAAGAATATAAAACAGGTGCGGTCACAGTAACGAGGTCAAGGATAGAAGTTTTTAATCCTGCATTACAATGACGTTTTTATAGTTTTATCGGGAAAGACGAATCGTAGTGACTAGGGGAAGGGGTAAGTGGGAAGGGATGTATAAACATCAAGAGCAATTGTTGCGCTTATGAGTTTCACAATTCCTAAAATTTGATTACCTGTATATTCAATTGTAGAACACTCGTGACATTTTGTCAAAAATGTTCGACCAACACTCTCGCCATTACTACTGATATTAACACATCATAATTTTAGCACACCAAAGAGTCTCCAGTATATCATCATAAGCCTGTTTCCTACTACTACCGGTACACATGGTGAGGGCATAAATCCACACACACGGATTAATGGAAAGCCCAAAGTAGAACTATCATCAGAGTGCAAAGTGAAAATCGGACACACCTTCCACTCATCACTCAGGCCTTCGATGTTCATATCTTAGCATCAAAGTACTTGTATGTCAGCACAGCACACAACTAAGCCGACCACAATACCACACACTTTCACTTCCTTCACACAACTCCACCACACCCACACCATCCACCACACCCACATCATCTACCAAACCTACACCATCCACCACACCCATACCATCCACCACACCACACTTTCGTCTCCAGACAACGGCAGTATCTCTCCCACAACTTAACCACTTCCACAACGCACCACTCCCAGGCAACACCACATTCCCAAACCACACCTCCATAGCTCCATCGATACGCTACTATTACTCTCACACTAGCCTATATCACCTTCCCAACACCACACCACCTCAGCGCCTCTGCCATTCCACATCGCACCGACAACTCTTCCATACAGTACCACCACTACCCTTACACAACACCATCACAACATGCATCCATAACCCCCACACAACCCCACCTCTCCCACATGCTATCTCCATTCCCCCACCACACCTTCACCACTCTCACACTACATCTCCAGCACTTCCACACCACCCACACACAACCCCACCACGCTCACCCAACCCTAATACTTCCACACTGCCACCACCACAAGTCCTACTCCTCTACGTGACGTGGACTCCAGTAACGGGGAGATGGGGAACGCGATTATGCTGGTCAATAGGTTGTACGGGAGACAGGCAGGCAGACTGGCTGGGCGGACGATACAGACATCGACAAATACCACAGCCATCACGGGAAAGAACAACTGGTTACTCATCATTACATAGTTACGTGAATAGAGATACAAGTAGGTGGAGAAGATACAGAGATTTTTGGCAAAGACCACTTCCATTGCGGCAAATAGGAGGTGGCTATGCATAAAGAGACCTGCGAAGATCACACCCAGCACAGAACATAACGAGCGGTTCTATATTATCATACCAACAGAGATTTTAGCACTACGGAAAAAAAATATATATATACATACGGGGATTCGGCAGAGATCAGAGCCAGCACAGGAGACAAAGGGAAGTTTTGCACCATTGTACAAACATGTATACAGACGTGCGGGTAGACATGACGGAAATGAGGTGTGTGGATTTTTACTGGATGAGAATTATGAAAAGAAAAACCTGCTATGATTAAAAGATGAATAGATGAGTATGTGATGAAGGCTTTTACTGCTAAGAATTTCTCACGGGAAAAATAAAACCATCTAGCACTAGCCAAGTATAAACAATCAAGGATAAAAGAGACTCTCGGACCTCTTTCTATGGAATTAATATTAAACATTTACAGCTTCTCGTCTGTTATTATGTGCATTTTTGATGTCGATATTAAGTTGCATAAATACTCCACAAATGAAATAATATGCAACAACAACAAAAAAAAAAAGGTAAAGAAGAGCAGTCGTATTTAAGCCATTAAAAAAACAATCGTGAAGGAAGAGGGATTAGTCAGAGGAATGTTAAAAAAAAAAAAAAAAAAAGTCCCTAACCGGAGTGCAATACCTTCACGGGCTACTTCATTTTCTAATATTACGATCCAATTCCCAATCGATTCTGGGATAGGTTCAGTCTCATTCCCATGAGAGACTTCCTTGTGGTATACTTTTTGATCCCGTAACACACATTTAGTACCCGCAAGAAATATTGCCTTAGGATAAGTATAGTTCGCTTCAGAATGAGGGACTTTTAGTTACTTCGCCAAGGTAATGCATTGGTTTAGTTTATTCCTGCTACCTCCAAAGGATTTATTTCAACTTGAGAAAACCTGTCTCCTACTGACTGGGTTAATAAAGGCTATATGTGAGCCTGTCGTTTAAAAAAAAATCACTCAAAGGTAAATAAAATCCTCTGACCGTGGCTTCAATAAAAGACATGCGTCATCTTTCTGAAGGGAGTTAACTCTGTCGAGAGATCTTGAATTCGCATGAAAGTATTCCGGTGTGTGTGTGTGTGTGTGTGTGTGTGTGTGTGTGTGTGTGTGTGTGTGTGTGTGTGTGTGTGTGTGTGTGTGTGTGCGAAAACGAGGTATGGAGGCTGCCAAGACTAAAGGCCTGACAGCGGATCTAGCAGTAAAGCACTCCTAGCTCTGACTCTGTCGGGTGAGGAGGTCTGGCCGTTTTCTCTCGAGCTCTGAACACTGTTTCGTTCACTCGTGTAGAATTTCGCCGGTTTTGCCTCGTTTTTTGCCAGTTTAGACTTTGTCTCTGGCACTGAGGAAGCTTTTCTCTCGGTTTACAGTTTTTTTCTGAGACTTAGTCTCAGATTGCCTGGGTGTGGGTGGGAGTGTGTGTGTGTTTGTGACTGTGTGTGTGGGTGTTTTTTTTTTTTTTTTTTTTTTTTTTTTTTTGGCCTGCCGTTAGTGTCCCTCACCGTAGTACGACGCCGAACCCTGAAGGGGTGCCGTTAGGGCACTTCCATGAAGGGGGGCCTTTAGGGCCTGGTTATAGGAGGCGGTGAGGGCGGCTCTGTTAGACTAGGGAAGACCCGAAAGGGGCAGTGGCGGGGCCTCCCATCGCCCTTTAGAGGGCGGGGAGCATAGGTTGCCCGTCACTGTAGGGACCTGGCCACTTTTGAGGTTTTTTGTTTGCTTGTCTTTTTTGAGTGGTTGTGTGTGTGAGGTGTGTGTGTGTGTGTGTGTGTGTGTGTGTGTGCTTTTGACCGAGTTTTTTGGCCTGCTCCGGTGAGCATGAAGGGATCCAGCATCCCTAGGCCCCAGGGGCATTCCCGCCTCCCGCTTCCTCAGTCGAGGCCCTCCATCCCGTGCCCTGCCACAGGCACAAAGAGGGAGCGTCACTGCTCTGACTCGAGCTCCCTCTCGTCAGCTCACGAGGCCGCGGGCGCTAACCCCTCTACACCAACATCTACGAGAGTGGCACCTCGCTTGCGTGGTGACTCTACCCGCTCTGCCAAGGCGGCCCGCCGACATGAGGCTATGGAGGAGGTTGTACCTGCTCCACCATCTCTCTCTTCCACCAAGGGCACTTCGGAGGCTCCTGCTGCGACTCAGCTCCCCCCCTCTGCTGATCCCGCTCTGCAGGAAGATGAGGGTTTCACCCCGTGATACGCAAGGGATCGAGTCGTGCTCGCCAGGGAAACGGCCCTTCTCCGGCAGTACGCACTGGGCCTCCCCTCAGGGATCCCACTGCTGCTCGTCCCTCCGTGTCAGTAGCTGTGCGTCCGCCTCCCCGCTCTGCATTTCCAGCTTTCCGTGTGCCGGTACAGGACGGCCATGCGCCGAGCTACGACGCCGTGGCTGCACTAGAGCGTCACCTGCCAGGGCTACGCTGCTCCAACCTGATAGGTCGAGATGGCAGCTCGGTGTTGGTACCGAAGGACGAGGGATCCTACGACCTCTTGAGATCAGCTATGCAGGACGAGGCCTGCCCTGTGAAACTAGTCGAGCTGATGCCCGGCCAACAGTCGACGAAGGCAGTTGTCATGGGTTATCCCTTGAGAATGCCTGTGGAGATCCTCCTTCACCACCCTCAGGTCGAAGAGGCGACCCGCTGCCAGAAAACGCGGACCCGGGAAGAGACTCGTCAGGTCGTTGTCACCCTGCGGGGTCCTCTGATCCCTTCCATCGACCTAGGGAACTGGGGAACGTATCACCTTCGCCCCTTCACCCCGGAGCCTCTCCGTTGCTACCGCTGCCAGCGCTACGGGCACCACCGTGCCAACTGCAACCGCCCCGTCATCTGCGGCATGTGCAGTGGCGGCCACGACACGGCCGAGTGCCTCCAGCGGTACAAGGAAAAACAACCAGTTGCGGCCAAGTGCCCCAACTGCTCCGGGCGACACCACGCCTGGCACCCCAGCTGCCCCGCGAGGGTTCACCGAGTGAACCAGGGTCGGGAGAGGCAGGTAGCGTTTGTGCAGGAGAACCAGGCCGCCAGCGCTACTCAGCTCCCCCTGGCACTTTCATCTGGGGCCAACAGCGCCGCCCTCTCATCCAGCGCCCACCACCTCTCAGCGACCAGGAGTTCCCTCCATTGCCCTCAGCCCTGACTGTGGTCCAGACCACAGCAGAGGTCCACCGCCAGCAGCCGCCTGTCTCGCCAGCACTTCCACCTGTAGAGACCAGCCAGCCACTGACTGTTCCGCTACCAGTGCCAGGCTCCACACCCAGTCCACCAACCGCTCCTACTCCTCCGGTGATCTCATTCACAACGGAGGAGCTCAGGACCTTTGCCACGGAGCTGGCGCTGACCCTTGCGAAGACAATAGCGTCAACCCTCGACATCCCTCTCCCAACCGAGCCTCTTGCCGAAGCTGCCAATCGCCTGGTGGACCGGGCGATAGAGAGGAAGATGGCGAGCCTAGGTGCTCCTCTGTCCCCTCGCCGCCCAGCTCGTTCGGCAGGGCGACCCCGTCCCACACTGCACTCGCCCGTCCAAGAGGGTAAAGCCACGACCTCCCAATGCTCAGTCTTCCACCGCACAGCTGCCTCGTCAGCGTCATCGTTTAGGGCAAACCCTACCACCATCAGGGTCCAAAGTGATGGACAGGGCCTCACCACTGCTGCAGGAGAACGACCGTCCGCAACTGTCGCCGGACGGCCAGTAGACCGCTCTCTCAGGCTCCTCCAGTGGAATTGCTTGGGAGCACGGAGCAAGCTCCCCCTTTTGCAGGAGGCGGCCGCACGGGACCGCCCTCATGTCATTCTCCTGCAGGAGACACTGCTCCCAGGCAATTCCACTTTCCATCTCTCGGGATACACCACCCATCTCCTCCCGTATATTCGTGGCGTTACACGGGGATGTGCCGTTCTGGTCCAGGACCACATCGCGTGCACGGATTGTGAGTCCCCTCCTTTCTGTGGACCTGATATGGAGGTTCAGGGCGTGGTTCTCCATCTGGCGACGTCGCCCCTGACGGTATACAATGTATACCGAAGCCAGAGGAGCACCCTGGAGTTGGGGGAACTTTTCTCCCAAGCTGCCAGGGGGGCGTGTACATTGGGGGCGACTTCAATGCCCACCACGCCCTTCTGTCATCGCCTCTTCAGTCCAATGAAGCAGGACGGCACATTTCTTTACTTCTGGAGGAGATGGGTGGTGTCTCCCTCCTAAACGACACGACAGAGCCCACCCATATTGGAGGAGGTCGCCTCGACCTCTCCTTTATCTCAACCCCTCTGTCAGGCCTGGCGTCATGGTCACTCCACCCACACCTTGCGAGTGACCACTTCGCTACTCTTATTGGCTTGCCGCTCGCCCCCCTCCCCCCCCCCCGCCTCCCACACCACGATGGGATCTACGCAAGGCGGATTGGGCGGCCTTTGACCGTGCTCTCACGGCGGCCTTTGCGACATCCTCTCCCGCCTCAGACCTCGAGAGCCGGGCAGATCAAGCAGCGAATATCTTTTCGCACGCTGCCTCTCTTGCCATTCCATTGCAGCGGCGCTCGGCGAGATGCTACCGGGACGGCTGGTTTTTACTGCGACAGGGTCAGGGAATTGAACCAGAGGCTGAACGCAGCACGCAGGCAGTACCGGCGGCGCCGAACATCTCCGCGCCGCCGGTACCTGGTTGCTGTGACTCGGCACGTGGTTGCTGAAAAGCGTCGCCTTAAAGAGGAGGCGTGGATCGGATGGTGTCGCACCCTAGATTCTCACTCCACACTCCGTGAGATGTGGGGGAGAATCAGGTCCATCTCCGATCCACGTCCTCCTCGTCCGCCCTCCCACCCTGACCCTGCCGCTGAGGCCAGCCGTCTTGCCCAGCATTTCGCTGACCGCTCAGCCTCTTCCAATCTCCCGCAGTCTGTCCGAGCCTTACAAGTGCAGCTGTCCGCCTCTCGCATTGCGGCCATTCAGACGGCGTGCAATACACCTGACCCCGCTGACTGTCCCATAACCAGCGGAGAGCTTCAAAAAGCGCTGAGGCGCCGGGAGGACACTGCACCGGGGCTCGACGGGGTCACGTACTCCATTCTAACTCATGCTGGAGATTGCGGCAGAGAGCGTCTGCTTGATTTGCTTAACCTCTCGTGGTCTGAGGGGCGTCTACCGAGGTCGTGGAAGATGGCGGTCATTCACCCGATTCCGAAACCTCGCGATCCCACGGCCATGCGCCCCATCTCCCTGCTCAGTTGCTTTGCAAAGACAGCTGAGAGGGTTGTCTGAGGCTCGTCTTGCTTGGCGGCTGGGACCCGCTGCACCCAAGGATTTATGCATATCACCCAGGCAGGAGTGCCACCCACTGCCTTGCATCATTCCTTGGGGAGCTGAGGGGCGGACGGGGGATGGCCATCTTCCTCGACCTCGAGAAGGCCTTTGAACTGGCGAACCCCACCGTTATCTTGGCAGCTCTTGCGGCCAGGGGAGTAGGGGGCAGGCTCATATCCTGGGTCCGGGATTTTTTTAGTGACCGCACTGCGGGGGTCCGCTTTCAGGGGCACCTCTCCCCTTTTTACCAGCATACTAATGGCACCCCCCAGGGAAGCGTTTTGAGCCCTATCTTGTTTAATGTCCTGATGGAGGAGCTCCTTTTTGTTGAATATGGGCCTGGCATAACTCTTCTCTGTTACGCTGATGATCTGGCCCTCGTGTTTACACGGAGAGACTGTTTTCAACAGGCGGACTTGGCCCTTTCTCGGTTACACGCAAAGTGCAACGAGCTAGGCCTTAAAATCAACTTTGCTAAGACGAAGTGTCTGCCTTTTAGCCTCCGCCCCCCCAACTTTCCACTGCTGCTTGGAGGTCATCAGCTCTCCATGGTCACCGTCCACCAGTATCTGGGGGTTTGGCTAGATGGGGGCCTCACCTTTGCTTGCCATGTACGGTATCTGAGGGAACGTGCTTCCACCCGAATGGCTGCTCTCAGATACCTCTCCAGGCGGAGTTTGGGGGCATCATTTTCTGTCCTCCGGACCTTTTACATTCACGCAATCCGATCTCTGGTGGACTACAGTGCCATCTGTCTAACTGGTCTCACTCCACCAGTGTCTCGATCTCTGGAGGTCATCCAGAACGATGCACTCCGCATCATGCTGGGTGCTCCACGTTGGACCCGGATTGTAAATCTGCGTATGGAGGGCGGGGTGCCGTCTCTGGCCCATCGCATTATGTTACGAGCGGCAATCGTCACACTGAAGATGATCCAGTGCCTGCCTCACCTGCCCGTCACTGCCCTCCTAAAACGCCTTCTCGGCCGCCCACCCGAGCCGGCCCCTCAGCGTGACTGGGCTCGCACCACGGCCGCTGTCATCCATGGACTGGGAGCTGCGGCGAGCCTCTGTCAAGACCCTGACTCCCCCTTTTCCGGATATGTTGATCCACCGCCATGGGATCCTCCTCTTTTTAATATACTTTGTCCATCGGAGGCCAAACCTCGCTCCTCAATACCAGCACTCCTTCGTCAGGAGGGTCTCAGTAGGGTGGCAGCTCTGGCCTCACCAGACTCAGCCATCTATTACACTGATGGCTCTGTTTCCCTAATGGCGCAGCTGGAGCGGCCTTTGTCTCTGGCCAAATAGTGGAAGCTTGGCGACTCTTCAGGTGTATCCGCTTTCCAGGCGGAACTTGCGGCCATCCTGGGTGCTTTGCGCCATGCTCACCACCATCGTCGCAACCGAGTCATAATCCACACAGACTCTCTTTCCTCGATTCAGAGATTACGATCTTTCTCGCTGCATGACAACGTCTTCCTCCTAACAGCGATCCATACATTCGCATCACTTCTTGTCCATAGGGGCGCAACGATTAACCTGCACTGGCTCCCGGGACATGTGGGAATCAGTGGCAACGAGCGTGCTGATCACGCTGCGCGCTCAGCTTGTGATCTTCCAGACATCACATTTCCACTACGCCCTAGTCCCTCGCACCTCATCCACACTCTCACTGCCACCATAGGAAGACTATCCCTAGAGGACCATCAGCTCTGGGTCACGGAGGGCTCTTGCTCTGCAAAATGGTATGCTACTGCCACGTCCTATTCCCTCCTCCTGCCCCCCCCAGGTCTACCTAATTATATTGTAGTCCGGCTTCGAAGATTGCGTCTTGGGTTTCTCTGCTACAAGCAAATTGTGGGTATGGAGCCAGACCCATGTGCCCATTGCTTGTCTAGCTGTGAAGAGCCCCTTCTTCATTATCTTCTGGACTGCCCAGCCACCACCATGCTCAGGTCTGAGCTGGACTCGCCCCTTGCCCGATCTGGTGACGTCTTTATGGACGCTGCAGCCGTTGTTGCCCGTGCTCCATTAAATATATTGATTACTACAGTAAAGGATTATCCTCCACCTCGCTAGAGCAAGTTTGCGCAAGTAGTGCGCACCTCTGACGGGCTCTCAGTTTGCCCGTGTCCCAGGAAAACTGGGACAAATATCAAACAAACAAACAAAAACAGCAGTAAAGGAAGAATGTATGGAGAGGTGAATGACTGAGGTTTGGCAACTCTGACAGGCAAATATGAAGCCCGTATGCTTGGAAGATGCGGCCATGAGGTTCAGTTAGGATTCCAGGACCGGAATGATGAGTGAATGACAGTATCCAAAGGGTTAAATACTTCGGTACCATAACCTTTTTCTTTTTTTTTTCGTCCCATATACAACACTGTATTCTGCCTGCGAGAGACTTTTCTTGGTGAAGAGGTTAGGTACAGCCATCGTCATTGTCCTTACTACTTGACGCCTGGTGGTAGAAAATAATAATAATGATAATAATAATAATAATAATAAAAATAATAATAATAGAAATAATAAAAATAATAATAATAATAATAATAATAATAATAATGATAATAATAATAATAATAATAATAAATAAATAAATAAATAATAATGAAAAAACGATAATGTCATCGCACTGAAGGGACTAAAATGGAAGGGCAAGCTCGCTCAAAATAAAGAATGTCAATGAAATAAGTAAATAGATAACGAAATAAACAAAGAAATAAAACAAAAAACCGTGTACCGGGCTGTGACCACCGCCATCACCACCACCACCACCACCACGAGGGCAACCAAACACCCTGCCATGGCGTCTCTGGCTGCCTCTTCTTCAAATTGTGACTACTGTAGCTTCAATAGGTACTATATAGTCACGAAAAAGTGCTATGGAACGGAGGTAGAGCCATAGTCTTACTGTAGTCTGATTGTACCACTGACGTACGGGAAATGGGCTGCAAAATAACGATAATCTCCACCAAATGGAAATACAGTGCAGAGGAGATAACTGACAGTTGAAGGACCCTCACTGGCACGTCTTCCTTATCACTTTATATTTTGTGGTACGTGATTCTTCATTATGTCTAGATAAAGGCCGTAGTAGAAGTGGGAAAAGAGACTTCACAGCACCTTTTCCTCGGCGATTTATTCTGTATATAACACCTCCGTTGTACTCTTGTATGCCATCGATGTATATTATGTTGATACTAGATATATACAAATGAAAGAGAAAATCTGTATCAAATATTCAAAATAAATCGCTAACGAAAAGATGCTACAAAGACTTCTTAGCGACCCAGAATACAAAACAAAGATATAAATAATCGACATGATTAAACGTTGGACTGGAAATTCTGGATCATACGAACCTCATTTTTGATAAAATTTAGTAGCCTGTCTAAATAAGTTTTGTCTTTCTCTTGCGTAGAAGTTAGGTGTGTAGGCAAGAAAATATAAGAAGGATCGTGTTATCCTAAAGTATTGTTTACCTTCGTAATACTTCATCCTTAGTAATCATTTTTACACAATGTACCTTTATAATCTCTTACCTCCTGATAATTTGTTAAAATTAAAAAAAAAATCTTTAGTGATGTAGCAGTTAATGAAGGCTATATTTAATCACTACGTATCAAAAAGAATTCCCAAAGCTGAAAAAACAAATAGCGTGTACATCGCTAAAAGAAAAGAAAGTAACGTGGTCGCTTGGTGCTGACCGCCGTCCCCCGCCACCACGAGAGACACCACCAGCCCGGCCGTGGTGTCTTGCAGCCGTGTTGGCGTTACCAAAGGACACTTGGTAACCATTATTCATCAAGGATTTTTTTCTGTTACGGCATACTCTCCCTTGTTGTGTACTCATGCAATTGTCATGTCAGTAGTAGTAGTAGTTCCATCAGCAGTAGTAATGGCAGTGGTTGTACTCTAGAGTTGTGATTGTGATATAGTAGTAGTAATAGTCGTTTTAGTAGAAGTTGTTGTTGTTGTACATCTAGTAACATGTATTCACCCTTGTTTGTCTGTTTGTTTGTTTGTTTATCCACAATATATAAAAAACAAAAATTGACGGATTTTAAATATGTTTTGTGGACATGTGGATCAAATTTTGGTGGTGATGTGAGTTCAGGACTGTGTGTTATTTGTTTGAACTCAAAAAGTTTATTGGTGGATTTCAGTGATATTTTCTGAATATGTTGATTTATTAAGGTGTTGATCAGTGTTGGCGGAGGCACGCACTCTCTGAATGCTGTCTAATGTACCGTCTGTGGAAGGAATAATTCGGGTGTGATGTTGAGAATAAAAAGGCGAATCTACACGAAATCTGTTGAGAGTTTGTAAAAAAATATAAATAAATAAATCACAGGGGAATGCGCCCAAGGAAATAATTCGTGCAAAAAAATTTGTTTTAATACCTTATGGTGCATTTTTGACATTAGTCATTACTATACTAATATTTGTCCGGACGATTTCTCATGTTTTATGGAGACGACTAAGTCATATTGAATGTCTATCGTGCACCATCTATTTCCACTTCCACACCAGCATACTCAGCCGTCCCCGCAACACACAACATATCACCAGGTGAGTTTTTTTTTTTTTAATAAAAAAAAATACTGTACAATCATATTTAAACGTTATGCCTATATTCACAAAGTATTTGTAGGTAAAGTCTATATTAAAAAAAGTTACATTGCCAGTTAATGGCACTGATATTTACGATCAGCATTACTGTCAGAACTCTTTTTGGATGACGTGAAGCAGCCGAGATAAGTTGTACTTTTAGCCAAATATTTTATCGAACCCATCTTCAAAGACTCAAACGACAAAATACACACACACACACACACACATCCCGGATCACAGCCTGTCTTCCGTTCCGTGATTCGTGGCACACCGAGGTTCCGGGCCCCAGATGACACCATTCTCACTTCCTGGAAGGGTCAAGCCTTCCCCGTTCACACACACACACACACACACACACACACAATAGCGAAGGGAGGATAGGGGAAGGGAGGGGGAAAAGGGAAAGGGAGGGGGAAAAGGGGAAGGGAGGAGAGGTGAGAGGAATGGGAGGGAAGGGAAGGCAGATCCATGATTCATGAAACACTCAGGTCTCGGACCCTGGAATGATTTCACTACTCACTTCTCTGGAAGGGAGAGGAAGCGTGGAGGAGAGGAGATAGAGGGGAATGGGGAGGGAGAAGGAGGGTAGGGGAAGGGGGAAGAGGAGGAGTAGGGGAAGGGGAAAGAGGGAGGGAAAGGATGGAGGTGGAAGGCAGATCCGTGATTCATGAATTACCCAGGTCCCGGACCCTGGGATTTTTTCACTACTCACTTCAATGCGAAAGGAAAGGAGGGAGGAGAAGGAAAGACAAGTGGAGGTGAGAAGAGGAGGAGGAAGGATGAGGAAGACAGGGAGGAGAGGAGAATGGAGAGGAAGGAAAGAGAAGGACAACACACACACACACACCACGCAGTCCTCCAACTCTTATGGAGTTGTCAGGCGTGGAGTCGAGCCGATCTTGCCTTGTACGGTTATGAGTCAGCGTCATCCTCGTCACCTGTGCGGCGGTGGACTCTATCTCACGCGCCGCGGTTGGATCAACAAACCCTACCGACTCGGCCATCACAGCTCGACAAAGGAAAAAGAATGGAACATCTGCTGTACAAGCCGAACCTCATATTCATGCCATACCTTCTTTTTGAACATCATTTTACATTGAAATAAGGTTTTCCCTTGCTCATGATAAACGAGGACTACATGCCTTACAGAAAATTAAAACACAAAAAAGTAGAAGTTGTGGTTGCCGTCGACTTCACACATCACACCCACCCGATCTGCAAATTATGAACACAAACTATACTCTGTTGTTACGTATTATATAGAAATTGCAGCTAAACCAATGTGTTCAGGAAGGCCCATCATCATCACTGTGGTAGGTAGGGGCGTTCACTATCCACTCACTTGATGTAGTGCTGCTCTCGGGTGACTGCCCTTTCCTCTCTTCCTTCCTTCTTTCCTTGCTTCCTGTTCTGTCTTTCTTTCTTTAATTCTTTCCTCTTCCATATGTTTACGGGTAACTGACTACACTGAGTGGCAAACCAACTGGTTTCCTGTACACCAGGAAACCAGTTAGTGCGCTGGGTGATAACCATATAACCAACATATGTCACTTGGTGGTTTAGTGTGTAATTAGGGCCCTCCAACCGGACTGCCCCTGTGTAGGTTTATATCCAAGGGATGGTTGGGGTTTATTTCTCACGTGATGCCACTCAGGGATGAGTGAGAGTGGTCACTGTCATCTTAAATATCAGAACCGGCTTGCCTAGCCTCCGGGCTCCTACGCTTCTTATGGGGCAACATAGGATTAGATTCGACACATTAATAAGGAAATAACTTGTGGAAAATATACAGGAAAAATAACGTTATAAAATCCTGTGCATAACATTTACTCCATTAAATCCAGTTATACGCGTACTTACTGATAGAGACTAGGCTTTCTCAGTGAATCGCTTTTTTTTTTTTTATGTTTCAACGCTGAATGACACTTAACACACTGTGAATATAGTTATAATGATCAGATAATTGAGGGAGGCAAAAGGGGAAGGGAACGTGAGAAATGCATAAAATGGAGAGAATATGCAGAACATAACTCAGAGAAGAGAAGGCTGTGGAAATGTATAACAAGGTAGCTTTTATCACATTACGTTGTATACTATTCAACAAAGAAATATTTGTATAACAGATTTATGATGTCAGAAATGCAGTACAATCATAACCGAGCTGATTATCATGAATATCAGTGAAATAATATGAGATATTTTTTATGAGCGATTCATTTCTTTTGCTGGTTTCCCTCTATTGCATATAATTTTTAAAAACTTTTCTAAAACAAATCCTCTGTAAAGTCATGCTAAACACAACCTCATCAAGAGATATTACACAGTCTGGGTAACACCGATGGAATAAGTAACACATTCCTTCCACAGATCATACATAAAAAGTAGCAGTGACCCAGGATTACATTCCCGTAGCTTCAGTCTCTCTAATTCCTCTTTTCTAGTGAATTATAGTGAATTGCAGCCTTAGTATTTTCAAGTATGTTATTTAGAGCTTTCTATTACCAAAATCATTTGCATAAGTGTAAAAGAAGATTTAGTTGTATTCTTTTTTATTTCGGAGCACTCCTTCCTTCGCCATTTGTATTGAATGTTGCATATTACTGTTCTCTCGTATGTCACATATCCTTATTACAGCCAACACAATACTGGAGAGGGATACCTTCACTCAAGGGCAGCAATATAACAAAGTGCTGCCCTGTTTTACAAACGTCCTTCAGTTCCCTACCATTCGCCCGAAAGGAGGATGTTGAAGTGCAGGCAGAGGACAACTTCAAAATACAGTCAACTATGTTCATATTTAGACCAGCCTTCGGATGCTACTACCAGTACTACAACTAGTACTACTACTACTACAACCACTACTACCTACTACAACTACTACTTATTTCAAAATTTCACTTCCATCTACTACCACTATCACTATTACGTTTTCTTTTTTTTTCACCTCCACCTACTACTACTAATACTACCAACATTACTATAAAATAATAATAATAATAATAATAATAATAATAACAATAATAATAAAAATAATGATTATAATAATAATAAAATAATAATAATAATAATAATATGACAAAGTTGCATGAGCAGCATAGCAAGAGAGACAAGGCTGTTTATCCAAAAAAAAAAAAAAAGAATCATTACCAAGTCCTCTTTGCTACGCCAAAACTGCTCCAGGACGCCATGGCCGGGCTGGTGGAGGGTCTCTCGTGGTGGCGGGGGCGGCGGTCAGCAGATATTGGCCACGTTACTTTTTATTTTGTTTTAGATATCTCCGGCCAATTTTTTTTTTTTCAGCTTAGGAAAACTTATTTCAAATGGAAGGAGTAAATTCAGCCTTCATTAATCGCTACAAGATTCGAGTTCTCTTAAAAGTTCAATAAATTGTTTGAATAAAGGAAGAATATCACAAAAGCAAGATAATACCATTGGACACTATGCAAAATTTATTGCTAAGGAAGAATTGTTGCCAAGTCTTAGACCTAATGGAACGAGAATATTCCTTGACACACCTAACTTCCGTAAACTGAAGGACAAAAATCACTTAGTCGCTTCTTATTATCTAGACCGAGTCTTTTATGCCCAAGTAGAAGTATCATTTGCGTGATTTTTTGCCTTAGCCATTCTCAAGTAGCTGTTTTATCTTTCTGATGTCTTTATTTGGATATATTCTCGGATAAGTAGTAACATACAACACAACATAATCTGGTAAGCAAGAGGTGCCAATGGTCTTCTTTAAACTCTTCACCAATTTCGTTTTCATTTAATTTCAACTATAATTTTTTTACCTATGTTTCGCAAAGAGTTTTGTCGTTTTGAGGCTTATTTCATCTAGTTCAGTGGCAGAAACAGACAGTGCTATATTTCTGTTCCATTTCCATTTCACTTCATGACTACCTGACCTGTATCATATTCTAAGGCTATTGTTACAACTCAGTATTCAAGATGGAGAGCTGGAAATACTAGACCAAATTAATGCAAAAAAGGAATAGGGACAGACCATTTTTCCCGTGCTCAAGAGGTACGCAGGTGCTGGAGAGGGAAGCCTTCACGTGGTGGCACCGATGTAACCAGGCGGCTTGACTTTCGACTGTCGAGTAGAACCAGATCACAGAAACTCAAGGCAGCCAAATATTATTAAGTTTTGATGCAACGGCAGCCAAAGACGCCACAGCCAGGTTTGGGGTGGCTGTCTTGTGATGGTTTGGGCCGGCAATCCCTGTTTAGCTTATTATATTTACTGATTTATATATTCTGTCTATCTATCATTTGCCAGACGCCTCAATCCCGTTTGGGGTGGCCACAAACAAATCGCCTCCAAGTCGCCCTGTCCCCCGCCATTTCACTGCCCTGCTCCCAACTCACACCCCCCTCTCTCATATACCTCTCCACCCCATCCCTCCATCTCTCCCTCGGCCTCCTCCTCCCTCTTCCCCCCTCCACCTCACTCACATACACTCTCTTCGTCAGCCTTTCACCCTCCATCCTCTCCACATGGCCAAACCACCTCAGTGTGTTCCTCATAACGTTTCATATCACATCCACATCAACACCACAACGCTCCTTTATATCCTCATTCGTCAGCCTGTCTCTCCATGTGACTCCACGGGCTCTTCTTAAATAACTCATTTCCACTGCTCTCACTCTTGACTTGTGTCCTTCCAACAACGTCCAAGCTTCATTTCCGTAAGTTAGAGTTGGTATCACAATACTGTCATGTAGTAACTTTTTCACTTCCATGCTCACTTCCCTGTTCCTTATCACTGCTTTCAAAGAACCAGCAACCTTTCTTCCCTGCTGTACCCTTTCAAGCACTTCACCCTCCAAACCTCCATCCTTACTCATCACACTACCCAAGTACTTAAACGTACTCACATTTTCCAATTCCTCACCATCCAACCTCGCTGTACATTCACTGACTTCACCTCTCTCAAAGACCATCACTTTACTCTTCCCTACATTCACCTTCAGATTCCGTTTCTTACACACTCTCCCAAACTCATCCACCAAGCCTTGCAGCTCCCCTTCGTCTTCACTCAACAACACAGTATTATCTGCAAACAGCAGTACAGGGAGTTTCCAAACACTATCCTCTCTCACCAGGGCCACTCCAACATCCACTACCCTACCTTGTACCTCTTTTATTAGCCCATCCATGTACAGATTGAACAACCATGGAGACAAGACACATCCCTGTTTCAACCCAACTTTCAAAGAGAAAAATTCACTTAGTTCACCATCCACACGCACTGCAGCCTTCACACCATCGTACATACTCTTCACAGCATTCAACAACTTCCCATCTACTCCATATATTCTTAACACTTTCCATAATCCTTGTCTATCCACCATGTCATATGCTTTCTCCAAATCCATGAAAGCCGCATACAACTTCTTTCCCTTCTCTAGAAACTTTTCCACTAAAGATCTAAGAATGAATATCTGATCTACACAACCTCTTCCCTTCCTAAAGCCTCCCTGTTCTTCTCCAACTAATTTCTCTGTTCTTTCTCTAACTCTGTCAATAACTATCCTACCATACACTTTTCCTATTATACTAAGAAGACAAATGCCCCTATGATTACCACACGCTTCTTTTTCTCCGTTTCCTTTGTACAAGGGAATAATTATACCTGACTTCCAATCCTCCGGGACTCTACCTTCCTCCCAGGCCAATCTGCACATCTTCCACATCCATTCTACTACTATCTCTCCCTCATGTTTCATAATTTCACCACACACTCCATCAATTCCTGGGGCTTTCCCCGATTTAACTTTCTTCATTGCTTCCACAACTTCTATCCTACTGATTTCTTCCTGTCTTACCTCCCTTCTTCTCCCAGCCATTCCCCAGCCACTTATACTCGCATTACTTCCATCCTCTACGTTCAACAATTCCTTAAAGTGTTCTCTCCATCTGCTCACTTCTTCTCCCTTCTCCACTAGTAATCTACCATTTTTATCTTCCACTCCCCTGCTAACTTCACGTCCACCCTGTCTTACTCTTTTCACCTCTTTCCAGAACATTTTCTTACAGTCCTTCCACTTTACACTCAAATTCCTTCCAAATTCCTCATCCACTCTCTTCTTACCCTCTCTTACTAATCTTTTCACCTCTCTCTTTCTTTCTACATATAACTCTCTCTTCCGCCTCTCAACTTCTTCCACGCCCCTATTTCTCATCCATTCATTGTATGCTTTCTTCTTTTGTGCCACAGCCTGTTTCACCTCTTCAGTCCACCACGCTGTTCCTTTGCACCCCCCTCCGTCTTCTCTTCCTTCCACACACCACATCACATCCTGCACATATTTCTTCTGTAAATATCCTACACACACCTTCCATGTCTCCCATCTGCTCCAATTCATATTTGCCCAATCGTTCCTCCACTTCTCTCTTATACTCTGCCTTTTTCTCATCCTCTTGTAACCTTTCCACTCTCCTTGCAGCTACTCCTTCCTCTCGTCTTTCCCTTCCTCTATTTCTCCATTCTAATTGGACCTTGATTCTGGCCACCACCAAGTAGTGGTCAGAAAGGCCACTCCCCCAACCTCTATAAACTCTTGCATCCATTACACATCTTCGCATCCTTTCATCCACACACACATAATAAATCATTGCCTTCCTTTCATTCAGTTCACCACCCACCCTTCTCGTCACTCGCCATGTATACCTGTGGATCATTTTATGCCTGAAGAGGGTATTGGCTATCACCAACTCCCTCCCAGCACAAATGTCCACTAACGCACTCCCATTCTCATCTATCTCAGCAGGCACACCCCACTCACCAACTATTCCATCCACCTTCACGTTCCCAACTTTACCATTCATATCACCAATAAAAAACACTCTCTCATTCCTTCCAAACTTTTCCATGCACACTTCTACATTTGTCCAGAACTCTTCTCTCACTCTTCTAGCACGATCTTGCGTTGGCGCATACACACACACAATCGCCCACATTTGTATTCCAACTTTCAACTTTACCTACACAATCCTTGACCCAACTGATCCATACTGTCTTATGCTCCTCTTCCATCTTTTACTCATAACTATACATACTCCTTCCTTTGCCCTGTCATTCTCACCTACTCCTGCACATATACCCCATCCATACTCCCATTCTCTCACACTTTCTCCTCTCCATTTTGTTTCAATTATTCCACATACATCCACTTTCGCACCCTCAAGCACCTGGACAATCTCTCTCTCTTTCACCACATCATTCGCTCCTCTTACATTCCAAGTACCCATTACCAAGTCCTTTGTCCGGTCCTGGGTTGTCATCGTTTGGTTAGTCCTTGTCCGAGGCTTCTTGTTTGTTTGTCTTATAGTTGTTTTCCGGGGAACTATTATTATTATTATTATTATTATTATTATTATTATTATTATCATCATCATCATCATCATCATCATCATCATCTTCATCTTCATCATCACAATCGTCACCATCCTCATAATCACCATCGTCACCATCCTCACCATCATTATTTTTATTATTATTATTGTTGTTATTATTATTATTATTATTATTATTATTATTATTGTTATTATTATTACTATTACTACTACTACTACTACTGCTACATTTGCTGCTGTCATTATTGTATTCTGCCAATGATTTACAGGAAATACGTTTCAGAAGGACGCAAGTTTTCGCCAAGTGAAAGTGAATGATGTATACAGTAGTTATCACCACACACTGACAACATTAAACTACTTATAATTAATCAAGAACGTTTTTCGCATTACCATGTCAAAGATCCAGTTGTGGGATCTGTTTGGCCCACATGGCTGAGCTGGCTAGCTCACGCTGGGCAGCCCGCGGGACGGAGTTCGAGCCTTCTTTTTTATTGCACTTTCTTATTTATTATTATTATTATTATTATTATTATTATTTTGTGGTAGGTGGTGGCGACCATCATCCACTCACTTGATGTAGTGCAGCCTACTTCTTCCCTAACCTTTATCATTCTTTTTCTGTGCCTGCCCTCCTCTTTTCCAATTTCTCCCATCTTTCCTGTCACTTCTTATTACTTTTCTTTCCTTTACAGATGGCTTTACATTGAGTGACAAACCAAATGGTTTCCTGTAAGCCAAGAAACCATTTACAACACTGGGTGGTAACCATATAACCAAACCATACGTGCTCCCTACGTGTCAGCAAGTGGGCTGGTGGAGGGTTAGTGCCCCTCCCCGTAAAACAAATAACTTAAAGTCAAATGACCACCCTTACGGGATTATGGCGTCTGGCAATAGATAGATAGATTATTATTACTATTAAGAACTCCAAATCCTGTGGAGGTCCTAACAATGTTGTAGATATTTTTTTTGTCGGGGGGGGGGGGGGGACAAGATCTAGAAGGCTGGCTTTCCAAGTCCGTTCTAGATAGAGACTTGAAAGTTTCATGTGATGTATTTTGGTTGCAGGCTTCTTTTGGCACATTTGTTTTTGCCGTAGCACTAGCGCAGCACTAGTGCCATCTGGTATTTTTTTTCAATTTTTGCTCTCCTGCATGGCAAAAACCATTGAATCGACTGCTGTGGCAAATGTTCCAGTATGTAGTCGTCATCATATATTACTGCACCTGGGTACTGATAGTGGGATCCAAATGTTATTTGAGATATTAAGGAAAATCATAATGACAGCTAAATTGGAAAGTTTTTGGTCGATTTTGACCAAACTCAGTGGATGAGTGAGCATATTTTGCATACTATGAATAACCTTGACCTGGTATATCAGGGTCTCAGTTCAAAATCCGTAAAAACTTTTGTTTCACACTGGAAGTCCAGTAATATTAAGTGTACAGTGGTAAAAGTATTTTCATCTGGAATGTGGAGTTCATTGAATATTGCTCCAGCAATTTGAAAATTCTAGTTACCATTAATAATACTCCTTTTATTATTATCATCATCATCATCATCATCATCATTATTATCATCATCATTATCATCATGTTATTTTTAATTTTTATTATTATTATTATCATTACCGTTATTATTATTATTATTGTGGTAGGTGGGGGCTCTCACCATCCACTCACTCGATGTAGTGCTGCTCTCGGGTGTCTGCCCTTTCCTCTTCATCCTTCATTCCTTCCATTCTCTTCTGTCTTTCTTTCCTTCATGCTTTCCTTGTCCTTCTGCCTACGGGTGACTTTACACGCCCTCTTCTGTCTTTCTCTCCTTCATTCTTTCCTCTTCCTTCAGCCTGTGGGTGACGCTACACTGAGTGATAAGCCAAATGGTTTCCTGTACACCAGGAAAGCATTTACTACGCTGGGTGGTAACCATATAACTAGATTTTGGCGCCTGGTGGTTTTAGTGGGTAATTATTGCGCTCCAATCGGATTGAGCCGGTGAAGGTTTATATCCAAGGGGTGGTTGGGGCTGATTGCTCATGTAATACCATTCATGGATGAGTGAGGCTGGTCACTCTCGTCTTAAATGTCAGGACCAACTGCCTAACCCCGGGCTCCTACGCTCCTCGCGGGGCAGTGTAGGATTGGAAGATGGATGGATGGATTATTATTATTATTATTATTATTATTATTATTATTATTATTATTATTACTACTACTACTACTACTATTACTGTAAATTTGCTGCTATCTTTATTACAAATCCCATCAAATAAAGCTCAGAATATAATACATAAAACAAGTATAAAAGTTCAATTTACAGAGAGACCATCTGGTACTTCGCTTGAGTGAGGTACCTTGTGTGTGAAAATCCTTAGGTGTGACTAACTGACCGAGCCGCTCATCCAACCATCACCAGAGTATTCAAGAACACGGCTGAATGCTGAGACGCTGACCTGTATCCTCCTTGTTCTGGCACGGTGCTTTACACCTCTCTGTCAGTGATTTATTGTCTCTAAAACACAACACAATCATGGCTGCATCCCCTTTTTTTTTATTGGTTTTAGTTTTTCCATCTGAGGGTTAGCAGAGGAATCTAAGATTGCTAAAATTCTCTGTTATGTTGCTGATCCAAATTATGCCGTCAGGACTAAGATGTAATATGTACAATCAGTGGGTGAAGAGTGTAGATGTTGTTGTGGCCAAAGTTTATCTGAAACGTGAGCCCAGTGGACCGCGGGTTGATGTTGCCCTCCTCCTGCAGCCCATCCTCCTCCTTTGGGGGGATGGGAAGGGGAATTGAGGGACGCTTTTATAGCGGCGCAGTGGAGCCGCCTGGTTATATCGGTGCCACCACATGAAGGCGTCCCTCTTCAGCACCGATGGCGATGAAAAAACACACAGCGTTGAGAGTTGCCAAAGAGTAAACCACTTCGGTACGATGCCCTCTTTCGTATATCATTTTTGCCCCTTTCAGACTATTTTACCCTGCCTGGAGTCTTTTTAAGCGGTTGTTGGTGTTGTTGTTATTGTTGTTGTTGTTGTTGTTGTTGTTGTTATTGTTGCTGTTGTTGTTGTTGCTGTTGTTGTTGTTGTTGTTGTTGCTTTGGTTGCATCAGGATCAACTGAAACATGAGCCCAGTGAATTGCAGGCTTAAGGTGCCCTCCATCCGCCATTTTGAGGACTGGTAAGTAGCTGAGGGACATTTGTATAACCTGGCAGTGAAGTCGCCTGGTTATATCGGTGCCACCACATGAAGGCGTCGCTCAGCAGCAGGTTTTTGTGCTGGAAGAGTTAAATATAGCCATTATTAACCCCTTCATTACTAAACGATTGTCCTGAAATGAGTTTAAAAAGTTACGTGGTGGAAATAATAAGATATAAACATAGCTACGCCACTGGATTGAAGGGAATATAATGGAAGAACAAACTTGCTCAATAAGAACAATAATCGCCCCCCCAAAAAAAAAAAAAAAAAAAAAAAAAAAAACCATATGCCTGGTTGGGATCGCCTCCCACCACCACCAGGAGAGAGCCACCCCAAACCTGGCCATGACGTCTCTGGCTGCTGCAAATTCAAAACTTACTCATATTTGGCTGCGTTGAGTTTCTGTGATCTGGTTGTAGTCGTCTGTCGTCAGTTAAGCCGCCTGGTTATATCGGTGCCACCACATGTAGGCGTCCCAGCACCTAGGTACCTATTGAATATAGAGGTAGTCTGTCGCTGGTTGAAATATAATACAAAGACCCTAATTACCGAAGAGTTTCAGGAAGACCATTGGCTTAATTGCTTACCAGACTATATTCTCTTGTATGTCACTACTCTTAATTCGAGATAAAGACTGAAACAGCTTCCATGAGAATGCCTAGTAACAGGAGATGGAAAAAGATCTCACAACTGGAACTTCTACTCGATCACACGACACATATTCAAGATAAGCTACGTATTTAAGTTATTTTCCTCCACCTCTGTGTGTGTGTGTGTGTGTGTGTGTGTGTGTGTGTGTGTGTGTGTGTGTGTGGGAGAGTTACGAGAGTCAGCAGGAATAAAACAAGAAAGGCTAGGATGGGTTGGGGCACTGTTCTTGTCGTATTTAGTGTAAGATTTAGTAACATTTCTTCCCAAGTAATACATCTGGCATAGTGAACATTAAGTATCTCTTGCATTTTAGTTTATTCCTGCTATATCCAGACGATTTATTAAACTTAAAAAACATGTAGTAATATAGGGGTTAAATAAGACTGTGCTTAATCCATCCAGTTCGAAAAGTTTTCCTAAGCTGGACAAAAAATCGTCTGCAGATCATTAGAACAAAACAAAAAATAACGTGGCCCCTTTGTGTTGACCGCCGTCCCCCATAACGACGAGAGACACCACCAGCCCGGCCATGGCGTCTTGGAGCAGTGTTGGCATTAGCAATGGCAACTTACGAACATCTATTCTTCAGCTTATTATATCAGTTTGATCTTATCTTTTCTTGATGAAATTATATTGATAACAATCAGAGTGACAGTAAACACTCTATGTAGGGATGGTGCCTAAGCGTCCATAAGGGTTAACAAACACTGTATAATCCCTTGGAATTCCCAAATACGAAGATATGAAATTTTTTAAGGACCTAACCTTAATCTTTATGTTTATATGTACCTAAAGCATTTCCTAAAGTAGCTAAAACATAACGCAAACACGCCAAATCACAATCTACAAAAATTCCGATTTCTTCATCTCCTCCTCCCCTTCTTCCTCCTCCTCCTTCTTTCTTGGACCCTTCGTGCTTTAGAAAGATAACTGATTACTTTTTTCTTTTTTTTTTCACTGAGGGTTTCAGTTTTCCACTGGGTCGGGAGCACAGTAAATATTGTCCGAAAAAGGTCAACGATAATAGGTCAGGAATAGAACGACTTTTAGAGTTTTGGTCCGATTTAGACAAAACTTGGTAGAAGGGCAAATGGTGAGCACAGGGGAAACTGCTTGAATTTTGGGAACAATCGGCCAAATTTTTAAGTCACAGGGGAGTCAAACTTTCTGCCGTTTAACTTGGAAAAGCTGTTAATCACTTTGCAATAATTTTAATGGAACGATTTTGGGTCAGCCATAGACTGAAATATTTAAGTATGAGGACACTAAGTCAAGGTCACAGAGCAAAGTCAACTTAAACACTTTTGATCCAGTTTTAACTAGACTTAATGGTAGGATTCAAGGTCATGCAAGGATGATTTATTTCAAGTCTGAGAACAATCGGTCAAAGATGAAGGTAACAGAGATAGGTCAAAATTTTGATCATAGACCGATCGCGAGGTGTAGGCTCAATGTAGCCTCTCCCAGTGCTTCCTCTCGTTATTTTCTCCAGAAAATTTGATTCAACTGAGGAGAGACTTTTCCAACTGAATTGGATTAGTCAGAGAGTCTATAAGTCCCCTCACTACCGCGACGTTCTTAAATTGAAAAACTTACAAAAAACCTTGGAAGTTTTCTTGTACAGAGGCTTTTAAAAAATCAGAAAAACAAGCATAAAAAATCTGGTAAAATGGATGAGGAGGTATGGATGGCGATGCACCAAAACCATCGGGACGGGATGGAGGCAGTAAAACGACAAGAGATCCCATCTCTTCATGTTTTTTTCTTTTTTTTAACTTCAGTTTGTGCCATCATGGTGTAGCAACAGTACACCCGAAAAGCGTCATTATAATGGTATAACTATTAACCTACCCCTTCTCTACGATGACGCACTTTAAGCTTTTTATTTTAATTGATAGTAGCAGACTATTTAATTTAGCTTCGGAAAGACTTTTCGAACGGCAGATATGTGATACAGCCTTCATTAACTTCACTACTAGAGTCTGCTCAAGGTTTTATAAAATCCTCTGATGGTAGGAAGAATCAAATAGTTATTACGTCCAAGGGCTGAAGGAGTTTTAATATTGCTGTTACTTAAAGGCTGCCTCCATCCGCGTTCCGGTATAATTACGCTACTATATTTTATCCTCGCTTCTACCACACTACTTTATTCAGCTTCAGAAGAACCACTGGTAGTAAAGGGGTTCAGTATTCTTTTGTGGCATACCATCCGATCTTTACTTTGGCAATCTTTACTGAGGCCAGACAAGAAGCAGCTGTTGACTCCCACTGGCTTAAGTATTTCCAGGGTTTATGTTGGTTTCCTCGGCAGCACAGGACAACAAAGGAATGAGGAAGTGCTGTACAAGATCGTACAACTGAAATCTTGCACACACACACACACACACACACACACACACACACACACACACACACACACACACACACACACACACACACACACACACACGTCTCTCTCTCTCTCTCTCTCGACATATATATATATATATATATATATATAT
This sequence comes from Coenobita brevimanus, assembly GCF_032717465.1. Lineage (NCBI taxonomy): Eukaryota > Metazoa > Arthropoda > Malacostraca > Decapoda > Coenobitidae > Coenobita > Coenobita brevimanus. Next base: position 25,780,197 of record NC_136977.1, read on the forward strand.
ATATATATATATATATATATATATATCCATTATGTTCCTGTCTTTCTACAATGGTCTTTTACCAGTGTGCCTACCTACCTACCTCTCTCACTCACCTTTCTCTCTCTTTCATTTCTCACAAGCCGCCCGTCACCAGCGTAGAGAAAATGAGGCAGATCACCTTCCCCATCGATCATCAAAGCTTATTCTATTCTCGCTTCTTAACACTTCCACTTTACTTCACCATCCCAGGTACCAGGGTGCTTAAGTGCACACCTCCCTGGCTTAACTACTGGCTTGCCTAAGGCTGCTTGCCTCATCTTACATCACATGTCAAATTTTCACCTCCGTGCGTCATTCTGTCTCGTCTTACTTCACATTTCTTTACCTTCTTGCCCCAGTTTTATCAACTGACTCATTTTATCTTCATTTTTGTTTACTTCATTCTTCCTTACATAGCTCCTTGTTACACTTGCCTAATTTTTCTCTCTTCCTTATCACAGCTTCTTCCTTACTTCATTCACTTAACATGTTGCATAATCCATCTTTTCCTCATTCATCATTACCATACCCACCCTTACCTCACCCATACTTTCCTCACCCTTACCCCTCCATACTACCTCATCCTTACCTCACCCATACGTACCCCACTCTTACCTCACCTATACTTACCTCACTCTTACCCCACCCGTAGTTACTTCACTCTCACCCCACCCATAGTTACCTCACTCTTACCTCTCCAATACTTATCTCACCCTTACCTCACCCATACTTACCTCACCCATACTTACCTCACTCTTATCTCACCCATACTTACCTCACTCTTACCTCACCCATACTTACCTTACTCTTACCTCACCCATACTTCACCTATTCTTATCTTACCCACCCTTATCTTACGCACCCTTACTTCATTCTTACCTCACCCATCCTTGCCTCACTATTATATCCTCACTCCATTCGTTACCATACCTTCCATACATCACGTGCATCTCTTTTTCCTCCCTCTCCTTCTTCCATCACTCTTCTTGCATCCCTCTCCTAACCTCAGTCTTCTTACCTTACTGTCATTTCCTCCGTTTTCATTTTTCTCTCTCTCCTTTCCCCACACCTCTTAGCTCACTCTCCGTACCTGACCCTAATGCTTTCCAACAAATTTCCCATGCACAAAAAAAAGAAAAGAAAAAAAAGAAGCCTGTTTTCATGCACTCCCTTTCACCTGTCATGCGCATTCTACCCATGATTCATACAAAACTCAGTTACTCCTCCTCCTCTTCTTGGTCCTTTCCCCTCACCCTTGCCTTACTTGACTGTCGTATATTCACTTTCCTTGTCTGTGCCTCCTCTTTGGGTCTCATTTTGTAAGTTATGTCATCCTCGCAGTTATGTGAAACGAACTTTACCAATTTATTGAGTTATGTATTCAATTCCTCCTAACCTTCTTTTTTCCTTTCTTTTTCTTTTTTCCTTTTTTATTTTATTTTCTTTTTTTCTTTCTTCTTCTTTTCTCTCGCTGTCACATGCCACATTATGTTAACATAATTTAGGAAGTATTTCACTCAACAAAGGAGTTAGGTGTTTACAACATTTTCCACTTACCCTTTTAATACGCTGAAGTTTTCTGCATTTACCCTGCCTAACGTCACTTGATTATAATTAACATACTTAAGGAAGACCGCAGTAACTAAAGGAATGAAACTTTTGTTACTAAACTGGTAACACTCCTACTTTATTCCTTGGGTACAATGATTTTTTATAAATTTTTTATTCCTATTTCTAGCAGAAGATGAATAGAAGATGTAAAAATAAATTAATACCAAATCCATTTATATCCATACATTCACATCCATACATAAAAAAAAAAAATCCATACTTGCCTTACGATAATTAAAATTCTGAATAAATGCCAGACAACTACATTCAGATAAGGTGAGACTAGTCTGACAAAAGGCATTTACCCCTTAAGTAACCCTATCATTGATGTCATTATGGCCACCCTGATGGGATCCAAGAATAGCAAAAGGTAAATGTAAAAGCAGGTAAATTAATCAATCATCAGAGTGTCTAGGGAAATGGCCAATATATTCATCAGCTCACAACTCAAGCCTTCAATTTTCTCGGCTTCCTCTCACAGGTAAAAACCATCCACACAATTTAATTTCTTTGTAACTACACCAAGAGACGAAGGACTAAACCAACACCAGATTCACTTTTCCTTTCGTTCGTCCCCTTTTCATGTTCTCTCCGTTTATTCTCTGGTCACGTTGAGCCACTGGAGTCAGTGTCATCCTCACGTGATCCCCTCACATTTATCTTCCTCCACCCTTTTCCTTGTCTTGCTTCAGCCACCAAGACCGTGTTCTCGTCGACTCCGGGGTCTTTTAAAATCAATTTAGTACGATGATGTATATTTTTTGTTTATCTCTTGATATCTCCAGACGATAAGAATCGATTTAGAGACTTACTGAACTGGAAGGGTTAGTTATAGCCTTCATATCTATTTTTCCATCTATATATTTAAATTTAAAGCTCTATCTACCTGTCTGTCTGTCTTACCATCTATGATTATCTACCTATCTATCTTTCTATCTAACTATGTATCTGTTTGTGTGTGTGTGTATATGTGTGTGTGTGTGCGTGCGCGCGCGAGTCTCCTGGCCAGAAAAAAACTTAGACATCGGAGGCACAACCAACACAGAGTTCTCCTAGCAAACTCGGACTTGACATGCCGACTGTGTGGCAAATATGCGGATCCAGGATTGGTCTGCACCTTCACACTAAAGACAATGAGAAACACCATTATTGTGGGTATAACAGTCGTCGTCTTTTGTAGCAGAAGAACATAAGTGTGTGTGTTCTTACCTAATTGTTCTTACCTATTTGTATCTTAAGATTATGATCAAACACTTGCTCAAGCAGAGTTCGTGGTCTGGAGCTAGCATATCGTCTTCATTTCTGTGATGGTTTATGATGTCGAAGTTACTCTGGACTGATAATACTTAATGCTAACTTCATCACCGAGTTTTAGGGAGATGATTTTAAAGAGGGGTTGGTGGTATTTATATCTTCTTACAGTTTTACTGTTGACTGATTTTGTTGGACTTAATCTGGATCAACTGTACTTTAGGTTTACTTAATCTTCTTCTTTTGGGTTGATGGTATGATAACCTCTGACTTGTGTGTTGCTGGACTATGATGCTGGGGTTTATTTCTGGTGATGACAGAACTTCTTGATTCTGGGTATTTTTTTATTTTTTATTCCAGCTTCTACGAGACGATATTATTCATCTCAGGAGAGGCCTGTTATGTTAAGGAGTTTATTAAAGGTATATCTAACCCATACTTGAAAACGTCCATCTTAAGTTGAGTAAAATCGTCAAGGGGGGGAAGAAAAAATAACATTAAAATGACGTCCCCAGACTGAATAAGTTAGTTAATCAATGTTTTTGTTCTGTGATGATGCTGTTTATGTATTTTTTTTTTTTTTTGGTCGTGTTGGGTTTTTCTCTCATCTTCGGCGACAATACTCAGTTTTCTTATTTTGGGATACTGGGTTATCGTCTAATATAGAAGGTAATCTGTGTCTGTATACCCAGTGCTTGGTCAGTCTTTCTGTTTTGGGACGATTAATATCTTCTTAATTTTTGTGTTAGCTTAATGATCTTCAAGTTAATCTGTGGCCATAATACTCAGTGTTTAGTCTTCGTGTTTTAGGGCGATGTAGTTAAAGAGGACTCGACTATATATATCCTCTGCCATCTGTGTTGATGGATAATGATGCTAAGATTAACCTGATGATACTTAGTGCTTCGTCAGTCTTCGTGCTTGGAGGATGTTGGGTTAAGACTGCAGTCAGACTCATGCTTACTCAGTCTTGCATTTGGGAGCGATATTACTGATAACCTTTCTGAACTACCGTGTTGGGCTACTGATGGGAAAATTACTCGTTGACAATAGTATTCGATGCTTTCTCAGTCTTCGTGCTTTGTGGTGAAGGGTGATAATGTCGAAGTTAGTCCGCAGCGATTCTCAGTGCAATAATCAATTTATATTATGACAAGCGAAACATTTGATTTTCACCAGGAATAAAATACTTGGTACCCGGTATGAAACGGATGAACAAGCTGAAAAAACAGAAGTAGGCCATGTTTTGGATGGATAATATCTTTTTTTTAAATTCCATCACACCGTACACACTCTTAAGACAATTGACATCCTTAAGTATGACCAAGAATAAGATACTTGGAAGGCAGATTAACGAGCCTCTTTCAGCTCCTCCGCCCATACTTAAGAAAACGCTCGTCCTGCTTTACTGTATTCTATTTAACCCTTTTAGTCACAGGGGTCCTTCTTGAGTTGAATTATATTTTTTGAGAGGTAGCAAGATGAAAGTTAAAAAAGAAAGAAAAATCATATTGCACCTCTCTCTCTTCAGTCAGTTTATTTCTCATGTGGCTCGTTTATTGTCTCCTGAACTTCACGGATGAGAAGTACACGGAAGTTAAGTTGGGCAAATTTTAGAAGAGAATATCAAGGTGTAATATGAAACCTAATCGGTAAGGAAAATGTGCTACAGACCCCCCTAAGCCAACGAAAATGCAGACCTATGTAAAGTAAGAAAAAAAAAAAAAAAAGGAATATAAAGGATAAAATAAAATAAACTGAATGTGTCCAGGAATAAAATATTGATAGTCGCCTTGAAGAGCGTCGCTGAATCCCACCATCCACGCATAAGAAAAAAAAGAAAATACACTGGTGCTGTACTGTCCTCACTCAGAGATAAATCAGGCTATATTTTGACTCCCTTATCCGGCGGTGAAGCGGCTCTTGAGTGGAGTAAAGCCGGGTTACTGACGCCGGGTTAATGACGCCGGCAGCAGCACCTTCAGTCTGCCAGCCGGAGAACCTCAGAGATTGTATGTATAAAGGATTGTAACGCCCTTGCATTTTGAACTGGAACGTGGACCTGGAACTGGAAACTGACGGTTGTGTGTCGCAGTTTGGGGGGAATATTCGTTCTGCCCGCAACTCAGAAGTCCCGGGTTCTAGTTCTGGCCGACCACAAACATTTAGGCAATTTTTTTTTTTTTCTGTTCTTACCTAGAACTGAAATAGGAACCTGGGTTCGTAATGCGATGGTTGCGTATCATAGTCTGGAGGAATGCTCGCTGGATGCTTTCCTTGTCAGTTACTGGCTCTGGCCACTTTGTGTGTCAGTGAGGTGAGTAAAATCGCCAGCCAAAAATTCGAACAAATTACGGAAAGGTTTGTAGTTTTTATCTTACATATTCGGTGTCCCTTGCTTACACGTGAGCCTAGAAAAATCGACAGACGTTATTAGAATTAAAATAAGTAATAAAGGGTTAGAGTCCGGAAAGTTTATGAATACCAAACACCCGAGAACCGGCCCTAAGACGGCCTCGTAAAGTGGCTGCGATAATACTTAGATAATGAACAGATAAAGTAGCGACGAGGGCATCAGCGTCAGGAGGCGGAGGGGAGACGGGAGGGTAAGGTCTTTGGTCATGCTACGTTGACTGGAATGAGGGATGGAGGGGTTTTACGCGAGGGTTGTGGTGTTAGAATTAAAAGTGGGGTTTCACACAGGGGTGTCAGGAAAGAAGGGAAGGTTTGAGTGTAGTGGGGGTGCTTGGAGTCAGGTGTTACGATTGAGAGGTGAGTGTGAGTTGGAGCCGGGTGTCAGAGAGAAGTGTTAAAATTGAGTGTTAGAGTGGCGTGTCAAAGTACTGTGTCAGAGTGGAGCAATGTGTCAGCGTGGGGTGTCATGGTAGGGTGTCAATGTCAAAAGTGGGGAGTGAGAGTGGAGTGATATGTGTCAGAGGAAAATTTTTGAATGAGCAGTCAGTGAAATGTCAGACGGGAGTGTAATGTCAGAATGGAACGTCATTGTGGATGATTTAACAGTATGTGAGAGAGAGAGAGAGAGAGAGAGAGAGAGAGAGAGAGAGAGAGAGAGAGAGAGAGAGAGAGAAGGGGGGGGTGGCCGAGACTGTTTTCAATCTACATTGCTTTAGATGTTTTTCCCAAATTAGATATTAAAATACTCCCGTCTCAAGGCAGTAAGAATAAACGGAAGAGGACCCGAAAATTTTAAAACCAGTTTGACTATCGGACAATAGAATACATGAATAAATGTGAAGACAACAAAGAAGAAGGAAATTTTGGAAACAGTGGGAAAAACCGAAGTCAGTTTACACCTTCTGCATCCCTAAAAAGACAACAAAGATATAGGAAGAGGATTTTCTTTTGTTGATGGAGACACAATGCAAGCTCTAAGCATTGAAACGATATGTACAAGGCATTTGGGAAACAGTGAGAAAATCGGTGAGTAATTTGCACCTCCTAAAGATTTAAATAGGGAGAAAGAAGAGGAAATTTTAGAAGCAGTGTGACGACAGTGTTTGAAACCCTAGGAAATGAATAAGTAATTAATGAATAAATAAATTATGATTTACACAACATTTTTAAAATTATGCGAGAATGCAACAAGTTCAAGATATTAAAAAAAAAAAAAAAAACATCAGAAGGTAGGCTGCCTCAGTTCATACCACTTAAGAGTGAGATATGGGTGACTCCCCTGGCATTTTGCATAATAGAAAAACCTCAAGATGCTTCTAAGGGATTCGAAACATTGTGCGAATTACATGGCCTTCGCTCAGATTCGGATAAAAAAGAAATAAAAATAAAAGATAAACTGAAATCTAGCCATCCATTCTCTGCCACCTAAAATAGTTTCCTCTGAACTGTTTCGCTCCATTAACTTCAGCGGAACGAGAGAGAGAGAGAGAGAGAGAGAGAGAGAGGGGGGGGGAATTTCGTCTCTCTCTCTCTCTCTCTCTCTCTACCCGTTATGGTGATGGAGCCAGTTATCTTAAACGACTGGGGGATCATAACAGGAGGAAGACGAGAGAGGTATTAAGTTTGATGTTCTCTTACACTTTCTCATAGTCCACAGTGTTGCATCTTGCACGTACTTTGCACTTCATTGCAGCATAAACGTTGTCATAATCGTCGTCTTAGTCGTTGTTTTCGTTTTCGTGTTCTTCGTTGTGTCATAATCTTCGTCATTATAATTATCATCATCATATAATCGTCATAATCGTCGTCTTCGTCATTGTTATCATTTCCGTTTTCATCATCATCATCATCAATATCATCATCATCATTATCAAACCCTATTTCTCAGTCTCATAAATTAGGTGAGGATGCTTCGTTAGCAAGAAAAAAAGACACATTCCACAAACCTATCGACTCATAACTCATCACAGATCACAAAACACATACTTCATTACAGTATTCCATACCCCCTCCTCCATATCCCTCACACATTATTAACATCACAGTACCTACAGCCTCACACACTCCACATTCTTTCTTACTCCACATCCCTCATACTCCACACCATCATCAAATCCAAAGGGCACCACTCCACAATTGTACTTACTCCACATACTTCACATTCCATAGCATTTTATAGCTTACATTCTCCCACACTCTACATTCTAACAAACTCCACAGTCTCTCTCTCTCTTACTCTCTCACCCACACACACACACACACACACACACACACACACACACACACACACACACACACACACACACACACACACACACACACACACACACACACACACACACACACACACAATTTTCAAGAAATCTTTGAGTCAAGGGAAACTACCTGATATTTGGAAAAAAGCAAATATAGTCCCCTTATTCAAGAAAGGAAATAGACAAAATCCTCTCAACTACCGACCAGTATCACTGACTAGTGTTGTAAGCAAGGTATTAGAAAAACTTATAAGAAAAGCTTGGGTAAATCATCTAGAAAAACACAGTATGATAACAGAAAGACAGTTTGGTTTCAGAAAAGGAAAATCATGTGTTACTAATCTGTTGAGCTACTATGACAGAGTAACAAACACAATACAGGAAAGGGAAGGATGGGTGGACAGTATCTATTTAGATTTCAAGAAAGCTTTTGACACAGTACCACACCAAAGACTTTTATGGAAGCTGTACCATCAAGGAGGAATTCGAGGCAAACTGTTTTGTTGGATGCAAGACTTTCTCATAAAAAGAGAAATGAGGACAGTACTAAGAGGAAACTACTCATCATGGAAAGAAGTGACTAGTGGAGTACCACAGGGTTCGGTGCTGGCACCAATCATGTTTTTAGTGTACATAAATGATATAAACAGTAACACTGGAAATGAGAGCTATCTGAATATGTTTGCAGATGATGCAAAAATACAAAGGAGAATTACTAGCACAGACTCTTGTAGGGAGCTACAAGAAGAATTAAATAAACTTCATGAATGGAGTAGTACATGGCAAATGGAATTCAATGTGGACAAGTGTCATGTAATCAAGTTTGGAAAAAGTGGAAAAAGACCTGATTGGGATTATAAGTTAGGAAATAAAACCCTATACACATCAGAAAGAGAGAAAGACCTAGGTGTGATTATCAATAACAGACTATCTCCGGCTGACCACATCAACGAGAAGGTACGGAACATGTATACACTGCTTGCAAATATGAGAATAGCATTCACATACATAAATGAAGACATGCTAAAAAGGATAATAACATCATTCATTAGACCAACCCTGGAATATGCATCAGTAGTCTGGAGTCCTCATCTCAAAAAGCATATAGACAAGATTGAAAAAGTTCAAAGGGCCGCTACAAGATGGATACCAAGCTTAAGGGACCTAAGCTATGAAGAAAGACTAAATAAACTGAATCTACCAACACTACAGGAGAGAAGGAAAAGAGGTGACATGATAATGCTATATAAGTGCATATCAGGAAAGGAGAAAATAGACATAAATGATTACTTAACATATGGAGAAGCATCAGCAAGAGGACACTGCAAAAAACTGCATAAGAAGAGAGGTGATAAAGACGTAAGGAAATTCAGTTTCCCAAACAGAGCAATTGATCAATGGAATGCACTACCGAATGAAATAGTGTGTGCCAAAACAATTCACAAATTTAAGGATATGTACGATAAATATGGTCTAAGACACGGGACAATACGAGCTTGACTCATTCCTGTAAAGATACAATTAGGTACAATTAGGTAAGAACACACACACACTACCATCCCCGTCACAAAACCTAAGTGTGTGCATTCTCCCTCCAGCAGTGTGGTCCTTAAATGGTGGTGTGGTAGTGTGCGGTGTGGTGTGGTACTGATATGGTGGTATGAAAACTTCACCGCACCCCTGCTTCCTCTCTGTCTTTGCCTGTACCCTGCTCCACTTTATCACGTTCTTTTCTCTCCAAGGGGATAATTATCTCTAGGTGACTCTCACTGATGTATTTGGTTAACCATCATTACGGGTTTCTTTTCTAAGGTTTTTGTGATTGTGTGAGTTGCACCATTGTTTTCATCGTCATCATCGTATCATTAGGAAATCTATCAACGTCATCATCATCATCATCATCATCATTTTATCATTATTATATTTGCCATCATTATCATCATCGTCATCATTATCATCATCAGCAGCCTTTTTATCTTCATCGTTATCAGTGTCATCATAATCCATTTTCTCGATAATAAACTGGTTGGGTATGATCCAGAATAAGAGTAAGATAGCAGAAGATTTAAACTAGGAGCAAGGTGTCAAATTAAATGAACAACAATAAGACATTAATTCATCTGTCAGACCATCGTATTTCTAAGGTTAGCTCACAGGCAGACCATTCACTCTTTTTTTTTTTTTTTTTTTAATTCTCCTCACACCAGCTGTATGATTCCGGACAATGTATAGTATATAGTTCTCTCAGAAGGGATTCGCTCATATAATTTTCTATGGTTAGCCTCTCGTAACTAAGATCAGTTTTGCAGAAAGAACAGGAGTCATGGAAAGACTGTGGACTCAGCTTTTTTATCCTTCCTGCCAGTTCTTAATTACGACTGGAAATTAATTGTAAGCTTGTTAGTAATTTAGATTCGTGGATTTTTGTTACAGTGAATTTCCTGGGGCTCAGACCAGTTAGTTCTCATGTTCTGATCCTTCAGGCTACATGATTCAGGAATATGTATATGGTCACCCCTTGGGCTGCACCCTTTGGCTGAGTAGCTTTTCTTTTTCCTTTTTTTTTTTTTCTTTTAAAGCAGAGAGAAAATGTCTGATGATCGTTGAAATATAATACAAACTTCAAAATTCTTGAATGAAACATTACTGAATTTGTTTTTTAATCATTTTGCTGCTGTAGGTTTCTCGTATTATGTTACCCAAAGAAAATATAAACTTCTCACTTCACATCCCAAGGTTTAAGAAAAGTAAAACGAGATAACTTTTACCTTGTAGTTAGGATGATTTGTTGTTGAAAGAAACGAGGTCTGGGATGATTCTGCACATAACTTTTCCTTGTTCTTTCTTCTGTTACTAACCATAATTAGGATAGGAATTGATTACTCGTTTTTATATAAATGATAATCGTAGAAACCTTTCACAGTGAATATTTGCGGCATGCACCAGAGAGTTTTAAATTCCACATAATCCCGTAACCTATATGATTCAGGAAAATTAATATGGTTCATCCGTGAGCATCGCAACAATATCCATCTCGTTTCTAAAAATAAAATTCATTGGATGAACCAGGGATATGTGAAGATTCTACAGTCAGTCCACCTGGTCCTCCCCTCATAAACAGACAGTGATACAGGGAATTTCTCTCCATAAATAAAGCAAGCACAGTTACAAAAGTGGATGGATGTCAAGTTTAGGGCTGTTTTTTGCCTTACTGAATTTCTCGTTGCCCAGGCCAGTTTGTTCTACAGTCCACATGATCCCTAAAGCCGTATGATTGACACAAATGTATATATTTTCCTTCCCTGAGGTAGTACACACCCGAGCAGAAACTGTATTAGGTTGGCAGGTGTGCTTGGCTGTGTGAGGGAGGTTCCAGGTTGTAATGACGGACACTCCCGTCTTATCACCTGCCTCATCACCTGTGTTATCTCTTGCTACAAATCTTATCAGTTCCTTCACTAGATTTCATATATATAGACTTTCATGAGCTTAAAGCCTTCAGTTCCATGGCGTATTTGGTACTTTATTGATGCCTTCAGTTCCATGGCGTATTTGGTACGTTATTGATACCCTCTCTGACAGTACTATTCAACCTGGGTTAGAAAGAGAGAGAGAGAGAGAGAGAGAGAGAGAGAGAGATTTAGTAGTGACAGTGTCATTGAAGGCTACATCTAACCCTTCCAGTACGAACAGTTTCTCTAAACCAACATCACTGATAAACAGGAACCCAGAGGTCGCATTAATAGAGGTTCTTAATAATTTTTTTTTTTTTCGGGCAAATAAACCCATATAACAGTTAACTAGTATCAGGATTAAGTTTATTTTACCAAATTTCACGTACTTATTCATTCTAGTTTGCCTGTAAAGGGTTATTATCACAGCCAAGGAGGTTGCGTTATTGCCCGTGTTGATTAGTTTGCATGTTTGTTTGTTAGGAGGATTACTCGAAAGTTATGAAAGGAATTCGCTTTTTTTTTTTTTTTTTTAGCGGAAGAGTATGGCCCAAGGAAAAAATCATTAGATTTTGGTGGAGATCCGGATCATCGTCCGGATCCAGGAATTTTATAAAGGTTTCTTTACTACTGTAATACAGTGGCAATTTCAACATTTTTGCTTCTACCTCAATAAATAATGCCCATAATGCTTGCGCAAAAATCACTAGATAATATCTCCGCCTTGGCAGAGGTTTGCAGTTTCGAATTGCTGTTGTTTTCTGTATGGACCAAGATACATGGATGAGTAAACGATCTTCAACAGACTCTCAAGAAATTTTGCTTATCCACCCCCAGATCTTGCTTGTCAGGCGCTATTTTTGTCTCTGTGTTTATCGGCGAGTCTTATCTCTGGACGACTCGTACCGTCATAGATTATCTGGCCTCCCTTCTTATCGATTTTGTTGTCTTTCGAGGCGGGAAATTTTGATGGGTGGTGCGGTGCTACTTCTTATGCCTTCCTCCTCTGTAAAGAATTTTATACATTATATATATATATATATATATATATATATATATATATATATATATATATATATATATATATACTCGCTTAAAGGCCGCATTCGGCGTCCTTTCCCCCTTGAAGTCAAAAGGTCAAAAATGAGTCATAATTCAGGAACCGGTGGCACAGTTGGACTGGATTTTGTTTTATTCTTCAAGTTAGAGCATTTTAACGGTACCTTGCTAAAATAAAAATTGCACTACGTTTCGCAGGTTTGTGTGTTTTGGTAACTTCAATGCCCACAAAGAAAGTGATCCCGCTAAAGGCCGCCGAAGCTGCTCGAAGTCTAAAGGCCAGAAATGAGTCATGGCATGGGAACTGGTGGCCTGTTTGGAATTGAAATTGTTTTAGTCTTTAAGTAAGAACATTTTAGCGATACCTTGCTCTAACAGAAACTATGCTACAATGCAACGTTTTTGCTGTGTTATGGTCATAAACAGACAAACCAACAAACCAAGAAACACACAGAAATCGGATCATTATAGATTTATCCATACACGAGTTGTGTGTGTGTGTATATATATATATATATATATATATATATATATATATATATATATATATATATATATATATATATATATATATATATATATATATATATATACACACACACACACATACACACACACACACACGCCGCTTGCTGGTGCAGTGGTAACGTTCCCGCTTGCCAACTGGTGGATGGGAGTTCGCGCCTCGCTCAGGTTGCGAAAAGTTTCACTGACGAAGTGGATGGTTACTGTCCCCCTCGAGCAAGGGGACGGGTGTGTGCGTGTGTGAAGGTCACAGCCTTGCCCTTAGATCGGACTATATGAGCTCGCAGCTCCCTTCCGGGAGAGTAAAAGCTGACCATCACGACCATCAAGTGATCCTGACCGACCCGGTGAATTACACACACTCACACACACACATACGAGTTGTGTGTGTGTGTGTGTGTGTGTGTGTGTGTGTGTGTGTGTGTGTGTGTGTGAGAGAGAGAGAGAGAGAGAGAGAATGAGAGAGAGAGTATGTCACACTCCCAGAGCCACCCTGTCCACACCTGTCTGACTCATTGCTGTCAGAAGAAGCTCTCAGCTTCTGTCACCCACACACCCGTCATATCCCTATCAGTCGTCTTTACACCTGACACTCCCAGGTGTATCAGTTCCACATCTGTCGCCTCCACACCTACCATTTCAAGCTTTTTCCATCCAGTAATTCTTTTTGCACACCTGTTCCTCAGATCCATACCATTAACTTAATTTACATACCTTTCTCCTCCTGAACTTCACACCTGTCCCCTCAGCTCCACAACTGTCTCCACTCTTCAACTCCACGTTAATAACCACAGCTCTCACAGGAAGCGTTAGGAGGAGTACACTGAGGTGGTTGGCCATGTGGAGAGGATGGAGGGTGAAAGACTGACGAAGAGAGTGTATGTGAGTCAGGTGGAGGGGAGGAGAGGGAGGGAGAGGCCGAGGATGAGATGGAGGGATGGGGTGGAGAGGTATATGAGACGGGGGTGTGAGTTGGGAGCAGGGCAGTGAAATGACGAGGGACAGGGTGACGTGGAGGCGATTTGTTTGTGGCCACCCCAAAAGGGATTGAGGCGTCTGGAAATAGATAGATAGATAGATAGCTCTCACAGCGCGACACCATTTCCCTACTGACCACATTTCCACAAATCACTCCACAGCTGTGCTCCTGACCCCTCCTTAATTCTAAATCTGTCTTCTTTACAGTTCCATACATTTGTCCTCCTCATCTGTACACTTGCCATCCCCATAACTCAACATCTGTGTCACCTTCCTCTTCACATATACACCTCTCACCAGTGCAGTTCAACACGCATCACCTTGCAATAGCACATCTATCACCCCCTCACACAATTCCACAAATATAAGCTCCACACCACTCTCCCTCACTCCTCCTCACCCACACAACCCACCACCTTGAGCTGGATAATCCTCTTAGGACTCCTTTCACGAATGTCATTAATGCCCTCTCACACGCTGACCCTCTCCATTTCCCCTCTCAATCTTTCTCACCCTCACCCCTTCCCTCCTGAAACAATCGCTTCCCTCTCCCTCCCCTCCCCTTCTCTCGCCTCACCTCAACTCAAGCCTAATCTCTTCTCCAGTCTGAGGCATCTCAACCCCCTTCCCTCTTTCAAGGACTGCCATTTTTTATTTAATTTTTATTTTTTTTATTGGAGCCTCTCAATCTCCATAGTCAGTGATCTTTGTCGAATGCTCTCTCTCTCTCTCTCTCTCTCTCTCTCTCTCTCTCTCTCTCTCTCTCTCTCTCTCTCTCTCTCTCTCTCTCAGAACCTTACCAAATGAGTAATAATTCACTCTGGCATTATTATCACCAGAATATTTCCTTTGTGTGTGTGTGTGTGTGTGTGTGTGTGTGTGTGTGTGTGTGTGTGTGTGTGTGTGTTTAAAAGACTCAGTGATGATCGCAAACTACATATGTGTTTATTATTAGTTAACCCCTTCATTGCGACTATTTATTATTATGTTTATTCGCTCTATTAGTATACGACTTCATTCAGCATTTGGGAGATTTTTCGAGCTGCAAGATTAATTATAGAATTCCGTAACCCATTTGCTGGTAGGGGGCTGTCCTAAAATTAATTAAAATTGCCTGGCGGTAGCAGGAGTAAACTAGAACAGATGATATTGGATTGAATGGATGAAAGTAATATTGGTCAGTGTTTTCACTAACAAATCCTACTCAGTTGCAATAAATATTCGGGAACCGCTTAAAACCACCGTATTTTAATCACTAATACGTCTTGCTTGCAGTGCGCTTCAAATGAGACGGCTTCTTATAGTTGTGCTAATACCGATTCATTCAACCACTGGATAGATACTAACTCAGCATTGAAATCGCCTACTCATATAACAGGATTCGAACTTGCTGTCTTGTTCAAACTGAGGAAGTCTTAAAATAGCGAAGTCTGTACTTAATCGAAATAATTGAAGTTTAAACCCAGTTTCTCCCCTGGATCAGAGTTGAGGTTCTGCGGTGATAATGATTAGGATGGATGGTGTAAGGTCCAGTTTGGGAAGCTACGACTATGTGTTGATTTTTCCGAATTCACCAAACTCATTGCATGGATGAAGAAGAATGAGATAATATATTTATGCTTACTGACTTCACGAGGGTCATTAATGCAATCAATTTTTGCAAAGACCCAATCTTCCCTTGGAGGACGACATGTGGTAGTCGTATTACACCCAGGTCCTTAATTATACTTCTGAGTGAACGGGGACGAGCGGGAACAAAATGAATCCACCAGTCGAACCGGTTATAGTCGCGTATTTTCTCAGATGTCGAAGAACCGACTCAGTTAACTCTCATCTTGATGCAAAGTTTATGGATGAGTAATATATCCTCGGTTAGCTGGATTTTGGAAAGGCATAGATATAGGTTAGATTTCACTAAACTAATTACTCAGGAAATTAGGTCTACTTACTCCCCCCCCCACCCCACCCCAGATCATTACACGGGATTGTACTTATTAGATGGTCTTAGATGTCCAAAGATTGACTTCTTGTACAGAATTATCCTCGAACTCAATGCTTGTGTAGGATTAGGCATGGTGTGTTGTGGGAAAAGGAGTTGTTGCTGAGTTCGGATGGAAGCGATTAAGGTCCTTTACTCAGTAACCTCTCACAGGCTACGGCGTCAGGCAATAGATAGATAGATAGATAGAATACCTGTTGTAAGGTTGAATTTAGGAAGGCCTTCAATATTTCTCAAAACACGAAAACCATAAAAACGGATTGGTACTTAGAAACCCATTAAAATCGCATGAGTCAGCAACAAACTCATCATTAAAAATCGATGACCCTAAAACCTGTCTGTCTTTAGGATAAGATATAGAATTATATGCTGATAATGGCTTAAGTGTCTGATGTAAGACGGAAGTTGAGGAAGCTCTGGATACTTCTTAACCACTTCAGTACGGTGAAGTCTATTGTAGTTTCTTCTTGTCTCCGGACGATTTAATTTAGCATTGGGAAGGAGATTTTTTTTGTTTTTTTTTTAATACTGAAGGGTTAGACATGGCCATTTGTAATTCCTTAACTAGTACAACTGAATAAAAAGGTTGAATATAATCGTTTTATAGTAATTAATACGCACACACCCACTCACACACACACACACACACACACACACACACACACACACACACACACACACACACACACACACAGACCACATTAGAAACTAAAAAAAAAAAAAGCCGTGACTTTCAACAACTGAGTCAATAGATGGCGTAATACAAAGCCCGATTTCAAAGGAATGGGAGCAACAGAGCGAGAGAGAGAGAGAGAGAGAGAGAGAGAGAGAGAGAGAGAGAGAGAGAGAGAGAAGGTGAGGAATCTTACCTTATTAGAATACAACGAGGGAACTCAAATGTACACTCTTGTAATTAGTACATAAAGTACACCGAAGCACAGGTAGTAGTGTAATGAAAAGCACATAAATCAGACAGTTTATTATAACAAGAGGCAGTAGTCTGTGTCGTAGAAGGCTAGCTAGGTCATTCTCGTGGTCGAGGAGGCTAGCTTCCTTACTTCGTATTTCTAGCACTTTTATTATATGGAGTTACGAGGTTTTCTAGTGCATTCTTCTAGCCTAGAATTTGTAATACATTTTCATAGGTTTAGCAGGATTTCTAGCACGTTTTCACTGGCCAAGGAGGCTTTGTAGTTCATTCTTCTGTTTTTGAAGGATTTGTAGCAGATTTTCATGGATTGTGAGAAATTCAAGCACATAACTGGCGTGCTTAGGAGACATTCTAGTATATTCTTGTGCCTTAAAAGGATTTCTAGCACATTTTCGATGATTTTGGGGGGACTTACTAGTTCCTCAATACAATCCCTTTAGTGCCACTAATTATACACATAAAGTCACATGGTACATACAAGTCTACTAGTATGTTTGTTCCTAAGTCCAACTGCTACATACTTCAATAATATATGATATTTAATTAAAGAACAGACAGGCAAAAAATATAACTGGCAAATGTAAGCCAGAATATATACTATAGTTGTTTCATTTTAACTTGACCAAGTATTTATCCTCTTGTAGCATGTGTCACGTAAGTCACTGGCAGCAAAAGATAGTGATATAGCTCTACATTCTTTCCTTAGCACCTCTTCGTAACAAGCCACATATTCTCGTGCTAAAATATCGCCACAGTTTAGCGCTCAGGGAGAGATAGCAATTTTGTGCCAAGTCAGAGTAAAAGCGACACAATTATCCCTGCATGGACCTCCACACTTAAATATATGATGATGGTAAATTCTGAGATTGTACTGTAGATACGGAGCAAAGGATGGGGGGGTTGGTTGATCAGCACGAAATACCCATAGAAGATAAAAATAGCTTAACATGAATAACAAAAGCTATCGAACCCATGTAAGGGATCTTCAGTTACTGCTGTTGAAAGAGTTGGGAGGAAAGCACCAAGGTCCGTTTTCTCGTCTTTTAATGAAACCCCCAAGCACCTCATCCTTGGCGATTTATTTTTGGATACGACTAGTTGATATCAGTTTGTTATTTATGTTTAGTATGGTGTTACTGAAATGATTTAAATGACACAGAGGAGGATAGTAGGGAGTAATAAGGGAAATAAATCTCTTACGACGAGATGTTAGGGAGCTTCCTTAGCAGACGAGAGTACCGACCTAAGAAAGGGGGAAGGTGGAAGGTCGATCAGCGCATGGATAAACATACAATAATAGCTTAAGGTAGAAAACAACATCCAAGGAAATCATTTAGGACATCGAAAGCACCAAGAAACCTGAGGTGAGTAGATAGCTGGCACGTGGACGAAATTTAGCTCACCTGTACGACCTCCGAAGCAAGCCTGAGTTATTACTGAGGTGATGACGAAGGCGTGACTGGGAAGGGGGAGGCAATGTAGGGTGGGATGGGGGAGGGTGGGGAAGGTGGTGAAGGGAGAGGGTGGAAGCTTTGTGGATGGAATGAGGGCAAAAAGAGAGGGAGGATTAAGGTGATGAGAGCAGAAGGAAAGGTAAAGGGAACAACTGAAGGAGGGGGATGGAGAAGGAGAGTAGGAAAGCAAACAGCAACAGACCTTATGGTCCTTTCGAGGCTGTTTGGTACAGAGTAGACTATGACTACAAGATCTAACTCTACATGCTGAAGGATAAGGATAGTAAAGCAAGAAGGCTCCCCCCGCCTCCAAACCCTCCAGGCCAAAACTGGCAAGAAAAAGTGAGAAGAATCACCATGCAGCGTGGAAAAACTGACATGGAAATTTCATAGGAAAGGCTGAAAAGGAAAAGCTACATTCTATAATACATTATCTATAAGCTACCAGTATGAATAAGCTGAAAGAGAAAGTAGTAATGTACAATGAAAAAGCGAATAAATAAATAACTAATGCATGTCGCTATGTACGGATACGTTGAGTTGACGGAGCGTCTGCGGACGCTGTGTGGAAATTGCACAGTGCACAATGAGGATATTCAGGGGTGGTGTGGCAGCCTTGCCTGGCGCTAATGAGGTAGGCAGCAGTCAATCAGGCCCCAGCTCCATTCATTCCACTGAGACTAGGAACTTTCCCATGCGGGACAAGCAAACAAGTCACCTCCTGAAGCAGTGACCTCTGGTACATTAAAAAAATCCCGATGGTGGCCACGTAATTATCAGGGACCCTCAGTGATCCACAGCCCATCACAGGTCGAAAGTATGAGTAGTGACCGTTAACTCAGGGCTATCTGTGCATATCCTAGTCTATGCATATACTATATTTGCATTTAATAAGTTGATCCAGGCTCTAAAAATCTAAAATAAAATAAAACAGATAATTATACATACACAAGTGTTTTATTCAGGAGTAAACATATTAAGCTGGGGGTTGGATGCCAAATACTTACCCAGGCGACCTTTAAAGGTTTGTACTGTATTACAGTCTATTACGTTGGAGGGCAATTTATTCCATATATTTACAACTCTATTGAAGAAGAATTGCTTAGCTTAATGCGACTGGAATCGTTTGCCAATTATTTTATGCCCATTGCCTCTAGTGTAGTTCGAATGATCAACTGTGAAGTATTTATCGACAGCCTTGTTATCATGTCCTTTGAATATCTTGAATACTAGAATTAAATCTCCTCGTATCCTCCGTTTTGTTAGGGTAAAGAGATTCAGGGCTTATTTCTCAATCTAGGTATCATCTTTGTCGTCCTTTGCTGCACTCTTTCAAGCTTTTCCATATCCTTTTTATAATACGGTGACTAAAACTGAACGCAATACTCCAAGTGCGGGCGTACTAAGGAATTATACAAAGTGAGGACGATATTATAGGATTTATATTCAAATGCTCTGCCTATGAACCCAATCAATTTCTTGGCTTTTTTCACAGCTTCTGTACATTGTTTGCTTGGTTTCAAATCATTTGTTATTATAACTCCTAAGTCTTTTTCATGGTTTACCCTATCAAGCTGGACATTATTCATGCTATAACTTGCTCTTACATTTTTACTGCCAATGTTTAACACTTTGCATTTATTAATATTGAAATGCATTTGCCAGACTTGGGCCCAGTTAAACAGTTGATCAAGATCTCTCTGAATTGCCTGTCTTTGCAGTGCTGTATCTGCTCTGTCACCTATTTTAGTATCATCAGCAAATGTTGAAATCTTACAACACAATCCTTCATCAATATCATTCACATATACTAAGAAAAGAATAGGACCTAACACTGAAACCTGCGGCACTCCACTTGTAACGTTTATCCAGTCTGACTCTTTTCCATATATTATAACTCTTTGCTTTCGTCTGGCGAGCCAATCTTCTACCCACCCGAGAACATTGCCGCTGAAACCATGTGCCTTTATCTGCAGAAGGAGTCTTTTGTGTGGAACTTTGTCAAAAGCCTTTTGAAAATCGAAGTAGACCACATCAACAGATTTAGTCTCGTCATACATGTTCACTTGTTCAGTATATCATTGAAAAAGTCCAGCAGATTCGTGAGGCAAGAGCGATTATTACGAAAACCATGTTGCGAATCTTTTATGAGACTGTTTCTAAGTGTTTTACAAACTTGTCTCTGATAATAGTTTCAAGCAATTTGCAAACCATCGATGTTAAACTAATTGGGCGGTAGTTTTCTGGTTGGGCTCTGTTGCCCTTTTTGAATATTGGAGTTACGTTAGCAAGCTTCCATTCATGTGGCACCTTACTGCTCTTAAGTGATAAGCTAAAAAGTTCAGCTAAAGGCTTTGATATTTCATTCTGTAGTTCCTTCAATACACGTGGTGATATTTTGTCCGGTATTGGTGCTTTTAATTTGTTTATTGCAAGCAGTAAGTCGCGATCGCTGACTGTAATGTCAGTGATTATGTTGCCCTCTTCTATAGGAATGGGGGAAACAGTAGGAATAGTATGTATATTTTCTGTTGTAAATACTGACGCGAAGAAAGTATTAAGAACTCTCGCCATCATAGTTTCATCATCAGTGTGCTCTCCGTTACCTGCGACTAAGGGACCGATTGATGGAGTTATTACCTTTTTGCTTCTTATATAACTGAAAAATTCTTTGGGATTTGATTTACTGATACTTGCAATAGGAGTAGGAGAAGAATAAATGTAAACAAACTTAAAGGAGGTAGGGAGAGGTTGGAGTGGAATCAGATTATAGAGAGTGGGGTAGTAAAGAGGATGAGAAGAGGAAAAAAATTAGTGAAGAGATGAAGAGAGAAAAATGGAGGATGACGAATGTGAGGAGACTTGAGAAAGAAGTCGGGGGGGGGGGGGAGTTTGGAGCCTGGGGACCATGGAGGTCCCCTACCTCCATGGTGGGGATCGAATAAGAGAGGGAAAGGGATGGAATGGGTGAAAGGAAATGAGTTAAGAAAGAAATTGATTTTTTAGAGAGAGAACATTAAAGAGGGAAGACATTGATTTTAAGGGAAAGAATATTAAATGAGAAGGGAAAAGGTGTGACGAGATGGAAGGGTGGAGGGGTTTGAGTTTGGGAGTGCACTGAAAGCAAAGGGAGGGTGTAAGTGAAGGGGATGTAAGGAGAGGATAAGATTAAGAGAATGGTAGAGAAATGTGTGAATGAGAAGAGGAGAAAGCTTTAATAGAGAAGTGGAAAGACGGAGGAAAGAAGATAAGTGAAGAAAATAAGCACAATGAAGGAAAAGATAGAAGGTAACCGAAGGGGCAAAAGAGGAAAAAGAGAGAGAAACCAAGAGGAATAAAATGTGAGGAAGGAGAGAAACCAAGAGGAATAAAAAGTGAGGAAGGGGAAAAACCTAGGGGAATAAAAAGTGAGGAAGGAGAGAAACCAATAGGAATGAAAAGTGAGGAAAGACAGAAACCAAGAGGAATAAAAAGTGAGGAAAGAGAGAAACCAATGGGGATAAAAAATGAGGAAGGAGAGAAACCAATAGGAATAAAAAGTGAGGAAAGAGAGATACCAAGAGGAATGAAAACTGAGGAAGGAGAGAAACCAAGAGGAATAAAGAGTGAGGAGGGAGAGGAACCAAGAGACATAGAGTGAGATAGGAGGTAAATTAAAAGGAATAAGGAGAAACCAAGAGAACGAAAGATCGAGGAAAGAGGAAAATTAAGGGGGACGATGGAGAAGAAGCTTTTTGAAGAGAGAGAGAGAGAGAGAGAGAGGGGGGGGGGGAATTGGTTTGATGGTGATAGCGGGACTAGGAAATAAAGGTTAAAGGGGGGATGATAGATAGGGAAGACCATCCATCCATCCATCCATCCACTCATCCTCCCAGCCATCGATGAATTCAACTAGCCATCCATCCTTATCATTATCTACCATTTCTTTTTCTTTCCATCCAACAACCTGCCTCAGCCAAGCCATGCATCTATCCATCTACTTTATCTTACTGTCCATCCGACAACCTACCCCAACCATCCATCTAACCACCCAATTGCCCAGTCACGGTCATTACGAGATGGAGGGACTGCGATGACTCTCTTCGTCGCGGTTTCACCCATTGTGCCCCCCGGTTGGACAGAGAGACCCCGCAGGAAGGGGGGGGGGAGGTCAGGGGTGTTATTGTTTGAGAGAGAGAGAGAGAGAGGGACGAGGGGGAGAGGGGGTTGATAGACGCAGCAGGGGGGAGCTCAGGGGATGTTACTGTTTTTGACAGCTGGCGGAGAGGTACTGCAGTGAGCGAGAGACAGGGAAGAAGAGAGGAGAGATTTGTGAAATAAGGAGTAATATAGGGAGGGAGAAACTAGGGAGGTAAGAGGATAGAAGGGAGATATGAGAGGTAATGGAAGGAAGGAGAGACTGGAGTGGAAAGTGAGGGGGAGGAAAGATAGGGTAGAGGAGGAGAGGGCGATGGGGTGGAAGATAGAAGGATCAGACTGAGGAAGAGATAGGTAAGATGGAGGAAGGGAGAAATGTAGGAAGGAAAAAGAGAGGTGATAAAGAGAGGGAGAGATAAGGATGGAGAAGACTTGCCACAGGGATCGGGTTCAGGGAGTGTACTTGTTTTTGAGAAAGGGGCTGGTGGGGAGGGAGGAGGAATGTCGTACGATGTTGAATGACCTGCTTTATAGCTCCTATTTTATCTTGAGGTACAGAATTCAATGGTAGACATTAGAAATCTTCTTTGTAAGAGCCTCCTCAGACCTCTAATATACCTGAATATATTATACCCAGAGTGCAGATAATTCATGTCCATCACCCGTGCAATAAGTAGATCAGGCAGAACAAGAGCTGGATTTAAGAGAACATTGATTCTGCAGACTGAAAAAGAGTGGTTGGGTAATGATAACGATGGCCGTGTGACTGATCACCTCATTTCCGCCTCCCCACCTCCCCACTGACCTTAGAGCGGAGGAAAGAGAGGTGAGAGAGTGAAAACATATATAAGATCATGAGAAGAGAGGCTAACTGCATCAGACCAATTAGCCTGTGCTGGGCAACTTCTTCAGGAATCTGACTAAATTTTTACAATAAGAGAAGGATGGCAAACAAGAAGAGAGGGCAAGAGCAGAGAAAGAGGAGGATGGGCACAAAGGGGTGCGGGGAGGAGAAGGCAGGGGAAAAGAACGGTCAGCGGGCAGGGGAAACGGAATGAGGATAGGGAGAAGGGAGAGGGGAGAAGGGATAGAGTAAGGGAGTAAGTGGTATGAATGAGAGAGAGAGGAAGGAAGGAGGTGCTAGGAGGAGGTTAGAAGGACACAGGGATGGCTGGGAACAGGGGGGAGGAATAGGAAAAGTCTGCAGTAAGAAGGCAGGCAGAGGTGGAGAGGAGGGCATGGGGCAGGGGAGCAGTAAAGAGGGAAGAGAAGAGGTAGGGGATAAGGGGAAAGGAAGGCGTGGAGGTGAAGAGGATAGGGGTGATAGGAGAAGGGGAGAACAGAAAGAGATAAGGAAAGGGGGGAGAAAAATATGGTGAAGAAGCTGACGTAAGGAATGCATCAAAGGAGGGAGCAAGGGGGGCGACGTGAGGAGGGGAGAAAAAAGATGGCGGGGAAGGGTGAGAGGACGGCTGGAGTGAATGGATGGAGAGGGAGAAAGGAGTTTGCGAGAACAGTGGGGGGACGGGCACACCTCGGGCTCTGCTGACACTATAGCTCCTCACATGATTGACGGTAGCCTCGTAATAAGCTTACAAAACTCATAAACACCTCTGCCTTGGTGTTTTATTTTTCCTATTGCATCTAAATATTGTCTTATAGTTTTTTTTTTTTTCACCCCTTCAGTCCGACACGTCCCTTCATACCTGGTCAAGAGGCGAACAGAGTGAAATTAAAACATTCATCATCGTATTGAATAGTCTGTGGGGATAGATTAAATTCGTTCAGTATGTCTCTCTCCAGCCCTAAGCCAAATAATATTATATTTGTGGTTAGAATTAACTGGAAACAAAATCGTCGCTGTATTGAAAGAAGTAAAAAATTAGTGAAAAGATCAAGGAAGAAAAGTTACAATGTACCTCAATAACATATGCAAGGGAAGGGTAACGTGCCTTATGCAGATAGATACTGGTAAGGAAGGCGTGGTACTGACCCTCCTAAAACCTCGAGCACACGTCCCCTGGAGGTGTGATCCAAGAGGCCGTGTTAATCTTTACGTTCCACTACCTGCCTTTCACGTCCAAGTTAATTTACACCACATCATCCAGGCCGTGTCAGCCTAATCATTCCCTGCATTTTAAGTCATCCAGGTTTTGCCACACAGACCTTCAAAGCATCTGGCCCAAATTGACCTCTTCCGCTTGTGGATGTCATCGTTTATCCTTGCTACCTCCAGACGATTTCTTATGCTTTAGAGAGACCATTTGTATTGACAGGGGTAAGAACTGTTTTTAATAATCCTTTCACGACCCAATTTCTTTCTTTTTGTTGAATAAGATCACATGATGGTAGCAAGATTGAGAAAAAATGTTACCGTACAGACAGGTCTTGTGAAACTAGTAATGCTGTAGGGCGATTCAAATAGCATGCAATATCCTGCGTGAATTATCTCAAGTTACATCAGTACTTCCCGGGAATTGAACCTGGGGTCGTCAGATGATAGATCAGGTTCTGAAAATCAGGTTCTGAAAAGCCGCTTCAGTAAGGTTGTCTGGATCCACCAAGTCATGCTACTGTACAGCGTACCTGCCAAAACCCTGCCATTACGATTACTATATATTGAACAGCGAATGTAAAATAGCAGAATATTTAATGAAACGCGGTATATTAGGCCTCAACTTGCTTCACAAATTGCCCCTGATATCAAACAGTGAAGTGAAATACAAGCCGATGTTTCAACTGATCACAAACCTGAGATACTTTCAGGAAGACGGTGGGAGGGAGGGTTGGAGTGGAAGAGAGGGAAGGAGGCAGGCAGGCAGATAAGATGGAGAGAATGAAGGAGAGAGAAGGGGTGGAGGCGGGTTGAGGGGAAGTGAGGGTGGTCGCAGGGGGATGAGAAGGAGGCACTGAGGTGTGCCAGATTTTCCATATCACTAGCCAGGGGTGGGACGTAACTTCATCGGGAACTATTACATTTATTCCATGGTTTAGTTAGGTCTGGGTGGGTTTCAGTAATATTCGGCTAATGTGCGAGAAAGAAGAACAAATACAAGTGGACAGAAAATGGGTAATTACATTAGGGAACACAGTTATAACAAGAATCACTTGCCTTATTCGAGAAACTGGAGGAAATATATGGAAAACAGTCAGTTACAAGATAAGTAAAATGGTAAAGTACTTGACTTTCTTAAAATCTAGCGTTACTTTATCATACAAAGCACGGACAAAGCCTCATCTTCGCTATCAGTTTCCATCTGTTGTGCCCAAACTCGACTCATCTGTGTGTTGGCTTCGTGATAGAATTGAACAGAGGCAGACAGACAAACATACTGTCACATACATACATACATACATACATACATACACACAGATAGATAGATAGACAAATAGATAAACAGATACGGTAGATAAATAAATATTGTTATAACCAGACTCATCTGTTACGAAGCCTGATGATGAAGCACGTTATACACAACAAACGAGTAGCTCCGTCGTTCACACACGTACAGATTACAGATTCCACCCTCCAGGGTGTGTGTGTGTGGAGGGAGGGGGGAGCTGTGAAATGGCTCTAGTCTACCCTGGTCAAGAATATTCGTGACACTTGTGATGTGCTGTGCCACTCATTAAGGAGGAGGACTATCTGAAGGTAATCTGTTTTGTATATATAATCTCTCTCTCTCTCTCTCTCTCTCTCTCTCTCTCTCTCTCTCTCTCGCTCTCGCTCTCTCTCTCTCTCTCTCTCTCTCTCTCTCTCTCTCTCTCTCTCTCTCTTTATATAATAGATTTCATGTTAAGACACCATCATTCAAGCCCTTGGAATCCTTGACTCCATCCCACAGGCTAAACGTTCACAAAACAACAAAGCTAAAAAAGAAGCAGCTATAATTGGATCTTAAAGGTGGCCAGAGTAATGTCGTGATGTCCCAGTGGATGTCATTAGTGTGAGAGAAGTAATGGGCGTCAGGAGGTGCCTTAGGCGTGAATCAACAGCCGTAGTATTTTTGGAGACGTATTCTATTAGGATGGGAGAGAGGGAAAGGGGAGTGGGGAGAGAAAGAGGGGAATGGGAGGGAGGTAAGAGGAGTATGAAAAGGGGACAGGAAAGAAGGGACGGGAGAAGCTGAGGAGGGAGTGTGAAAGGGTACAAACGAAAATAAACAGCAACAGACCTGTTGGTCCTTTGTTTTCTCATGGGCCCTTTTTTCCTTATTTATCACATCCATATTCTCTTATATTTTGTGTGTGAAAAGTGTCACTATTAAAACTTAGTAGACAACGTGTTACAGGAAAAGTTCTGTGTAATACGCAAACTAGATCATGTAGGAGCAGGTGTTAGAAAGCCATGTTAGTTCACGAGACTGCAGCCCTGTTTCTTTTATCATGTATTTGGCAGACGATTTTGGTTTTAAACTTCATTTATTTCCTTTTACTCTTAACTGCTTCTATTGGCTTAATTTCTGTTTTATTTTGCTGTATTTGTTTTCTTTTTTTAGTAAAGTTCTTTTCTGTGTGTCCTCCTGGTTTCCCTCCCTTTCACACGACCTTTCCTTATGCCACATTTCTTTCTCTCTCCGTTTCCCTCATGGTCTTACCCCACCCACGTATGTTCTTACCCCTACTCACCCTCTCATGTTCCTACACACACCACCCTGTCTACTCGTGTTCTACTCACTCCCATCTCACCGCCCGCCCTCTAAATTTAGTCATTGGTTTTCTTTCCCAAGTTTCTCACTCGTCTACACTGATCTCCTAAGTCGTCCCCTTCCATCTCCAATCTTCTCCTGTCTTTCCCCTCTCACCCCAGATTTCCCCCCATACCCCAGATATCCCTCCAGACTTTCTCACATTCTCCCTCACTCTCTTCTACTTTTTTTTTTTTTCAAGTAATCAAAACAACATCCCCTCGTCCCCAAATATTCCCCTTCTCTCCTTCCCCTTTCATGCCTCCCCCTCCCCTTCACCCTCCGTCTTCCTCTAAACTCACCCATCTCTCCCTATACTATATTTCATTCCATTATCTTTCCCAACTCGCACTTGCTCTTCTCCACTTCACTTCAGTCTCTCTCTCTCATTCTACTTGCCCCACCCTCACCCATCTCTTCCACACACTTCCACTTTTCCTCGTCCCCTCGCACCCACCTTCCTCTATCTTCCAGATCATGTCTTTACCTTTCTCTTTCAGACTTGTCCCATTCCTCTTCCTGTCTTCCTCCCTCACCCTAAAACAGATCCTGCTTCCCCCCCCCCCACTATATTAGCCGTGCTATCCCCCTTTCCTTCTCTCACCCTTACTCATGCTCCCCATCCCTTCCTTCTCAGTCTCTCCCCTCCCCGCTACTCAAACTCTCAGTTTTCAATTGCCTTCACTCCATTACCTTTCCCTAATTCCCTGCTCCCTCTCCACTACCATTTCTTCCTATAGATCCATTAATCCCTGCACAGCCCCTGCCCCCAAGCAGCCCAACCTATCCTTCAATTCTTCCCCTCTCCTTACCGTACCTCTCCATTGTTTCCCATTCTCAGGCGAAATACTTCCCCTCCCACACCCATACCCCCAGCATTAATGCCCACTCACAAAGCATCCCTTCCAATCATCCTCTAGCGTACAGTACTCCAGTCTTCCCCATAATCTCCCTTCTCCCTGCCTCTCCTCCACCTCCCCACCATCGACCTCTTCCATCTACACACCCCCTTCCTCATCCCCTCCATTTATGTAATCATTTAGCTCACCACGGTGGTCTTCCCCCCTTGTCCCCCTCCCTCTCCCCTTCGTTCCTCCCCACCCTATTCCTTCTTCCCCACCTCATTCCCCAACCCACCCCCACCCACCCCACCTTTGCTAGCCAGCCGCCTAGATGACAAGGGCCACTAATGTCCCGTCGTGTAAAACTGCACCACAACATCTCCCACTGAGTTGTGGCACCTTGATGTTATTTATTTATTTATTTTATTTATTTATTTTTGCGCTGTGCTGAGTGTGCTTCTGTACTGATGACGATGAATGAGAGAGAGAGAGAGAGAGAGAGAGAGAGAGAGAGAATACGGGGAAAGAGAAAGTGAGAAATGGGAGAGGAAGAGGAGGAATAATGGACGAAAAAAGAAGTGGAAGAAGATGGTGAATAATAATCCAAGACAAAAGGCTGAAAAAGAAAAGAAGACAGGAGATGGAGGAAAGTGAGGGAAGAAGGGATAAGGAAGGGAAATAAGAGAAATGGAAGAGGAGAATGATGGGGAAGGGAAGGAGAGGGAAAGGGCAGGAAGGGGAGTGAGGGGGAGGGGAGGATGAAAAAAAGAAAGGGAAGAGAGAGAGAGAGAGAGAGAGAGAGAGAGAGAGAGAGAGAGAGAGAAAAGAAGAAGAAGACAAAGAAAGGGGGTGACAGGATGGAACAATGAAGAGCTGACAGTGGGATGCTGGTGGAGAAGGAAAACCAGAGAACCAACATAAAAGAAAAGAAAAAAAATGAAAGTAGCAACCTAACCAGAAAACGATCATATTAAGATGGAGAAAACTATAAAACCCAAAACTGAAAAAAATAAAAAATAAAAGCAACCAAAGATTCTTAAAGAAAGTCGCCTCATCGGAAGCGAAGAAGCTTTTGAGTAGGTAATTTAGAGGGGCGTTGTCAGCGATAAACCCCTTCCATTAACCCTACTTGGACTGACCCCTAATAGGCCACATTAGGTTATAGCCCCTTAAGCCATTATATAACAAGGCTCCCTTTTTGTTAGCTTAAATGGTTACCACTTAAGGCTGTGTTTTTCCTGATGTACTGTACATGGTATCTTTTGGACCCGTATTGTCGTCGGTTAAGGAGGCTCTCTAGCGTTTCTTTCTTAGCGATATATTTTTGGATATGGCTGGTTAATATTCTTTTGCACGTTATCTATGTTGAGCATGGCGATATTAAAACGTATTGTATAATTCGGAGACGAACAGTGAGGTATAACAGATACAGTAAGTTGCTAGGGAAAAGGTGATAGGGAGCTACCGTAACCGACGAGAATGCGGTCCTTGGGTTGTCAGTGTAGAGTCACTTGAGGATAGCTGTATGGTCGGTCAGGGCAGGGTTGGTCTCCCAACTGTCACATATAAAGAAAAATAGTACAAAATAAAAGATACGGTATTATAACAGCTGAATAATAATTAAAAAAAAAAAAAGACTCAAAGCAAGAAAATTAAAACACTAAAAATGAGAAAAAAAAGACAAAACATGAAAACAAAAGAGAAAAACTGAAGACAAGAAGGAAGGAACGAAGAGGAACGAAGAGGAACGAAATGTGCAAAATGCTGTGAATTCCTAAGAGCTAGCCACAAGAGATATCGCTCTCTGGATTCAGTTCCTTTCAGTGCCATATAATATTTTCACTGACCCCAAACGATTTTATTCAGCTAAGAGGTTAAAGGAATTCTGTTTATCTCTCTCCCTGAGGTTTTGGGATCATTAATTTTATCTAGAGGAAGCGTAAAGTGTTGGATGTGAAAATAATATCTTTAACTTGAGTATTATATTCTGGTTAACTCGTGTCGATTTTATTCAGTAATGAGTGAATGTTTCTCTCTCTCTCTCTCTCTCTCTCTCTCTCTCTCACGTGCCTGTCTAATAGGTTGAAATTACTAGACAAGTTACAGACACCATTTTTGTTATTCTTAATTTTGTTTACTTATTTTCGTCATGAATTTTCCGACTTTCAGACCAGGAGTTAAATCTTGGTAATTTTTCTGTTGCTACTTATCCCTTCTCTCGGTGTGTCTGTCTGTGTCTACTTTTTTTTCTTCTTATTTTCAGGTTTCTACTCGTAAAACCTCCTATGTGTTTATCACTGTAGTTAGGACAATATTTCTGTTTTTATATGTCTGTTGACTAATCTGTATATATTTGTCTTTACTCTGTGTGTCAGGTTGTTTGGCTCTTCATTTACAATATTCTCTATCATTTTTTCATTTCCTCATTATCTCTCAGTGTCTTTCTCCTTAGGGTATATTTTACCTAATATCTGGGTATCTGTATCTTATATTTGTCTTTCATTCACTCGCTTAAAGGTCTCCCTCGGCGGCCTTTCGGCTCGATGTCAAAAGGTCAGAAATGTGTCATAACTCGGGAACCGGTGGCCCGAATGGACTGGAAATAGCTTTATTCTTCATCTTTAAGCATTTTAACGGTACTTTCCTATAATAATAATTGCACTACTTTCTACTCTTTCGGCTGTGTTACGGTAACTTCAGTGCCCACAAAGAAAGTGATTGCCCAAAGGCCGAAAATGAGCCGTAACTCGGGAACCGGTGGCCCGATTGGACTGGAAATTGGTTTAGTCTCTTGTTAGAACATTTTAGCGGTACCTTGCTCTAACAAAAACTGAACTACAATCAGCCGTTTTTGCTGTGTCCTGGTCACAAATTGACTACCCTACAAATCAACACTCATGCAGAGATCGAATCATTATAATTTAGATCCATATATCTAACTCTGTATATCTGTTTGTCTGTCTGTCTGTCTGTCTGTCTCTGTGTATATATATATATGTATATATATATATATATATATATATATATATATATATATACACACACACACACACAGAGTAAAAGCTCGATTATCCGGCATCTAATACATCGGCACATCTGTATAACCAGAATGCAAATTCGATCCGGCATGGGGTAGAAAATATTCCGGATACCGGTCGTTACCGATGATCCCCCTATAATTCTTTATTAGTTCTGTACAGTACAGGATAAAGCAGAGTATGCAGATAAGTTTTCAAAATTATTTTGGCCTGGAACATATGCTAAATTTTTCTTTAAATAATATTTGCTAATGTTTGCTGGTTTGTGTTCAGTCCTGTTCAATTTCTCTTGCTGTATTTTTTTGTGTATTGTTGTGTACCTATACTGTATCTTACCTGTACTGTATCTAATGCTGAATAATGTACTTTATGAATAAAGTCCCAAGTTTGGTCCTATTTCATTTGTTTGACCTCCCAGGAAATTTCTAAGAGTAACATTCGGTTACCCAGAAAATTCCATATCCGGAATGGAAGAATCCCCATGTATTCCGGTTAATCGACCTTTTGCTTATCCCATTTGCACCGAGTGTCCTCAATATGGGACGGAACTGGGCATTTTCAAAATATAATAAAAGAAGGGAACCCCAGGGCAGGACCTATGAGCTTCGCGACTATGAGCCAACAGGCGGAGGGCGGTATGCCTAGCACCCTTCCAGGAATATCCATCGCACAGGAATTCTCTCTCTCTCTCTCTCTCTCTCTCTCTCTCTCTCTCTCTCTCTTGATAATGGGAAGAATATTACAGTGACTTATTTATAGGTATTTTTGGCCACGAGTCTGTTATGATCCTGTGTGGTTATTGGACCACTGCAATGGCCACACTCTCTTGCCTATTTCCCCATTTCACCCTCAGTTAGTTTCTGCCTTACTGCTTTTTTTTTTCCTTTATTTTTCTCTTTCCCCACTAGATGTTGTGGTGTTTCTTAAGTGTATGACGTCATATTGCTTGAGACCAGTTCATAAAGCTACTTTAATGAAGAGGCAGCTTTTATGGCCTAATTTTGCTCATATGGATTCACTGTAGGAGCTCAATAATTATATATGAATAATAAAATCCTAATAATAATATAAGTAAGAAGCGAAGTAAATACATCGCTTTTAACCTTTCGATCTTTACCTTGGCCTAGAACTGCCATCTCTCCATCTTGAGTATTGAGTTACAGCAATATCTGAACACTATAATTTGATGCTAGTCACAAAGAAGTGCCATGGAAATGATGTAGAGCCATTGTATTGTCTTTTTCTACCACTGACCAATTTGAAATAAGCTGCAAAAGGACGAAAATCTAGGTCAAATCAGAGTGAATGAACTATAGTAGGATTTCCCTCATTTCAGCAAAATTGTATGACATTACTTTGAATAAAATATGTAAAAGCCTCCATTACACCTAAGAACCTAAAAGTGGTCTGATTTCTTTGATTTCTCCAATTACTTTCAGGCAAACAAAATCGTCAGGTATGAGTTTGAACAGAAAATCCAGGTGAGTCAGCAGCAACAAACGATTTTTGGAAAGCTTGTAAATATTTGACCCTTACAGTTTCACTTCGCTGAATAAAATCGTCTGTTTGTTCACCCATATGACAACAAAATGGATCCAAATAACAGTGAGATGTTGATGGAGATAGTTTTTCGGTCATTTGGCTGTTAGGATATTTTAAGATTTAACTAAGACGTCTTTTATCAGCGTGAATATGGCAATACATTTTCCTCATGGTATTCCAGTACGATTTTGGCCCTAGTCTTGTCAGTTAAGGAAGCTCCCTAGCACCTCTTCCTTAGCTATTTATTTTTGGATAATGGCAGTCAATATCAGTTTGTATGTTATTTTAACTGGGTATGGTGATATTTGCTTGGTTTAAATGACAGAAAATTAAGAAGTAATAAGCAAAACAAATCGCTTAGGAAATGACGTTAGGGAGCTTTCTTAACCGATGAGAATATGGGGGTTTTATGTAACTGAAACACCCAAACAGCCGAAAGATAAGAAAGTGAAAGGGTAATTGGGAAAACGTGATCCTGTGAAAGATGAGATGCTACAGTAAGAGGTGAATAGACATGTGCTTGACGAAGAAATGCCGGTAGGAAGGATGTGCTGGAATCAGAAGGCCCTTGGAGTCGTGCCCTCATCAGCTTTGGAAGGTCTCTGGCACCTCTTTCGTTCATTTAATTTTCTGCATGCAGCATGCTCATACTCTCTTCTCTGTTATTTATGTGTTTATGGTTATATAGAAAGACGTACTGATGGCAGATAGATAGATAGATAGATAGATACATACATACATATGGAAAGATAGTAGACAGATAGAGGAAGAGACAGATAGATAGATAGATAGATAGATAGATTGAAGGCTATATCTCACTCCTGCAGGTCGATATATCTCTTCTAAGCCGTCGTATCTTTTGGAAGTACCAAAGATAAATTCCAAATAACATCTTACTGAAGAGTTTAGAAAAGACCCCAAAGTCGACCAGAATACGAACCTTGATGACTGAAGGAAGGCAAGGAAAAGGGTGGAGAAAGATAAATTTGGAAGGATCACGAGAGAGCAAGATTGATTCATGGGACTCAACGAGATCAGGGAACAAACGACCAGAGCAGGGAAAGACGACGAACGGAAGGAAAAGTGAACTGCGTGTAGTGTAGCCCTTCGTCTCTTGGTGTATTTACAAAGAAAAAGAAATTACATGGATGCTTTTCGTCTGTGAGAGGGAGCCGGGAAATTCTAAGGCTTGAGTAATGGGTGGAGGAATTTGTTAACCTTTTCCTTGGATATGTTTATAATTAAATAGTTTTCCTGCTTTTGCATTTTCGTTTTTCATATCTCCGGGTCTCATCACGGTGGCCGTAATAAAATTTAAATGGCCAGGGTTACTGAAGAGGTAAATGCTTTTCGTCAAACAAGTCTCACCTTAGCTTAACATAGTTGTCATTTTTTTTTTCGAGTTGAAAATATGCTAGGGTAGGGCATGGGTGTTTGTATATATAGATATGAATGGATTTTTTAATGTTCTTTCGCTGTTCATCTTCTGTAAAAAAAACAAATAAAAAAAGAAAGGAACACAAAATAAGGAAAAAGTCGGTATAGCCAAAGATAAAGGGAGTAACACAGGTCTCTTCCTCTTAGCTACAGGGATTTCTGATGTATGTTAAATGTAATCACATAGAAGAAGAAGAAGAAGAAGATAAAGAGGAAGAGGAAGAAGGTTAGGAGAAATATAATACATATCCCGATATAGGAATAAAGCTGTGAGAATATCGTAACTTAAAGAGCGGGACCCAAAGAGGAGGTACAGATACGGAAAGTGATTATGCAATAGTCATGCAGGCAAGGGTGAGGGGAAAGTACTGTAACCAGAAGTGGAGGAGAAGGAGGAGGAGGAGTATCTGTGTGTATTTATGAATCGAGGGAGAGTGCATGACGGGGTGAAAGGGGGTGCATGATAGCAGACAGTTAGCGATTTGTGTGTGTGTGTGTGTGTGTGTGTGTGTGTGTGTGTGTGTGTGTGTGTGTGTGTGTGTGTGTGTGTGTGTGTGTGTGTGTGTGTGTGTGTTGTTACATAGCCTATGATTTCATCATCCTTTGTGTAATTTTAACGCACAGTTGCTGCATGTTTGATCACGAGCGTGTTCTGCCTCAGTCCCCCCCTTCTACCGTTATAGTAGAGTAAGTCGTTCTCTCTGTTATACTTTGCGGGATTTGCAGCTCTCTGTCCCCATGGCTTCATTTGCGCGTCCTTCTTACAAGTTGTATCAGGCTCTGCTGGCCCCTATATAATGAGCTCAGTCTCTGCATCATTGCCACTTAGATCTGCTCCTCATTTTGTTCACATCTCTGTCCTCCCCTGTACAGATATTATTATTGTGAGTGCTCAAGAAGTCTCCAACTATCTAGCAGCTGTGTGTAATTTGAGTATAACTGTTATTGCATTTTTTCTTGTACTGTATAGCATAAGTTTAATTTGTAGGCCTAGTGAAGTTTTTGTAATTCATGTAGGGTTCTTTATGTCAGTCATTTTTGATAATAGTTTGTATCTGTAATTATTTATCTGGCATTCACTGAGTATTATCTGGTATCTCATTTTATCAGGGCTGACTTAGATAAATTTACTCTTGCTAATTTCGTGTTAATAGAGGCTATTGCAGTTAACCATATATTTAACCTGTTTATTTGCCATTACATTATCCTTATGAGTCCTGAATGTTTTGTTGTTAGTTTGAGCATTAAACTTTGACTTGTAATTTTACCTAACTCTTTTGTTTTGAACCTGGAACTTTACGGGACAGTAGTGACTCTTCGTATTCTCACTTAAAGTGTACGTTATCTTTCTCTGTTCCGTAACATAAATTTGGCGACCTCTCATCAGGTTATTCAGGATATTATCATAAGGATATTGCTTGATATTTTGTGACTGTTTCTTTTTAATTATGTCTACTATTACTACACTTGATGAAGCCAAGGACTTTTTGTCAAATGTGCAAACAGTGTGTGATATAGAAAACAGAACAAAGAATGAACTTAAGATTGTTGCTCAACAATTGGGATTTGTTGTTCGCTCTCATCAGTCTAAAGATCAAATTGTTGACATGATTAATGAAAGCTTGTTTAATGTAACTCCTCCAAATGAGCAAACACAGATTGAATTAGCTAAGTTACAGCTAGCCCTGCAGGAGGCTCGTGTTAATGAGGCAAATGCTCGTATTGAAGAGGCACAGGTACAGGCTCAGGCACAAATTGAACTTGCCAGGATTCAGGCAGACCATGAGTATCGCATGAAACAAGGTGGAACTGGATCATCTTGCTCTGATGATTTTGATGTGGCTAAAAATGTTAAACTTGTCCCTCCTTTTAATGAATCTGATTTAACAAAGTATTTTCAGTTGTTTGAGAGGGTAGCTACAGGTTTTAATTGGCCTAAGGAGTATTGGCCAGTACTCCTTCAAACTGTTCTCACCGGTAAAGCTCAAGTAACTTATGCATCTTTGCCTCAGGATCAGTCTGATA
Organism: Coenobita brevimanus; assembly: GCF_032717465.1. Lineage (NCBI taxonomy): Eukaryota > Metazoa > Arthropoda > Malacostraca > Decapoda > Coenobitidae > Coenobita > Coenobita brevimanus. Next base: position 25,815,857 of record NC_136977.1, read on the forward strand.
ATTATGATGTAGTTAAGAGCTTGATTCTTAAGGCCTATGAGCTTGTTCCTGAAGCTTATAGAGTAAAATTTAGGACAACTTACAAGCAAGATAAGCAATCCCATGTTGAGTATGCAAAAATCAAAGAAGATCTGTTAGAGTAGTGGTTAAATTCTAAGAATGTGGATTCTGATTTTGGTAAATTTAAGCAGATGATTTTGCTGGAGGATTTCAAAAGGTGTATTAGTAAAGATGTAAGCCTATATCTTGATGAGAAAAGAATAGATAATTTGTCTGATGCTGCAGTTTTAGCTGATGAGTATGTTCTCACTCACAAGAGATATTCTAGAGAAAAAGGGAAAGCTGAGAGTAAGTACGTTGCCTCTACTCAGAGTACAGGTAACAGGAAAGAGAATAAGGATGATGTTTCTCAGGAAGTAAATACCAGCTTCACCTCTAGCTTTCAGAAAAGTAAATGTACTTATTGTAGTAAGCTTGGTCATACTACGGAGAGATGTTTCAGGAGACAGCGTGATGTGAACAAAAAGGAGTCTTTAAATATTCAGTCAGTTGGTCTAGTGTCCACTCTTGAGAGTTCCCAGAATTCTTTAACTGAGTTAACTGAACCTGCTTTGAGGGGTAACTTAAATTCTCATGATGGAGCTCCTCTTTTGAGCAGTAACGTGGGTGACACTCTCAAGAGTTCATGTGCTAATTTCCTGTCTGATGGTTTTGTCAGTCCTCTGGACAGTAATGACAGGAAATCAGTTCAAATATATCGTGATACAGGTGCTTGCCAATCCCTTATGCTGACCAGTGTTCTAGGCTCTAATTTTAATTCCTCTGATGAAACTGTAATCTTACAAGGTGTAGGGAATAATTACTTCTCTGTCCCTCTGTGCAGTGTGAATTTAGAGTCTGGTTTTGTTAATGGTTCCGTTATGGTTGGGTTGGTTGAGACACTCCCAATGTCAGGTGTAACTTTCTTACTTGGAAATGATATTGGTGGAAGTCAAGTGTGTCCAGCTCCTCAGTTGTCTGGTGAGCCAGTGGCTGCGTCCCAGGATTGTGATGTCCCTGATGTGTTCCCTGCATGTGCTGTCACTAGGGCTAAGTCTAAAGTTACTGGTGATTTAGAGGATAATGATGATGATGATGTTATCCTAGCTGACACTTTTCTTGCTAATTTGGACCACTCACCAGATGAGGCAGTACCCCGTAGTGTTGATAATTTGTCTCGTCAAGAGTTGGTTGAGTTGCAGGTTGCTGACCCTGAGTTGAAAGGTCTAGCTAACTCTGCTTACAGTGAAGAAGAGTCAGCCGGTGCTTCTACTTGTTATTATGTAAAGTCAGGAGTACTTATGAGGAAGTGGAGACCCCCAACAGCATCAGCCGACTGTGAATGGGAGGTTGTACATCAAGTTGTCATCCCTCGTGTTTGTAGGCAGGATATCATTAGAGTGGCTCATGATTCCAGTTTGGCAGGACACCTTGGAGTGAGGAAGACTGTGGCACGCATTTTGAAACACTTCTACTGGCCAGGTATCTTCAGGGATGTTTCCTGGTATTGTAAGTCTTGTCACACCTGTCAAGTTGTGGGGAAGTGTAATCAGACCGAAAAGGTTGCACCTCTAGTTCCCATTCCTCCTTTTGAGGCGCCTTTCACCCGTGTGTTGGTGGATATTGTGGGCCCTCTTCCTAAGACTTCTTCAGGATTTTCTTATGTGTTGACCCTGATTGATATGGCTACTCGTTATCCTGAAGCCATTCCACTTAGAAACATCTCAGCAAAGAACGTGGTTAAGGAAATGCTGGGGTTCTTCACAAAGTTTGGTCTGCCCAAGGAGGTACAGTCAGACCGAGGAAGTAATTTCATGTCAAATGTTTTCAAGCAGTCTCTGAAAGAGTTGGGCATCACCCAGATCACGTCTTCAGCTTACCATCCCCAGACCCAAGGAGCGTTGGAGAGATATCATCAAACACTCAAATCGATGCTCAAGAAATACTGTTTGGAACATCAGAAAGACTGGGATAAAGGTCTTCCATTCGTTGTGTTTGCTGCAAGAGAATCTCCAAATGAATCACTGGGCTTCTCACCTTTTGAACTACTGTTTGGCCATGAAGTAAGAGGACCCCTTAAGTTACTCAAGGAATGCTGGCTGTCGGAGGAAGATGACTTCAACCTGCTGGAGTATGTGATGAAGTTCAAAGAACGGCTGTCCACTGCTTTACAGCTGGCGAGAGAGAATTTAGGAGCTGCTCAGGAGAAGATGAAGACTTGGTATGATAAGAAGTCCAGGTTACGCCACTTTCAGCCAGGAGATCAGGTTTTGATTCTGCTACCAGTTCATGGGCAACCTCTTCAAGCCAAGTTTAGTGGCCCTTATTTCGTGGAGAAGAAACTCAGTGATGTCAACTATGTCATCGCCACACCAGATCGTAGAAAGAGCAAGCAACTATGTCACATCAACATGCTAAAGTTATATCACAGGCGGGACGAAAATAATCCAGTCTGCACTGTAGCTGTTCCACCCGAGTCTGCAAGTGAAGCTCTCCCATGCAGTATGAGCCTGAGTGATAGTTTGGGGAAGAATCCTGACATCATGAATGATCTCCAGACTAAGCTTTCTCATCTACCTCCCAAGGAAAGGCAGGAGTTTTCGGCATTACTGCAGGAGTACCCGCAAGTGTTCCGTGCTACTCCAGGAAGAACCACTGTGTTGATGCATGATGTCGATGTTGGAGACGCAAAGCCAATCAAATTGCCTCCTTACCGTGTGAACCCAGTGAAAGTTCCTCTCATCCAGAAGGAGCTTGGCTACCTGTTGGACCACAAGATGATTGAGCCCTGTCAGAGCAAGTGGAGTTCTCCTGTCACTCTGGTCCCTAAGCCAGGTGGGTCACAGCGGCTTTGCATTGACTACAGACGTGTTAATCAGATAACCAAAACAGACACTTACCCTCTCCCTCGTGTGGAAGATTGCATAGACAAGATCGGAAAGGCTAGGTACATAAGTAAGTTTGATTTGTTAAAGGGATACTGGCAAGTACCTATGACTGAATGTGCTAGGGAGATCTCATGTTCTGTAACATTAGGAAAGACATTTGCATGTTCTGTAATGCCATGTACAGATTGTTTTAGAGTAATAAGAAATTTCCTTTGTAAATTTCTTTTTTCTTTGTGGGGAGGTGTTACATAGCCTATGATTTCATCATCCTTTGTGTAATTTTAACGCACAGTTGCTGCATGTTTGATCACGAGCGTGTTCTGCCTCAGTCCCCCCCTTCTACCGTTATAGTAGAGTAAGTCGTTCTCTCTGTTATACTTTGCGGGATTTGCAGCTCTCTGTCCCCATGGCTTCATTTGCGCGTCCTTCTTACAAGTTGTATCAGGCTCTGCTGGCCCCTATATAATGAGCTCAGTCTCTGCATCATTGCCACTTAGATCTGCTCCTCATTTTGTTCACATCTCTGTCCTCCCCTGTACAGATATTATTATTGTGAGTGCTCAAGAAGTCTCCAACCATCTAGCAGCTGTGTGTAATTTGAGTATAACTGTTATTGCATTTTTTCTTGTACTGTATAGCATAAGTTTAATTTGTAGGCCTAGTGAAGTTTTTGTAATTCATGTAGGGTTCTTTATGTCAGTCATTTTTGATAATAGTTTGTATCTGTAATTATTTATCTGGCATTCACTGAGTATTATCTGGTATCTCATTTTATCAGGGCTGACTTAGATAAATTTACTCTTGCTAATTTCGTGTTAATAGAGGCTATTGTAGTTAACCATATATTTAACCTGTTTATTTGCCATTACATTATCCTTATGAGTCCTGAATGTTTTGTTGTTAGTTTGAGCATTAAACTTTGACTTGTAATTTTACCTAACTCTTTTGTTTTGAACCTGGAACTTTACGGGACAGTAGTGACTCTTCGTATTCTCACTTAAAGTGTACGTTATCTTTCTCTGTTCCGTAACAGTGTGTGTGTGAGAGAGAGAGAGAGAGAGAGAGAGAGAGAGAGAGAGAGAGAGAGAGAGAGAGAGAGAGAAATGGTGGATGGAATTAGAGTGAGATACGTAAAATGAGTCAAGAATGGTGAGGTAAGGAGAGAAAAATTAAAATGGTATAAGAGAGAGAGAGAGAGAGAGAGAGGTAAGAACATTGAGGTTAGGAGAGTGATGTAAGGAAAGTGAAGGAAGGAGAAGGAAGAAGGAGGGAAAGAGGGAGATACGGGAGGTAAGGAAGGTGTGGTTGATGCTTGAAGTAACAATGAGGATGTAAGAGTGAGGTACGGCTGGGTGAGGCCAGAATGAAGTTAGAGAATATGCGAGGCGATTTTACTAGTTCTTTGTCTAGTAGTGAAGGTGTTAATTATGGCTGCATCTTACCTCTTCACTTCAAAAATCTCTCGCAAGCAGAGTACAGTTTGGGAGAAGAAAAGATAATACGGGAAAGAGGTTATCGTACTGAAGTGGTTAACCCTTATCTTCCTCATCCACTTTCACACACACACACACACACACACACACACACACACACAAGCACAGCATGATCCGAAGATGCAATGTAATATCACGTACGGAGAGCACATCCACTCCCAGTAACAAAAACAGAAAACGATAAATGAAATAAAACAGTTATACGTCAAAGTTAAAAAAAAAAAAATATTACAGACACGAGTTTCCTCAGATGGACTGATGGAGGGGAAGATGGTTTATTAAATTCTTGGTGTTGTCAGGTGATTTTGTTCAATTTTGGGGATATTTCTCCTTGTATAAGGATGAGAGGGAAGGAGATTGGAATTGGAATTTATATATTTTTTCGTTTTCTTTGTTTTTTCGTTTTTCCTTTCATTTTTTTTTTTTTTTTCTAGGAAAAATGGCATATCTCTTGCAGTGAAGGGGGTTTGAAATGATTCTTAGCATTGCCATTGCGATAACGTCTTTATTTTTTGCTACAACTAGACGATTTTATTCAGCTTAAGGACGATCTCTTAGTAAAGGGATTGGAGGTCCGGATAATGGAGGTCAAAGCAGGAACAAGTTATCCCGCTCCGACATATTAATCATTTCTTACTGATAACGTTTTCATTTTTTTCCCTGTTGCTACCGAAGGAAATATTTTTTGAGCAGACTGAACGATCATATTCACCGAGGGTACGTGGTGTGGATGGCGAAGATCGATTCAGAAACATGGTCTTTTCCTCCATATCTTTATATTATTATTATTATTATTTTTTTAGTATTATTATATTTCATTCGTGCTCATGGGAAGAAAGTAGATGATTTCAGTGAGCTAGGTCGAATCAGAAGCCAACCGTTTGCTTTGATATAGTGATTCTCAGTATGATATTTTTTTCCTGTGTTTATGCTGTCTCTGGAAGATTCTGTTCTGCGTTGAGGAGTCCTTTGTTAGTGAAAGGGTTAAATGCAGTTGTTGTTAACTGATGACGTCTTTTTCTTTCGTATTGTTGTTGTTGTTGTTTTTATTATTATTATTATTATTATTATTATTATTATAATTATCATCATCATCATCATCACCATCATCAACATCATCACCTTTATCATCATTAATATTATAACCAGATGACTTTATCCAACTTAAGGAACACCTCCTGTTTTGAACTTAAGGAACACCTCTTGTAGTGAAGAGATAGATGGTGTGGGTCACAGAGGACGTCAGGAGAATCAGTCCCTGCGACCAGCTCATTACTGATCAACTATTTTTAGCCCCAAGACTGCGAGAGGCTGCTGCTGGGGCGAGTATGAGCATATGGCGGAAGCAAGAATGAAAGAGTTGGGGATTTACACTTAATGAGATTAGTCGATTTATTTTACCTTCTTTTTAATCCTAGGCCGAATAAAAGCGTCTGGTGGTGGCAAGAACGAAATACTGTAGTTAAAATGCCTTACTCCCTGGATTACTCACCTCTATTTTACTTTTAGACACAGAGAGAGACCACTTTTAAAACTCCTCGTCTGTCAGGAGAAATAATAATTAAGACTTCTAGACTTTCCCTATCCTAGAAGTGCTATCATGGTGTGCGGGAAACGGGAGAAGTATTTATTGACGTGAAGAGGGTCAGCACCACACTTCACATACTCTTCACTTAATAAGCCGTGGAAAACAATGATCTTTTTTGTTTGTTTGTTTGTTTAACACCATTTTCACTATCCTCACTTCAACTACTTTCAACATTTCCGCAGCCACATCCGCAGCTATCATGACTATTACATTTGAGAGCATCAGGTTAAAGTAAAAACCCTGTCAAGACGTTTTTTTTTTTTTCTATCTTTCTCTTTTATCTACCTTTTTTTTTCTTTTCTTCTTTCTCTCCGTTTTTTCTTTCCTTTTTTTGCTTTACTGTCCGATTACTCTATTCAGCTTAGTGGTAGTTTCCTCATAGGGGCTGGAACAGTTTTGCGCACACAGAAGCCCTCAAACAAGTCATCCATGTTCACTAGATGATACAGCTTGGTTGATGGGACAAGTCTGGTGGTATTTGGCTCAGTAAGGTAAAGAGTTTTGTCCGTACGTACGTTTCGGGTCAGAAGTCCAAACTAAGTACCTTATTTCACTGGGAGGTCATTTACAGTTTAATTATGGACTCTGTTGGCAGTTGACTCCGTAATGATGGCGAGAATTATGTACGTGTATAATGTGCCTACAAAATTTCAAAACAAAGCATTTAATACTCAACAGGAGGTCCAGTTTTGTTTGTGTCAATTTGTGGCAAAAGAAAACTAAGTCTCAGTGAGTGGACTGTCTTGTCAATATTCGTAGCCACATGCAAAAAAAAAAAAAAAATGTCCAAGGAGTTTGGACGTGACTGGTAACTTAATTTGTATAACTCCATGCACAGATGATCAGAACCTCAAAAATAAATAGCCTATACCTACCACAAGATGAAGCTTGGTTGCTCTGCCAGCGATTTAGACAAATAATCCATGACTGTGGGAGACAGAACAGCGGATGCGCAGATTCAGGTACAGGAACAAAAAATGATGTGTGTGTGTGTGTGTGTGTGTGTGTGTGTGTGTGTGTGTGTGTGTGTGTGTCAGTTTGATGGTAGTGGGCCTGGCAGTTTGACCAGGATTGACTGTACGTACACACAGACACAGATTTTAGGACTTACTTATACTATAATTATTGTAACTGTGGACTCTCTCCTTCACTCAGAGCGTACCCACAAGACCTACTCCATCCTACACCCCTAAGAGCCCGTCTCACTCGTCTTGGTCCTCACCTTTGGCATCTCCCCCGGCGTTATCTCCCAGCATGGCCTCCTACCTGAGTGGATGTACGTTGCCATGTACACCCAACTTACTGTCTTGTCTAAGTGCTTCTCATTGTCTAATTACACGCCTAGTTATCATATCTACGCGGCATCCTCAAAGGTCCCCCCATCGTCCTAACACCGTGCTTTGTTGTTAATATGGCCCCGTAGAACATCGTCCACTCCCCTGGCGCAGTCGCAGTACAAGTTCGTATGACATGGTTCACGGTTATTCAGCTTCGTATTTTCGGCATGTCTTCTCTTTGTACTCGAGCTGTCTCCAAGCAACACACATAGTCTCTCCTTCAGAGTATCTTCACGTATTTTGAATAGTTATTTATAATTCTTAAGTCTCTCCTCTCAGCATATGACCTCAAACTAGCTTGCTTTTCCCATTCCATGTTTATAATTCTTTGGTCTCTTCACTCACTGTATTGCTAAAACTATAATCTGTGCTCAAGGTTCTAACGATTATATATCCCAGTTTAAATAAAGTACCGGTATATATTTTCCTGTACCCATATTTATAGTACTTAAGTCTCTCGTAATGTTGCCAGACATCATTTACGCTGCTATGCTTTACGAGTTAGTGTGGTACGTTTTATATCTTTGATCCTTGTTATCACCGTCCTTATAATGTTTTAGTCTCACTAATGTAGTATGACAATATTATTAGTGCATAGCATAATTAGTGTATATGATATAGTAGATCGTGTTATAATCCACTAAATTGCAATGTAATCTACTCTCCAGTTCTTCAGTGTAGCATGTGTCTTACGTTTCTCTCTACAGGGGGTCTCTCCTGACTTGAATCAGAATATCAGGCTGGTAACACCAAGATTATTTTAGAACAGACGTCATCGCACTGAAGAGAATGTGTTGCTAAAATTCCTCTCTCTCTCTTCTACTTCACTCACTCATATCTTGCATGAGTCTTGTATTCTTTGATCTGATCTGAGAAACTGCGAAGGTGTGTGTGTGTGTGTGTGTGTGTGTGTGTGTGTGTGTGTTCAGCAAAGATCTTCCCCTTCTTTCCACACTCTGCTACTCCACACTTTCCCATCCCACACCCTGCCACCCTACACCATCCTATTCCATATCCTGCAACCCCGCATTACCTTAAACCCTGCCAATTCACACACTTCCCTGCTTCACTCTCTTTTTCCTTCTCAGCTTATTCCTTCCCTCATTCTCTCTCCCCTCCTCTTCCCCCCCCCCTTTTTTCCCTCCCCTTCTTCTCTCCTGCCACACCACACCCTTCCTTGTCAGGTTTTCTCCTTCCTCTCTTTGTCTTCCTTCTGTCATTTTTTTTTCCTCCCTTGTTCTTCATATCCTCCCTCATCTCCTACTTTTCTTCCTCATCTTCTCTTCACACCTCCTTTCGGAACTGTATTCAGTTTTCCTTTTCCTTCCCTTTCTCCTCCTCCTCTCCTCCCTCTCCTCCTTTCTCCTTCTCATTCTACTCAGTGTCACTCTTCTCCTTCTCCTCCTCCTCCTCTTCCTTCTCCTCCTCCTCCTCCTCACACGCATTAAAGCAGCGCTCCGCATATCCAAGTGTTTCAACAACAAGCTTGAGTGAAGATCGGTGTGAAATTGAACAGATCAGTGTATAAGAGTCGTAGACATATTTCCCCCGTGTAAAGTATTTAAATAGATTTCATGTAAAAGTTTTAGAGCGGGTTAAAGGTGTAAAGCGTTCGCGTGTTCCTTTGTTTACATATTTCTCCACCCTCCACATCTTATTCCTGCCCTTTCCCGTCGTTATTTCTGGTCTCAGACATATTATAGTTTATTTTCCCGCAGATCAAGGTCAGTTAGAATGATATCTAACAAACAGATTATCTTTTCTCACTAGTAAATGGTGTAGTGAACTGAGAGTGTATTTACCTACCGGCTCTCTTTGTTTTTGTTCCCACTCTCAGCCTTGTACGTCTTACTTTAAAGTCTAACAACAAATACTAAGTTGCTTGCTAGTTTAGTGCAAGTGAATAGCATTGTCTTCTGTATAGAGTAACAACTGTGTGATTGATGTTACACCAGTGAAATAGTTTTTGCACTACAAACCGTTGTTCACTGAGTGAAGCTAGGTGTTTATTTTGATTTCTTCCCAACATTCCATTGTTATTTTCTTTTTTCCTTTTTTCTCCCAGTGAGTCAGTTTATGGTGTACTTCCACAATACATGGTAAGCTAGATCATACCATAGCAAGTAGATTTTCTTTTCATTTTACACAGTTCATGGTAAGTTAGGTTGTACCATGGGAAGCAGATTTTGTACTTTTTACACTGGTAAAAGAATTCATGTAGGTTGGGTTGTGCTATAGCAGGTGGATTTTCCATTCTTTTTATACTGGTAAATGAAGATAGTATATAAAAAGTAAGTGAATCTCCCTAGAAATTCAGTATTTCATTTATAGAGTAAATTGTCCATTTTTAACAACATCCCTTAACCAGTTGTATATTATTTTTATTTTCAGTTGTTCACTGAGAGAAGCTAGGTTTTTATTTTGATTTTTTCCCCAACATTCCATTGCTATTTTTTTTTGTTTTTCCTTTTTCTCCAGTGAATCAGTGTATGGTGTATTACCACAATTCATGGTAAGCTAGATCATACCATAACAAGTAGATTCTCTTTTCATTTTACACAGTTCATGGTAAGGTAGGTTGTACCATAGCAAGCAGATTTTCTGTTCTTTTTACACTGGTAAAAGAATTCGTGTAGGTTGGATTGTGCCACAACAGGTAGATTTTCTATTCTTTTTATACTGGTAAAGGAAGATAATATATAAAAAGTAAGTGAATCTCCCTAGAAATTCAATATTTCATATATAGAGTAAATTGACCATTTGTAACAACATCCATTAACCAGTTGTATATTATTTTATATTTGTTTGGGAATGTGAAAATATTGCTGCAAAATGCCATCTAATCTGAAGGTCTGCCAGGAGTGTACTGGTCGCTTTGCGGCCCAGTATTTTTCGAATTACTTTTCGACGCCTGTATGCAAACTATGCATCTTGAGAAGAGATCTAGAAAATGGTTTAGCTGAATCGCAGAGAAATTACAGGGAACTCAAGGCAGAGTTTGAGACACTGAAAGAGTTTGTAGTGGCAAATGTACGAGTCAGCAACAGCACTCGAGAAGGAAGAAGCGTACAAACTGAGCTCATACAAGCCCCCGCCCATCAGGCAGTTACAAATAATAATGTATCAGTATCTTCCTCACCCAGCGATTCAGTACATTCCTCGCAAAGCGAAGTCCCCTTTACTATGGTAAGAAATGGCCCAAAACCCGGAAAAGATACGAGGAAGCATCTTCCCATAACTACATATAATTGCTACCAGATCCTTGCCGAAGCAGTTAATGAGACAGAAGAAACAAGGCTTATTGGGGACTCTATTGTACGCAGTCAGCTGGAGGAATTTTGTGGACGCGCCCCCATCAGCAGAAAGAGGTACTGTTTTCCAGGAGGTGGACTATGTGATATCACAGAAGCCTGCGATGAGGTCACAAAAGACGCAAATGATCAAACTCTATACGTTATCCATGTTGGTACAAATGATTTGAAGCGCAATAGATCAGAGGAATTGCTAGCAAAGTATCATGAAATGATCAAACAATTCAAAACTCAGTCCACCAATGTGATAATATCTGGTATACTCCCAAGGATCAAGGGAGAATATAGTTTCTATGATAAGGCCTTCAGCACAAACAACCGGCTCAAATCTCTCTGCACGCAAGAGGGAGTCGACTTTGTCAATCTGTGGGACCAGTTTTATGAGCAACATACTCTATTCCAGAAAGATGGTCTCCATTTGAACTCAGTAGCAGCGGCACGGCTAGGTAGACTTTTACACGATAAAGTCGCCCTCTTCAGAGCAAAAAACGCGGCACGTCCAGGAACAGTAACCTTAACGTAAATACCCACAAAGTCAGATCACCAACTGTTTGGAACGGAATTAGAGTCTGCCATGTTAATGCACGTAGTCTACGTAACAAATTTGAGGATTTAGAATCTCTAATTTACCTAGAAAATTATGACATCATTGGCATCACAGAGTCCTGGATTAACACATCTGACCGTGACTTTCTAGCGGAATACTCATTAACAGGGTACAATATTTTCAGCTGTGAGCGACCACATCGAGCTGGTGGCGGTGTTTTACTATATGTAAAAACTAGTCTCCATCCCCTTGTGCTATCCAAACCCAGTATTACCAACATAGATGCCAGTTATGTTCAGCTAAGTATTAATTCACACAAAATAAATATATGTCTCATCTATCGTCCTCCAGCACAGTCAACTGAGACAGATGAAAAACTTTATGATCAAATTGCGAAAATTTGTTGTCAAGAGGATAGCGTAATTTTTGGAGACTTTAATTTACCGGTAACAAAGTGGGGTGAACCGCTGACGGCACACTCAGGACAAGAGCTTTATACGAATCTTCAAGAAAGCGCCCTTTCCCAACACGTAGAATACCCAACGAGAGGAAACAATATCCTAGACATCATCTTGACTACAAATGATAACCTAGTCAACAACGTTGAAATAGGACCTGAGTTTAGCTCCAGTGATCATCGAACTATACAGTTTAATATTACTACTGAAAAAGTACAAGAAACGGAGAGCAAAGAAAAGGTCCCAGATTATCGTAGAGCTAATTTCAGCAGGCTCAGAGCGCTACTTGCAACTGCAGATTGGAATCAAATGTCTGAAACCGATGACATAAACCAAGCATGGGAAATATTCACCAAAAAATTTAATGAAGTGGTAAAGTCATGTGTGCCACTACGTAACAGACGTCCAGCTGGAAATAGTAAACCAAAGTGGTGGTCCAGTGAAATAAAAAGTAACTTAATAGCCAAAAAACAGGCATACCATAAATATAAAGCTACACTAAATAATGATGTTATATTACAGTACGATAATCTACGCCACATATCGAAAAGACTTATTAAACAAACCAAAAGAGCACTGGAGATCCACATTGCTAATACGTGCAAATCAAATCCTAAAGAATTTTACAGTTACATTAGAAAGAAAAAGGTTATGACTACATCAATAGGTCCTCTAGAAACAAACAATGGCAAACACACTGAAAATGAGGTCGAAATGGCAAACATTCTTAACGATTACTTTGCGTCTGTTTTTACGGTAGAAAATACCACCAGAAACCTACTGTTACCCACAAACCAAGCAAATAGCACAGTCCTTAGTAACTTTGCTATCCATAATAACGATATCCTTTCAGCCATAAATAGTACGAACATAAACAAAACCCCTGGCCCCGATAAAATATCACCGAGAATTCTCAAAGAAACAAAACATGAGTTACTGCTGCCACTCTCTGTCTTATTCAATAAATCATTAAGTACTGGGAAAGTTCCACGCGAATGGAAACTAGCAAATGTAACACCAATTTTCAAAAAAGGAGATAAGTCGCACCCAGGAAATTACTTACCAATCAGCTTAACATCAATAGTGTGCAAGTTAATGGAAAAAATCATAAGAGATAAAATAGTTAATCATCTAGAAGAAAATAATAAATTGAAGACTCGCAGCATGGATTCAGACATCGTCGTTCATGCTTAACCCGCCCCATCCCGACCACTTTTTGACCACTGGTACCTTCCAATCCCGACCATTTTTCGATCCTTTTTTTTTTTGCTAAAACTTTCGCTTTTGGTGAGAAACATCGAAAATTCATAGAGAAATCGCTCACCTGGGGTTTAAAATACTCATTACAGGTAGGAGAGCCTCCTTACCTTACTGGGTTTTCTATCAGGCTGGCACCAAAGAAAACGAGTTCTATGGGAGGATAACTATTTCACACCACTCATAAACGGTATTTATTTATTTACTGTTACGAATTTATATGTAGTACAAGAGTACCGTGAACCGGGGTGACTTCGTACGATTTTGAAGGTTTTTTCATCCTGACACAATTTATTTTGGCCAAAATACTGATGTTAAGTATTACATACGTACGTGAGCCAATAACCTGTAAGCATCTAAGAGCTAGATAATCTCAGAATCTCCATCTAGACGTAGAAAAATATTTTATAGGTGTCCGAGGTCACCCCGGACTGGGGAGACTTCGGACTGCCTTGGGGTGACCCCGGACACTCATTAGAAATGCACTGAAATGGGCCCCTAGTAGCTCAGCTGAATGTTTGGACAGTTCTGGGGAGTCTTCGGACACTGCGCGACTTTTAAAAAAATTGCTGAAAAAAATACAAAAAATACAGAACAATTACAAGTAAATAGTAGTGATATATAGCAAAAATAGATGAAAAAATAAATTTTCCATTGACTTACAACCCCAGTTTAGTTGATTATACATATATATTATAGGGAGTACATTCCCACGCTATGCGCAGGTTAAAGGCACGATTGTGACTGACTGACCGGACGGTTTAAAGCGTGCCGGCTATTTAAATGCCTAATTAAAGGGAACTTGGAATGGAGGAACATAAGATAGGGAAGGAAAGAGCTAAAGAGTGAAGGAGCTTGGGAAGGAGAAACAGGAGGAGTCAGGAATGGAAGGGGGGAGTAGATGAGGAATAAGAGGAGGGAGTGGAGACGAACTATAAGGATATCATACCGGTACCGTACCATATGGTAACTTAAATAATGTGTGTTCTCACATTGCACAAAACCAATTAAACTAAATAATATCTCTTCTCAGACTAGAAATGTGACATAAATACGGTACATTCCCACGCTATGCGCAGGTTTAAAGGCACGATTGTGACTGACTGACCGGACGGTTTAAAGCGTGCCGGCTATTTAAATGCCTAATTAAAGGGAACTTGGAATGGAGGAACAGAAGATAGGGAAGGAAAGAGCTAAAGAGTGAAGGAGCTGGAAGGAATGAGAGAAGGAGCTTGGGAAGGAGAAACAGGAGGAGTTAGGAATGGAAGGGGGGAGTAGATGAGGAACAAGAGGAGGGAGTGGGGACAAACTATAAGGATATCATACCGGTACCATATGGTAACTTAAATAATATGTGTTCTCACATTGCACAAAACCAATTAAACTAAATAATATCTCTTCTCATACTAGAAATGTGACATAAATACCGGTACAGAACGAATGCCATTCTATGAGATCACAGTGACTTACTGTGGCCATGAATTAACATAAAGATTGAAAATCATATCTTCTCCTTTTTCAAGAACAGACTAGAAATATGACAAGAATAAGGCACAATAACTAGAAATATTACAACAAAGTGAACAACTGGAATTCTAAGAGATCACACAATGACTTACTGTGGCCATGAGGTAACATCTAGATCAAAAATCATACGTTCTCGTTTGTCCAGGATTGGCTCCTGTAAGTACATTACTATGTCTGACTCGTCTATGGCACACATTTCATCACCTGGAACATTAGAAGTTACAAACACATTCTTTGTACCTCTTACATGTTTTAAGAACCTAACTTTCAATGTCTGTACATCAATGACAATAGCAACAAAATACTTCCTCCTCTTTCCTGTCTTATCTGAAAGTTGTACAATCACCCAGTCATGTAGCTTAGGATTACGTGTTGGCCCTACATCTGTCTCTGCTGTCTCAGTTGTAGTTCTGGTACCAGTACTTGTTACTGTTGCTTGCGTCATAGCTGTCCCATCAGTGCTGGTACTTGCCTCTAATTCTTGTGTCTCAAGTGTCCCATCATTACTTGCCCCTGCTGCTTCAGGAGAATCTTCTGCTTGATTCACTGGCTGTATTTGCAGGTCCTCACCATCCATATCTATGATAGGGAGCTCTACTTCACTAAGTATTGCAGCAGTACCGGTACCAGTACTGGATGACTCAGAATCTGTGCTTACAGTTCCCTCTTCTCTCATTTTCCTTAGTCGTTTAGCTGTTACACTCTTGCCTGCAGGCACTTTTAGTTTCCTCTTCCTCTGGCATGATTGCTTCTTTCCATATCGCATTTCGATAGAACACTGACCAATGACTCATCAAAATGTGATGCAAAATCACTACCGGTGGTACTACTGGCACTTGAATTTCTTGCAGGTACATGTGGGGTTGTTGCATAACCCGAGGTAGATGCTTGAGATGAGGCATTGGTACTGGTACCGGTATCAGTGTTAATCTCTGAAGTAACAGTGGTACCGGTATCAGTACTGGAATCAGTGTGTTGTGGTAGACGAGCTAGTACCTCCTGTCGGTTAAGTGGCGTTATCCCACACTTGCGAAAGCCATTCATGATATTCTTCATAATATTATCACTTATTCTATTGAGCAGTTGTCCTAGAAGCTTTGGGAACTCTGATTTTGGAAGGGATACACTTCTTCTTCCAATACTTGATGTTTTGAATTCACTTAGAATTTTACGCCAATGAGTTTTCACTGCACGGAAGACAGCAACATCTAAGGGTTGGGTGAGATGTGTAGAATTGGGGGCAATAAAACAAAATCAATGTTGTGCTCCTCACAAGCTTCCACAACAGACAGAGAAAGGTGGCTAGCTAAATTATCCCCTATGAACACTACTTTGCCGTCCTGACGTTTTGCATGAGGTAATCCAACTTTAAAGAACCAGTCCTCAAACGTATTGCTGTCGAACCACCCGCTGTCTGTCCTGTTGTATCGCACATTTGAAGGGCCACCTTCTGTCCAAGTGTTGTACAAGTTTACTGCCTTGTACACCACATATGGTGGAAGCATCTTTCCAGATCCGGAACAAGAGAACATGATGGAGATGTTGGATTTTGTGTGGTTCATTACCCTCTCTGGATATCTGGTACCTCGGCGAACTAAGATTTTCTTGTTTCCTGGGTCATCAGAGAGATTGGTTTCATCATAGTTAATGATGTTACTAGGAGGCACATCTTTCAGTGTTTTTTCAAGATTATCAAAATATTGATTGATTTCAATTGGACCGACTTTAGCACGTGCAACTTTAATATTCTGAGATACCCTCTGAGCCAGTTTGTTTTTGTGGCGCAACAGAAAACACGAACTCCAATCAGTTCCAGGAAGATTGTTCTTGAAGCGTTTCACAGTAATCCCACGTTCGTCTAAGTAGCACTTTATTAACATTCGCAGTTCAAAAGTGTCAATAGGCAGACCCCATTCTCCCAGTGTAGTGACTCGGTTCACAATATGTAGTTCTTCTTCTGGAGTAAAGACAGTTTGTCCACCTGGTTTTTTTACATGTTTCTTTGTCATATAGTCATGTAAAGTACTTTTAGAAACATCATATTTCTTAGCAGCCTGTCTGACACTTAACTTTCCATCACGTACGTCTGCACTAGCACACTCTAAAAGGCTGCCACGGCGTTCCACCGTATAGTGTCTTCTACCATCACTGGTAGATACACTCACTCTCTTGTAATTTCGAGGCATTGTGGCTTAGTTCATCTCACACATCATCTGTTATATAAATGCAAAAACAAAGATAAGCATGCAGACTATGTACATTGTACAAAATATGTTTTATTACATATAAAGAAAGCAAATTAGATATGCTGTCTGACCTCAGCCCTTTAAATATCCATTGTCCGAAGTCACCCCTTTAAATCCCAAAAATCCGTACACATTCACTCATGTCATGTTTACATACATTTAAATTGCAGATTTTAACCCTTTCTCTGTTCCAATCTTCAAGTTAGACGTTAAAGTAAACCTATAGATGTGTATAAGCGTGCGGTTTGTTATGATTCGTTCACACCAGACCAAGTTTTCCCGTTTTCATTTTTTCACCAAAAAATAGCATTGTCTTTATTACAATATATTCACCAGTGGAAAATAATATTTTAAAAAGATAATTATACATAACATTTTACAAAACCTATGGAACATTATCCAGTTTAAAGATATGCGATATCTTTCTTCGTTTAGCAGCTGCGTAGCATTTAATCTTTTTATGCAAATTTCGTCCGAAGCCACCCCGTGTCCGAATTCACCCCGGTTCACGGTATATTGGTTTTCAAGCAGTAATATAGGCATTGTAAGCATTGTTTCACTCACTAATACCTGACCTTTTTTTGCCACAGTACCTGATCATCATTTCTAACTGTTTCTTCCTCTAATGCTAAGTAAAGTTTGTCCTCCACATTGTCATTAATTGGGGAATCACTCTGGCCCTGAATTTCGTACCGTGGCATGACATGGCTATACTGGCCAGGTCACTGATAACAGGTGAATTGCTGAGAAAAGGGCATGCAGGGGGGGGAGGAGGTCATGCTGGGTAAGGCATTGTCTCTGCCTGGCATCTTGTTGAGGAAGGTGTCCCGTGTATACGTACCAAAAATGACTTGCGAAAATTGAAAATTGTGGAAATTATGAACCTTGCAATTGCAGGACGTTGAAGTACGTCCTCGGGATTAGCTGTGACAAAACGTGAGGACGTGGAAGTACGTCCTCGGGACGGCGCGGGTTAACTAACTTACTGGACTTCTTCCATGATGTTTACAAATCATATGATGACTCAAGAGCAGTAGATATAATTTACTTCGACTTAAACATTTGACACTGTCCCTCACAAGCGTCTCATGAGAAAAATAGAAGCACATGGAATAAAAGGAAAGACGCAAAAATGGTTACAAGACTGGCTTTCAGACTGAAAACAGCGAGTTGTGATAAATGGAAAGGAATCCAAATGGCGTAATGTGATCAGCGGCGTTCCCCAAGGCTCAGTACTTGGACCAATACTTTTTATTATCTATATAAATGACATTGATGAGGGTCTAAATTGTAAAGTATCCAAATTTGCAGATGATACTAAAATAACCAGTAAAGTCACTTCAAAATTACAGTGGCAGCAGTTACAAAATGACCTTAATACTTAGCAAGCTGGGCAGAAAAATGGCAAATGAAATTCAACACAGAAAAATGTAAAGTACTTCATATTGGAAGTAACAATGTCCATGCAAATTACAAAATAAACAATATTCAGTTAGCAAGTACAGACAGTGAAAAGGATCTTGGTGTGATAATACCAAATGACCTAAAACCAAGCAAGCAGTGTACTGATGCAGTTAAAACTACAAACAAGCTAGTGGGTTTTATTGGAAGAACTTTCGAGTTTAAATCGGAAAAAGTCATACTTGCCTTGTACAACTCGCTAGTGCGCCCCCATCTTGAGTATTGTGTGCAATTCTGGTCTCCGTACTACAGAAAGGACATTGAAAAATTAGAGAAAATTCAGCGAAGAATCACAAAAATGATACCACGACTTAGAAACAAACCATATGAGGAACGCCTTGAAGAACTTAAATTATTTAGCCTAACGAAGCGCAGGTTAAGAGGGGACCTTATTGAAGTTTTCAAAATCATGAAGGGATATGATAACTTAGACATGAATAAATATTTTGATATAGACCGGTCGAGTCAAACCAGAAGTAATGGCTGCATAATCATGGGAAAGCGATTCCAATCCCACGAAGCAAAATACTTCTTCTTTAACAGAGTTGTAAATATCTGGAGCAGATTACCCTCAGATACCGTGAACAGGATCTCAATCGAGACATTCAAAAACAAATTAGACAAGTATTTGCACGAGAATCCTCAGCTGACTCTTTTTCTGTCCGAATAACTTGCTTTTATAGCTACGGTACATGTAAGTTCATGCCCCTTTTGTCTACAAGACACCCCGTAAACAATGTACCCGTACATAGTGTTGCGTCACGATATTATACATTTTCAATTTATTCAGTGCAAACAAAGCAATATAAGCACAGATTAGGATCTGCACAGATAACCCTGAGTTAATGGTCACTACTCTTACTTTCGACCTGTGATGGGCTGTGGATCACTGAGGGTCCCTGTTAGTCAAGTGACCACCATCGGGATTTTTTTAATGTACCAGGGGTCACTGCTTCAGGATGAAACTTGTGTACTTGTCCCATATGGGAGAGTTCCCTGTCTCATTGGAGTGAACGGAGCTAGGTCCTGATTGACTGCTGCCTACCTTAAAAGCGCGAGGCAAGGCTGCCGCACCACCCCTAAACATCCACACTGTGCAGTCCCCTCGTGTTTACAGGACACCCCGTAAACTTAACATAGCGTCACGTCACGTCATTATACGTTTTTCGATTTACCCAAAGCAAATGAGGTAATATACAGTAAGCACAGATTAGGATCTGCACAGATAACCCTGAGTTAACGATCACTACTTTTACTTTTGACCTATGATGGGATGTGGATCACTGAGGGTCCCTGTTAGTCAAGTGACCACCATCGGGATTTTTTTAATGTACCAGGGGTCACTGCTTCAGGATGAAACTTGTGTACTGTCCCACATGGGCGAGTTCCTTGTCTCAGTGGAGTGAACGGAGCTGTTGCCTGATTGACTGCTGCCTACCTAAAAAGCGCAGGGAAGGTTGCCGTACCACCCCTAAACATCCACTCTGTGCATTGCACATCCACACTGTGCACTGTGCAGTCCCCTTTTGTCTAAGACACCCGTCTTATATATTTTTCAATCTCCCCAGTGCAAAGAAAGCAATATAAGCACAGATTAGGATCTGCACAGATAACCCTGAGTTAACGGTCACTACTCTTACTTTCTACCTGTGATGGGCTGTGGATCACTGAGGGTCCCTGTTAGTCAAGTGACCACCATCGGGATTTTTTTTAATGTACCAGGGGTCACTGCTTCAGGATGAACCTTGTGTACTTGTCCCACATGGGAGAGTTCCTTGTCTCAGTGGAGCAAACGGAGCTAGGGCCTGATTGACTGCTGCCTACCTTAAAAGCGCCAGGCAAGGCTGCCGCACCACCCCTAAACATCCACACTGTGCAGTGTGTAGCTTCCACGTTATGTCCACAGACTTCCCATTAACTCAATGTACCGGTTTATAATGTCATGCCGTAATTATTATTTTATTTGTGTACTTTCTCTTTCAGGTTACTCTATCGGGTAGCTTATAGATAAAGTATTATGGAATGTGACTTTTCCTTTCCAGTGTTTCCTATAAAATTTCCATGTCAGTTTTTCCATGCTGCATGGTGGTTTTTCTCACTTTTTCCTGGAGGGTTTGGTGGTGGGGGGAGCCTTCTTGCTTTACTATCCTTATCCTTCAGCATGTAGAGTTAGATCTTGTAGTCATAGTTTTCTCTAACAAGCAGCCTCGAAAGGACCATAAGGTCTGTTGCTGTTTGCTTTCCTGTGTAATCCTGTGTAATCCTCCTTCTCCGCCTCCCTCCACCGGTTCTCCCTCTTATCTCTCCACCACCTCTCTCTCCCTCTCACCTACTCTCTCCCCTCCTCATTCTCTCTCGCTCCTCACCTCCTCTCCCTTCCCTCTTTCTTACCTATTCTTTCCCCTCCTGCTCTCTCTCCCCACTCCTCAGCCTTGTCCCTGGTCTAGGTCAGAGCCACTCCCCGTCCCTCACCTTCAGGAAATACTTGCGTCTTAATCACCGCAATTTGACAAGTGATTTACTGATTATAAGTACCGTAGCTTGATAATTATAATTAAAAACATAGAAAGAGAGGGAGACAGAAAGATGCATATAGAGAGACATAGACTGGTAGATAGATTGATAGGTTGGTGGATGGAAGGACTGGTAACTATAGCAATAGAAAAATAAATAGATAAATAAATGTAGATTGATAGAACACACACAGGTGGATAGGCTGGTAGAGAGTCAGATACATGGAACGAAATAGATAAGTACCGTAGATAGATGTATAGATGATAAGAGAAACAGAGATGAGATGGTACAAATAGCAGTCAGGTAGATGATAGGCAGAAAGGTTGAGAGACGTGTATTACTAGAGTGTTAATTATATGGAGTCCTTACCTGTACCATATTATAAGTAGAGTATGAAGAAGTACTCACCCCTGCACCTTCCCCACACACATCCCCACACCCCTTCCTCCCAGATATTACACAGTCCCGCATCCCTACGTACACTAAGCACTATTTAACCCCACTTTCCCTACCACCCTCCCTCCTTCCCATCCTCCCCAACAACCCATGCAACCGTACACTCCTCCCTTCTCTAAACACTAATCAACCTCACACTTCCTTCCCGTTCAACTCCCTAGACAACCCCACACAGTGCCACTCCTTTCCTTACACAACCTCACACCATCCCTCCCCGGACCCTACTTTCCCCTCTCACTCACACTCTCCTCATCCCCATACCCTCCACCCCAGTAGACTAAACACACTCCGCGTTTTCCCACACCTAACCTTACAATGCCCACACTTCATACCTTCAGTTCTTACTCTTATCCATACACCTCTTCCACATCCCTTTCCTCCCACACATAACAACACACTACCCTCCCTGCCCCCCAAAATCCCCCTTGCCCATTTTTCTTCCTTGCATGCTCACACAACCCCTCACTCTACGCTACAGTACCCGCCTCACTTGTCCCCACACCCTCTCATGCTTTTCCACATCCCTACACACACCCACACACCAACACGCACCTATTCTTCCCCTCTCTCTTACACTCTCCCCTCTTTCCTACACTTCCCTACACTCCTCTCTCTCTCTCTCTCTCTCTCTCCAACCACCCACACTCCCCCACACTCCTCTCCCCCCCTCATCTCCACACGCCCCCACACCACGGAGTCCTGCGTCATGCTTGTGTGTTGTCAGCCCTTGTCGCCATGACCGCCACAACTGTACTCCTTTTATGGCCACATTAATTGAATTTTTCCCGAGATACATGAGAATTACATTGTAACTGAATTCTTACAAACTTTTATTTTCTTCTGGGTTGTATAAAATGTTTAAGTAATTTTACGTTGTTCTGCATTATATGTCAGCTTTAAATAATTCTCTAGTAACTTCGTTTTCATCTGCCTTGTTACATTTTTGAAAATAATTATCTGGCATCTTTGAGTTACTCTACTTTATAATAAATTTTTAATATAGTTCTCTTGCAACTTTTACATCCTTCTCCGTTAGCTTTTTCACGCCCAATATATAGAAAAACAGTCTAAAAGTAGCGTAAATAAAGAACTTTCAGTTGTATGTGGTGCATCCTGTGGTTAGTAATCTCGAAAAAAAAAAAAAATCAGATGGAGAGAGGTTAACCATTTCAACCCAATGACGCATTCCTTATTATTCTTGCTATCTCTGGACAGTTTTATTCAGCTTAAGCAAGATTTCTCAAACTGATGTTAATGCAGCCATTAGCCCATTATCTACTGTAGTGTGCTTTCTTAAGCTGAATAAAATCGTCTGGAGAAAACAAGAACAAACTGTTAACTAAGCATCATTTAAGCGACGTAACCTCACCTTCAGACTAATGATTTTCTGCTTTTCGTCCTATTTCTCATCCCTAATGTCTCCTTTCCTCCTCCACTTACAGACGTCTCCATCACACTGACGACATTCCACCGGAGGGAGCCAAAGCACGATACATATTACTTCATTGTCCCGGAGTGAATTGTTTTTTTCTCCTTTGCTACGAAGCGTCTCTCTTTAGTTGGATGATATGGTCTGGCAGCAGCCGGAAAAATAGAATCGTCTTGCTGGAAGGGTTTGTTTTACTTTTGCCGCCGCCAGACGATTTTCCCGTTTCATAGGGACGATTCGTAGTGAAGAGATCAGAGGCAGTCTCCATTCACCCCTCCTGTGGATTGGTGTTAACTGTATGTAGAGCCGACAAGTTGTGATAAGCCTACCGAACTGTAACTATAAATAACTAGAACGAAAGTCGGCAATTTAGAGGGACTTCTTATATATCGTCTGTGTGAGGGGGCGGGGGGGTTGGAGGGAATTCATATTTATCGTCTTTTTTTTCGTTTGACAGCAGAGTCCTTACTTTTCAATATTGCTCAGGTTATGCTTACTCACTATGCGTGATTGGGCGGACTCGAAAAAAAAATAAAAACTATATATTTACGGACCCAAAGTTGTGTACCAAGGACGCCGAGTTTAAATAATATCGCGATTTTGGAAATGACGTCAAAATAGCTCACTTGAATCACTCTGGACTCAGCCACTTCTTGCTGCTTGTTAGGGTCAGTTAGATAGTTTTGAAATATTCTCTCTAAAATGAAATGAGAGGCTGAAAAAATAGGGGAAAGAGGAAGACGAGGAGAGGAGAGAAGAGGAGCGGAAAGAGATCACAAATGGA
Organism: Coenobita brevimanus; assembly: GCF_032717465.1. Lineage (NCBI taxonomy): Eukaryota > Metazoa > Arthropoda > Malacostraca > Decapoda > Coenobitidae > Coenobita > Coenobita brevimanus. The sequence goes on from NC_136977.1 coordinate 25,839,192, forward strand.
TAGTGAAGGAAGGATGGGAGAAAGAAGAAAAAAGAAAGAAAGAAAGAATACAGAAGGTAAAAAGGAAGGAAGGGAGAAGGAAAGAAAGAAAATGGAAGGAAGGAAAGAAAAAGAAAAGAATAGGAAGAAACGAAAGAGAAAAAAAAAGAACGAGGAAAGAAGGGAGAAAGGAAAGAATGAAGGGTCGAAAGAAAAAGGTCGATCTTGCTTTGAACTTCATATTTGTATTTAATCTATCTTTGCTTCCTAAACTTCAACTTGAGGACGTCGTTGTCAAAGTCTTGTCATCCCCAGACGGTTTTACTAAGCTTAGAATTGACTTGGCACTGCGGATGTTTAGATTAGAGCCTTCATCAACCCTCTGAACTACTAGTGGGCTCTTGCAAGTTGAATTACCGTCTGGAAGCAGCAAGAATACATTACAGATATGTATCGTTCGTCTCTCTCTCTCTCTCTCTCTCACACACACACACACACACACACACACACACACATCGAAATGTTTTAAGAGGAATTCAAGATCTTTCGGAAAAGTTAGTCCCCTTCAGAAAGATGACGCATATTTATTTTGCAAGTAACCATCAGATGAGTTTATTCATCTTAGTCATTTTTTTTTTTTTACTAACAGAATTAGATATTACCTTTACTAACTCCCTCAGCAGTAGAGAGCTTTTTTTAAGTTGACTAAAACTGTCTGGAAGTAGCAAGAAGAAGCTAAACTATCTATCTATCTATCTATCTATCTATTGCCAGACGCCTCAATCCCGTTTGGGGTGGCAACAAACAAATCGCCTCCAAGTCGCCCTGTCCCCCGCCATTTCACTGCCCTGCTCCCAACTCACACACCCCTCTCTCATATACCTCTCCACCCCATCCCTCCATCTCATCCTCGGCCTCCCCCTCCCTCTTCCCCCCTCCACCTCACTCACATACACTCTCTTCGTCAGTCTTTCACCCTCCATCCTCTCCACATGGCCAAACCACCTTAGTGTGTTCCTCATAACGCTTCCTATCACATCCACATCAACACCACAACGCTCCTTTATATCCTCATTCGTCAGCCTGTCTCCCCATGTGACTCCACAGGCTCCTCTTAAATAACTCATTTCCACTGCTCTTACTCTTGACTTGTGACCTTCCAACAACGTCCAAGCTTCACTTCCGTGCGTTAGAGTTGGTATCACAATAGTGTCATGTGGTAACTTTTTTACTTCCATGCTCACTTCCCTGTTTCTTATCACTGCTTTCAAAGAACCAGCAACCTTTCTTCCCTGCGTACCTTTTCAAGCACTTCACACTCCAAACCTCCATCCTTACTTATCACACTACCCAAGTACTTAAACGTACTCACATTTTCCAATTCCTCACCATCCAACCTCGCTATACATTCACTGACTTCACCTCTCTCAAAGACCATCACTTTACTCTTCCCTACATTCACCTTTAGATTCCGTTTCTTACACACTCTCTCAAACTTATCCACCAAGCCTTGCAGCTCCCCTTCGTCTTCACTCAACAACACAGTATCATCTGCAAACAACAGTATAGGGAGTTTCCAAACACTATCCTCTCTCACCAGGGCCACTCCAACATTCACTACCCTACCTTGTACCTCATTTATTACCCCATCCATGTACAGATTGAACAACCATGGAGACATGACACATCCCTGTTTCAAACCATCTTTCAATTAGAAAAATTCACTTAGTTCACCATCCACACGCACTGCAGCCTTCGCACCATCGTACATACTCTTCACAGCATTCAACAACTTCCCATCTACTCCATATATTCTTAATACTTTCCACAATCCTTGTCTATCCACCCTGTCATATGCTTTCTCCAAATCCATGAAAGCCGCATACAACTTCTTTCCCTTCTCTAGAAACTTTTCCACTAAAGATCTAAGAATGAATATCTGATCTACACAACCTCTTCCCTTTCTAAAGCCTCCCTGTTCTTCTCCAACTAATTTCTCTGTTCTTTCTCTAACTCTGTCAATAAGTATCCTACCATACACTTTTCCTATTATACTAAGAAGACAAATGCCCCTATGATTACCACACACTTCTTTTTCCCTTTTCCTTTGTACAAGGGAATAATTATACCTGACTTCCAATCCTCCGGGACTCTACCTTCCTCCCAGGCCAATCTGCACATCTTCCACATCCATTCTACTACTATCTCTTCCCCATACTTCAGCATTTCACCACACACTCCATCAATTCCTGGGGCTTTCCCCGATTTAACTTTCTTCATTGCTTCCACAACTTCTATCCTACTGATTTCTTCCTGTCTTCTGACCTCCCTCCTTCTCCCAGCCATTCCCCAGCCACTTATACTCGCATTACCTCCATCCTTTACGTTCAACAATTCCTTAAAGTGTTCTCTCCATCTGCTCACTTTTTCTCCCTTCTCCACTAGTAATCTACCATTGTTATCTTTCACTCCCCTGCTAACTTCACTTCCACCCTGTCTTACTCTTTTCATCTCTTTCCAGAACATTTTCTTAGTCCCTCCACTTTACACTCAAATTCCTTCCAAATTCCTCATCCACTCTCTTCTTACTCTCTCTTACTAATCTTTTCACCTCTCTCTTTCTTTCTACATATAACTCTCTCTTCCGCCTCTCAACTTCTTCCACGCCCCTATTTCTCATTCATTCATTGTATGCTTTCTTCTTTTGTGCCACAGCCTGTTTCACCTCTTCAGTCCACCACGCTGTTCCTTGCACCCCCCTCCGTCTTCTCTTCCTTCCACACACCACATCACATGCTGCACATATTTCTTCTGTAAATATTCTACACACACCTTCCACGTCCCCCATCTGCTCCAATTCATATTTGCTCAATCGTTCCTCCACTTCTCTCTTATACTCTGCCTTTTTCTCATCCTCTTGTAACCTTTCCACTCTCCTTGCAACTACTCCTTCCTCTCGTCTTTCCCTTCTTCTATTCCTCCATCTTACTTGAATTTTAATTCTGGCCACCACCAAGTAGTGGTCAGAAAGTCCACTCCCCCAGCCTCTATAAACTCTTGCATCCATTACACATCTTCGCATCCTTTCATCCACACACATATAATCAATCATTGCCTTCCTTTCATTCAGTTCACCACCCACCCTTCTCATCACTCGCCATGTATACCTGTGGATCATTTTATGCCTGAAGAGGGTATTGGCTATCACCAACCCCCTCCCAGCACAAATGTCCACTAACGCACTCCCATTCTCATCTATCTCAGCAGGCACACCCCACTCACCAACTATTCCATCCACCTTCACATTCCCAACTTTACCATTCATATCACGAATCAAAAACACTGTCTCATACCTTCCAAACTTTTCCATGCACACTTCTACATTTGTCCAGAACTCTTCTCTCACTCTTCTAGCACGATCTTGCGTTAGCGCATACACACACACAATCGCCCAGATTTGTATTCCAACTTTCAACTTTACCCACACAATCCTTGACCCAACTGATCCATACTGTCTTATGCTCCTCTTCCATCTTTTACTCACAACTATACATACTCCTTCCTTTGCCCTCTCATTCTCACCTACTCCTGCACATATACCCCATCTATACTCCCATTCTCTCACTTTCTTCTCACCATTTTGTTTCAGTTATTCCACATACATCCACTTTCACACCCTCAAGCACCTGGACAATCTCTCTCTCTTTCACCTCATCATTCGCTCCTTTTACATTCCAAGTTCCAATTACCATGTCCTTTGTCCGGTCCTTGGTCGTCATCGGTTGGTTAGTCCTTGTCCGAGGCTTGTTGTTTGTTTTTTTAGTTAGTTGTTTTCCGGGGAGGGGCACTAACCCTCCGCCAACCCTTTTAGTCTCCTTTTACGACAAGCAGGGATACTGGGAGAGTATTCTTGAAAAAAAACCCTACCCCCAGGGGACAAAACTAAACTAATGCATCATAATAGGGAAGGAAATAAATGTCCTTCAATCTAAAACGGACTATATTGAATTTAACCTACGAGAACAAAATATTATTTATTGCGGGAACAAAATATGTCTTACGGTATGAAGAGAGAAACCTGTACTGTACACAGGAAAAATCATCTGGTAAATTACCAATATGCTGGGAATCGAACCATGGACTCTCAAGTGAGAGCCAGGCAACATACCACTACACCACGACCAGGTAAAAGTTAACTCACGTTGTCACAATCTTGTCACCAACGTCCCTCCGCCCCCATTGTGGGCATCAAGAGGATGAGTTAACCCCCTGGCACTCGGGCAAGTAGATGCCGTAAGTGCTTGGGATAGATTAAAAGCATCTACTTGCCCGAGTGCCATTGGGTTAACTCATCCTCTTGATGCCCACAGTGGGGGAGGAGGGACATTGGTTACAAGATTGTGACAACGTGAGTTAACTTTTACCTGGTCGTGGTGTAGTGGTATGCTGCCTGGCTCTCACCTGAGAGTCCCTGGTTCGATTCCCAGCATATTGGTAATTTACCAGATGTCTTACGGTACTATATCTTACGGGAACTTAAAACATCTTAACGGAACTAAAAATACCACAGGGGAATTCAAGGTCTGTCAGAGGAACGAGACTGATCCTAGCCCAGAATCGGTTCGTGACTGGCGGGGAATTGGATCGTAATGTTGGAGGAGTAAGTAGCCCGTGAAGGTATTATAGTCACGATTAGGAGCTACTTTTCTTTCTCTTTTTTTTTTTTTTTAATTCCTCTGAGGGTTATATACTTGAATGTAAAGGTGACTAATCCTTCTTCCTTCACTGATTTATTTCTTGCATAAGGTTTAAATACGACTGCTCTTCCAGGTATATGTGAGCAGGAGAAGGGAGGTTAAGAGACTGGTGAAGGAGAGTAAGAAGAAAGTGGATGAAGAGTTTGGGAGGAATCTGAGTGTGAAATGGAGGGAGAGTAAGAAATTGTTTTGGAAGGAGGTAAAGAAAGTAAGGCAGTGTGAAAGGGGAAATAGTAGGGGAGTGAAAGATAGGAATAATAGATTGTTGGTGGAGAAGAGAGAGAAATTGAGGAGATGGAAGGAGCACTTTGAGGATTTGTTGAATGTAGAGAGTGAGAGCAGTGTGAGTATAAGTGGCTGGGGAATGGCTGGGAGAAGAAGAGATGAGAGGAGGGAGGAAGAGATCAGTAGGTCGGAAGTAGTGGAAGAGATGAAGAAGATTAAGCTGGGAAAGGCCCCAGGAATTGATGGAGTGTGTGGTGAAATGCTTAGGTATGGGGGTGAGATTGTTGTGGAGTGGATATGGAAGTTGTGTAGATTGGCTTGGGAAGAGGGAAGGGTTCCAGAGGAATGGAAATCAGGTATAATTGTTCCTCTGTACAAAGGAAAAGGGGAGAGAGAAGTATGTGGTAACCATAGGGGTATTTGCCTTCTTAGTGTGACTGGTAAAATATATGGTAGAATACTCATTGATAGGGTTAGGCATATGACAGAGGAGCTAGTTGGAGAAGAACAAGGGGGATTTAGGAAGGGAAAAGGGTGTGTAGATCAGATATTTGTTCTAAGATGTTTAGTGGAGAAGTATCTAGAGAAGGGAAGGAAAGTGTACGCTGCCTTCATGGACTTGGAGAAAGCTTATGACAGAATAGATAGGAAAGGTATGTGGAAGGTATTAAGAATATATGGAGTGGAGGGGAAATTGTTGAGTGCTGTGAAGAGTATGTACGAGGGAGCTAGGGCTACGGTGCGAGTGGATGGTGAGCTGATTGAGTTCTTTGATCTCAGTGTGGGACTGAAACAGGGGTGTGTAATGTCTCCATGGCTGTTTAATATATATATGGATGGGGTCGTAAAGGAGGTACAAGGTAGGGCAGTGGATGTGGGGGTGGCCCTAATGAATGAGGGTGAGATTTGGAAGCTTCCGGTGTTGCTGTTTGCTGATGATACAGTATTGTTGAGTGAAGATGAATGGGAGTTGCAAGGTTTGGTGAATGAATTTGGGACAGTGTGTAGGAGGAGGAAGCTGAAAGTTAATGTAAACAAAAGTAAAGTTATGGTGTTTGAGAGGAATGAAGTCACAGAGTGTGCAGTGAGGTTGGATGGTGAGGATATGGAGAATGTGAGTGCATTCAAGTACTTGGGTAGTGTGATGAGTAAGGATGGAACTTTGGGGGATGAAGTACGTGAAAGGGTACAGCAGGGAAGGAAGGTTGTTGGCACACTGAAAGCAGTGATGAGAAATAGGGAGGTGAGTATGGAAGTTAAGAAGTCACTGCATGATGATATTGTGATCCCTACCCTGACGTATGGAAGCGAGGCGTGGACCTTGCAAGAGGGGAACAAGTCAAGAGTGAGAGCAGTGGAAATGAGTTACTTGAGAGGAGCATGTCGAGTGACATGGAGGGACAGGTTGACGAATGAAGAAGTGAAGGAAAGTTGTGGGGTAGATGTGGATGTGGTTGAAAAGATTAGGAGAAATACACTGAGGTGGTTTGGACATGTGGAGAGGATGGAGAATGAAAGACTGACTAAGAGGGTGTATGTAGGTGAGGTGGAGGGAGGGAGAGGGAGGGGTAGACCGAGGATGAGGTGGAGGGATGGAGTTGAGAGGTATATGAGGGAGGGGGGGTGAGTTGGGGGGAGGGGAGTCAAATGGTGGGTGACAGAGTGACTTGGAGGCGTTTTGTCTGCGGCCACCCTTTGCGGGATTAGGGCGTCGGGCTATAGATAGATAGATAGATAGATCTTCCACGTTTTTTTTTTTTTTTTTTTTTTTGAGGGGGGGCATATTATTACTTTGTGGATTATTTATTCAACGTAATATTAACATCAAAAAGACATAAATAACAGAGACGAAGCTATAAAAATATAACATGAAAGCTACAGGGAGAGGTGCGAGAGTTTTATTTACCCTGAGAAAGCCTTAGCAGTAAAAGCTTTCATCACATTTTCACTTATCCAGCTTTCAATCATGGCAAGTTTTTCGTTTCGTAATTCTTATCCAGTAAAGAATCGACACATTACATTTTTGTCATGTCTACCCACACGTCTGTTTACGTGTTCGTTTAATGATACATAACTTCCCTTTGTTTCCCTTGCTGGTTTTGATCTTTGCCAAATCTATGAATGTATAATGATGCACTTTTTTTTTTTTTTTTTGCTAAAATCTGTCTCTATAATAATATTTACTGCTTGGTGTCCTATGTTGGCTGTGATTTTTATTGTCTTTATATGCTTAGCCACGTTTTCTTCGCTGCTTAATCTTAGGTCTCTTCCAGAACCTCAGCATATCTTTCACTTTCCCGTGTTTGTGGTGCTAGAGAGGGACGCCTTCTTATGGTAGCATCGATATAACCAGGTGACTCAACTGCCTAGTAATAAAAACCTCCCTAAGTTACTTCCCTTTCCCCCCAAAGGATGGCTGACTACAGGGGAGGGCACCATAAAAGTCTACCGCATTCACGTTTCACATGAGCCTGGGACCACAAAGACAGCTACAGCAAAAACAAAAACAGCCCGTACCTTTCTTCACGCAGTTGTATAAAGATGTATAGCCACTTTTTTTCTTTCACCTCTTTGCTACGGTCTTTTCCGAAATATTTGTATCCTCCACCCAGTTTGTCTGCCTGCCTGTCCCCCGTACAACCTCTCGACCTGCGTAATTGCGTTTCCTATCTCCGCGGCGTTGCTGGAGTCTACTTCACGAAGAGGGTGTAGTGCGGTGGTGGTGGTGGGGGTGGAGTGTGGAAATAGTGGGGTTGTGTGGGAGTGATGCGGTCGTGTTGGGGTGGTGTGGGGGTGAGGTGGTGTGTATAGGATTGGAGATAATGTGTGAGGGAGGTGAGGTTTAATTGAGGATTATTACCTTCACCAAGGAGGTTATGTTTTTGCCCGCGTGTATTTTTTTGTTTATTTGTTTGTTTGTTTGTTTGTCGTCTGTTTGTTAGCAGGATTACTCAAAAGGTTATGAATGGATTTTGATGAAATTTTATGGAAGGGTGGGACATGGATCAAGGAAGAAATGATTAAATTTGGGGCAAATCCGGATCCGGATCAGGATCCGGAGTATCCCGTACAATATCCCTAAAAGTTCTCATTGAATTTCATTAACAGTTTTGTGGAAAGGTGTGCCATGGATCAAGATGTAACTGTTTTAAGTTTAGGGGAGGATCCGGATCCCTTTTAATGGCAATGACATTGGTGGTGGTATGCGCTCTCTGAGCGCAGTGGTGGTGTGGTGTGGGAAAGCTGTTGGTGTGATATGGAGTGGGGGAAGTGCTGGAGTCGCGTGGTGTAGGGGAAGCTGTGTGGTGTTGGTGTGGTGATAGTGTATCGGTGGGACTGTAGTGGGGTGGTTCGGGAATGTGGTGTTGTGTGGGAGTGGTGGTGGTGTGGTGTATTGGAAAAGTGGTTCTTGGGTGTGATGGATGGTGTGCATGGAGGGGTGAACGATGTGGAAGTGTGTGGTACTGTGGTAGGCTTAGTGGTGTGGTGTGCTGGCTTACTGTGATGCTGAGATACGGGCATCGAAGGCCGGAGTGATGAGTGGAAAGTTTTTCCAATTTTCGCTTGGCACTCAAATTACGAGCATGGGCGAAGCCCTTGCGAGTCTGTCGTCAAGTAGTGGCATTTTCTCACATATGAGCGGCCCAACCCTGCCCTGCCTAACCCGGCCCGGCCCGACTCAGCCCAGTCCGACTAGGCCCGACCGTAACGCTTTTGAGAAGCTTATATCTTAACAACCACAGGGCCGATCCCTGCGTGGTTTGCACCATATAATAGCCCCATTCTTTAAGATTTGTTTTTGATGAGTTTCATCACACCCCGGCGGTGCACGTGGCACGTGACACGCGCCAAGTGCAATATGTCAAAAATCTTCAAAAGAGGGCCACAGGCCAGACAGTTTGTCGTAAAGGCATGAAACTTGGTAGGTAAATAGCCATCAATATACTCTGGGCATCCTCGTGGTATAACGTGACTTTGCAACGCTTTCGGATTTGAATGGCCTCGCTCGTACCTCGCCGAGAAAGGCGTTTTACTGGCGATAGCTGTCCTACTTTGATGTGTGTGTGTGTGTGTGTGTGTGTGTGTGTGTGTGTATGTGTGTGTGTGTGTGTGTGTGTGTGTGTGTGTGTGTGTGTGTGTGTGTGTGTGTGTGTGTGTGTGTGTCCCCATATTTAGTAATAGAAGATAGACATCTGATGTTGATATGTCGGTGATTCTTTGGTGTACTGGTATTATGATGTATTAACATCAGTAGTAGTGAGAGGAGTAATAGTCTAAATGCTAAATGTTTTTGACCTTCAAAATAGCTGAAATGTAAAACTCGTTAGTGCAACAATTATTATACATATTTTCAAATTCCTCCCTACCCACCCATTCTTTGGTCACTACGAGAGGTCTTTCCCCATAAAAAAATAAGGACGTCATTGTATTGAAGAGATTTAAAACTTGTCCCCTTAATCCCGTCTCTTAATGACACCTGTTTTATATTCTTCTTCGAGCCGTCTTATAATTACAGCTGTTTAAGAGAGACCCCTCGTAGTGGAAAAGTTAGTTATCTCCAGTCAGTGAGGAGATTGTGACCCCTTTAACCCGAGAATGTATTTTCGTCTTATTCTTGCCACCTCCAGACATTTAGTTATCTATTTGATTTATTCATTTATTTATTTAGTTACGTTATATACTTATTTATCTATCTATCTATTTATTTATTTATTCTTTTTCTGTTCGAGGGAGACATTTGGTAGTGCAGGTGATAATGAAGGCTTGAGATAACCCTCCATTTTCAAAAGTCTCTCCAGAACTAAATCAAATTGCCTGGGTGTTAACAAGTATAGATTTAAAATAACGTTTTTGGATTGCAGGGAATAGGAGAAAATGTTTTTAAAGCTGTAATGGTTTCTAGCGGAAGTGCCCCTACGTTTGGATGACTTTCTTGTGGAGAGGCTGCGATGTGAGGGTGGAGTAATTAATGCTGTATAATTGTAGTTGTGTGAGGCGAACGTGTGGTCGTGGAAGGGGCGCTGAAATGTGCGAGGAGAAATGAAGGAAGGGAGAGAAGTATCGTGTGGTTCGGATGTGTGGCAGAAATGAAGGGTGCACAAGAGCAGGGTGTGGTGGTGGTGGTATGATAATGTGGTGCTGTAGTGAAGGTGTGGGATGTGATGTGGTGTGGTCAACAATGTGAGGTGTGGTAGTGGTGTGTGGGAGATATGATGGGTGCAAGATGAGGGAAGGATGTAGTGGTTGTATGATAATGAAGTTGTGATGGAGATGTAATGGAGGGGTGTGTAGTGAAGGTGTAGTGTGGTGTGATGGTGGTGGTGTGGTGGTGATGTGCGCTGATGATGAGTGGCAGAAATAAGAGGTGCAGACTACAGTCAGCAGTGTGTGGTGGTGTGATAATGTGATTGTGTGATGGGGAAATTTGTGGTTTAGTTGGGGTGAGTTGGGGTGTTGATGAGTAACAGAAATGACATATCCAGGCAACAGTGGGCAGAGTGTGGTGGTGTGTTAATTGGTGCTGTAATGTTATGTGTTGTGGTGGAGGGGTGTGATATGATATATCAATCGATTGTCTTATACCACATCATGGAAAGGGTATCCTCGACTCGATAAAATTGAAGAAAGTGCAGTATGAGTGTGGGTGTTCTGAGGTGAAGTAAGAGGCTATGAGAGTAAGAAAATATACCCAACAAAGCTCCCCTTACTAAAACATCACCACCACTCTGAGTCGACTTGTCCAACGTCTTAATTACCTCATAGTTATGACTTAATTGACCAGGTGTTGTGTCCTGCTAAGCCAGAAGTCAGAAATTAAGCCTCGTTCAGTAGTTATCAGATCGGCAGAGCCCGGGAATGGAAGGCAATTATGCATATAACTCTTCACCTCGAACACATGGGCATAAATATCGGGGAAAAGCGTCGGGAGCTAGGGTCTTGTTTGCCGGGTTTCTTGGGACCTGGGGTGTGGTGTGGAAAGTGTGGGAGATTGGGATTGAGTTAGGGGAGTGAGGGAGTGTGAAACAGAAATAGGAGAGTGTAGGTATTGAAGTGGGAGCAGGAGTTAGAATGGGAATGGGCAAAGGGAAGGGGATCTGGGGAAACGGAATGGTGGAACTAAGTAAGGGCGTTAGGGAGAAGGGGATGGTGAGTGTTAGGGATTGTGGGAAGGTAGGTGTAGGGTAGAATATGTGACTGAGTGGGAAGGGTATTGGAGGAAAGAGGGGTAATGAGTTTGTGTGGGAGAGGGAATGATAAGATGGTGATAAGTGAGGGTAAAGGGGGTAGACGAGGGAGTAAGAGGAGGGAGATAGAATGTGGAGGAAAGTGAAGGATGGATTAGGAAACGAAATGGAAGAGGGGGGCAAGCAACAGAGGAGGTAGTGAGGGGAGATGTGCAGAAGAAGAAGTAAGGGTGGGACTGAAAAATGAGAAGGGAAGAAGAAAACTGATTAATAGCTGCCAAAGTAGCAAGGGTCATTAAGTCAGATAGACATGGTAAGTTCGTCTTCCACTGGAGTACGACAAGCAACGGTCGATGTTATATGCAGGTCCCAGGTTACAGCCTGGTGCTGAGGGAACAATAAGAAGATGGACTTGACCCAAGAATTTGACCTGCCTGAGAATCTAAGTCGGATTCAGGAAGGTAAAGGGATTTGAGAAGGAGCAGGGTGAGAGAGAAGGGAAGCTGGGGGAAGAGACTGGGATAAAGTAGCTGGGGAGGGATGCGGGGAGGGGGAAATACTGAACGAAGTGAACACAGGTCTTCCAACTCTCTGACATAGGAGACGAGGCACACACACTCTTAAAATGTTAATGTGTGTGTGTGTGATAAATGTAGGTCTGCCCACACTGGACTTGCCTGACTTCCCCTCGATGATGTTCAGTATCGACATCTGTATAAATCATGACAATTTAGATGGTCACCCATTTCTTCTGATAGAGCTGGAATTTACGTACTGTTTACACATATACCTTTATCTTTTTAACAGAGAAGAGGAACCAAAGGCTGAACGTCTGGAAAAGTTATCTCAACTAAAGAAATGCGGTTGGTGCTCAAGTGGTTACAGTACCCCAGTCAGAGGCGTTCGACCTCCGTGAGATGACAGTGTTTCTCGATCTTATAATGCCACCAAAGAAAGTAGGCCGATCTTCTGCCTTTACATGTACTGGACTACGGCAGCCTAGCCTTGGGTCTCTACTCCTCAACGAAGGGGATTTTACCAAAATCAGGACACTCTTTTTGAGATACCTGAGTCAGGTTGTACTTCTCTGTCAGGCTTCAGGAAGTTACCCAGCAATGAGAAAAATCTTATATTCCTAAGCAGCAAATACAGATAAGTCGTGCTCCAAGGATTAGTCGACTGATCTTAGAGGGCAAAAAAAAAAAAAAAAGGTAAATTGTTTCGTAGTTTATTGCTGTGTAACGTATATGAAGGACCCTGAGTGTATTACGTCAAGGAGACTTAAAGGTCGACGGATATTTTCTGGGATGTCAACAAATCTTTAAGTAAATATTTGAATATATATATTTCATGTATGTATGTATGTATGTATATTTATGCATGTATGTATCCATGTGTCAGTAATTACAATCTTTATCATCATTATCATTATTACCCATAATCTTTCTTCCTCTAAGAACTGGTGTAAGTGGAATCCAGAAGTGGCAAAAACAGATCGTATAAAAGAAAAATTATCAGCAGAGTTCACTACTGGTAATTAGGAAGATGAATAAAATTTTCTGTCATTATTCTCAACTCTATGTATATGTATGTCTACCTGTCATCTCCAGGCTATACAATTTTGGTCGTCCATCATCATCATCATCATGCTTTATAATGAGGAGAGTCTAACAGGCATTTCCAACCTCTTCACGACGTTGTTTTGTTTTCCTTTGCTTTGTTGTTCCTAACTTTAGATGATTTTATTCAGGTTTTGGAAAGACTCTTTAACTGGAAAGGTTAGACAGATTATTCATTAAAAAAACCATAGTGATTACCTATTTATCTTTAGTATTACAGTGTATTATTTTTCACATCTCCAGGTGATGATGATGATGATGATGGTGAATGTGATGATGATGATCTATATTAATTTAGGACTAAAGTCCTTCACAATTTCTGTCGTCCTTCTTGGATATCATCTCATTTACCTTGTTTATTTTCTTTTAATTAAACTGAGAAACCGTTTATATTATTCTTTCTCCCTTGTTCATTTCAGTTATCAGTTTCTGGTAAATTTAGTGTTACAAATGGTCACCCCCTTATTTTCGGTGTTATTTTTACTTATTTACTAATTCGCTTATCTTTGTCATCTGTCCGAAGCTATCTATCTATCTATTGCCAGACGAATCAATCCCGTTTGCGGTGGCCACAAACAAATCGCCTCCAAGTCGCCCTGTCCCCCGCCATTTCACTGCCCTGCTCCCAACTCACACCCCCCTCTCTCATATACCTCTCCACCCCATCCTTCCATCTCATCTTCGGCCTCCCCCTCCCTATTCCCCCCTCCACCTCACTCACATACACTCTCTTCGTCAGTCTTTCACCCTCCATCCTCTCCACATGGCCAAACCACCTCGGTGTGTTCCTCATAACGCTTCCTATCACATCCACATCCACACCACAACGCTCCTTTATATCCTCATTCGTCAGCCTGTCTCTCCATGTGACTCCACAGGCTCCTCTTAAATAACTCATTTCCACTGCTCTCACTCTTGACTTGTGTCCTTCCAACAACGTCCAAGCTTCAGTTCCATACGTTAGAGTTGGTATCACAATACTGTCATATAGTTACTTTTTCACTTCCATGCTCACTTCCCTGTTTCTTATCACTGCTTTCAAAGAACCAGCAAACTTTCTTCCCTGCTGTACCCTTTCAAGCACTTCACACTTCAAACCTCCATCCTTACTCATCACACTACCCAAGTACTTAAAAGTACTCACATTTTCCAATTCCTCACCATCCAACCTCGCTGTATATTCACTGACTTCACCCCTCTCAAAGACCATCACTTTACTCTTCCCTACATTCACCTTTAGATTCCGTTTCTTACACACTCTCCCAGACTCATCCACCAAGCCTTGCAGCTCCCTTTTGTCTTCACTCAAGAACGCAGTATCATCTGCAAACAACAGTACAGGGAGTTTCCAAACACTATCCTCTCTCACCAGGGCCACTCCAACATCCACTACCCTACCTTGTACCTCTTTTATTACCCCATCCATGAACAGATTGAACAACCATGGAGACATGACACATCCCTGTTTCAACCCAACTTTCAAAGAGAAAAATTCACTTAGTTCACCATCCACACGCACTGCAACCTTCACACCATCGTACATACTCTTAACAGCATTCAACAACTTCCCATCTACTCCATATATTCTTAACACTTTCCACAATCCTTGTCTATCCACCCTGTCATATGCTTTCTCCAAATCCATGAAAGCCGCATACAACTTCTTTCCCTTCTCTAGAAACTTTTCCACTAAAGATCTAAGAATGAATATCTGATCTACACAACCTCTTCCCTTTCTAAAGCCTCCCTGTTCTTCTCCAACAAATTTCTCTGTTCTTTCTCTAACTCTGTCAATAAGTATCCTACCATACACTTTTCCTATTATACTAAGAAGACAAATGCCCCTATGATTACCACACACTTCTTTTTCCCCTCTTCCTTTGTACAAGGGAATAATTATACCTGACTTCCAATCCTCCGGGACTCTACCTTCCTCCCAGGCCAATCTGCACATCTTCCACATCCATTCTGCTACTTTCTCTTCCCCATGCTTCAGCATTTCACCACACACTCCATCAATTCCTGGGGCTTTCCCCGATTTAACTTTCTTCATTGCTTCCACAACTTCTATCCTACTGATTTCTTCCTGTCTTCTCACTTCCCTCCTTCTCCCAGCCATTCCCCAGCCACTTATACCCGCATTACTTCTATCCTCTATGTTCAACAGTTCCTTAAAGCGTTCTCTCCATCTGCTCACTTTTTCTCCCTTCTCCACTAGTAATCTACCATTGTTATCTTTCACTCCCCTGCTAACTTCACTTCCACCCTGTCTTACTCTTTTCACCTCTTTCCAGAACATTTTCTTACAGTCCCTCCACTTTACACTCAAATTCCTTCCAAATTTCTCATCCACTCTCTTCTTACTCTCTCTTACTAATCTTTTCACCTCTCTCTTTCTTTCTACATATAACTCTCTCTTCCGCCTCTCAACTTCTTCCACGCCCCTATTTCTCATCCATTCATTGTATGCTTTCTTCTTTTGTGCCACAGCCTGTCTCACCTCTTCAGTCCACCACGCTGTTCCTTGCACCCCCCTCCGTCTTCTCTTCCTTCCACACACCACATCACATGCTGCACATATTTCTTCTGTAAATATCCTACACACACCTTCCACGTCTCCCATCTGCTCCAATTCATATTTGCCCAATCGTTCCTCCACTTCTCTCTTATACTCTGCCTTTTTCTCATCCTCTTGTAACCTTTCCACTCTCCTTGCAACTACTTCCTCTCGTCTTTCCCTTTTCTATTCCTCCATCTTACTTGAATCCTAATTCTGGCCACCACCAAGTAGTGGTTAGAAAGTCCACTCCCCCAACCTCTATAAGCTCTTGCATCCATTACACATCTTCGCATCCTTTCATCCACACACACATAATCAATCATTGCCTTCCTTTCATCCACACACACATAATCAGTCATTGCCTTCCTTTCATTCAGTTCACCACCCACCCTTCTCATCACTCGCCATGTATACATGTGGATCATTTTATGCCTGAAGAGGGTATTGGCTATCATCAACCCCCTCCCAGCACAAATGTCCTCTAACGCACTCCCATTCTCATCTATCTTAGCAGGCACACCCCACACACCAACTATTCCATCCACCTTCACATTCCCAACTTTACCATTCATATCACCGATCAAAAACACTCTCTCATTCCTTCCAAACTTTTGCATGCACACTTCTACATTTGTCCAGAACTCTTCTCTTACTCTTCTAGCATGATCTTGCGTTGGCGCATACACACTCACAATCGCCCACATTTGTATTCCAACTTTCAACTTTACCCACACAATCATTGACCCACCTGATCCATACTGTCTTATGCTCTTCTTCCATCTTTTACTCACAACTATACATACTCCTTCCTTTGCCCTCTCATTCTCACCTACTCCTGCACATATACCCCATCTATACTCCCATTCTCTCACACTTTCTCCTCACCATTTTGTTTCAGTTATTCCACATACATCCACTTTCGCACCCTGAAGCACCTGGACAATCTCTCTCTCTTTCACCTCATCATTCGCTCCCCTTACATTCCACGTTCCGATAACCATGTCCTTTGTCCGGTCCTTGGTCGTCATCGTTTGGTCAGTCCTTGTCCGAGGCTTATTGTTTGTTTTTTTCTAGTTAGTTGTTTTCCGGGGAGAGGCACTAACTCTCCGCCAACCTTTTTAGTCGCCTTTTACGACAAGCAGGGATACTGGGGGAGTATTCTTGAAAAAAAAAACCTACCCCCAGGGGGGAAGCATTTTTGCAAATTTCTCCATGTGTCAGGAAATAATGAACCGGAATAGTTTCAGCAACGCCCTTGTCTGGCAAACGTGCCTACCCAGCCAACATAATTGGACCGCCCTCAGCCTCTGATTCTAAACTTTAGGCCTAGACATTACACACTCTCACCTTAATCCGATATTAACTCAGAATCCTACTCTCTCTCTCTCTCTCTCTCTCTTTGCATACGGAATGTGTGTGTGTGTGTGTGTGTGTGTGTGTGTGTGTGTGTGTGTGTGTGTGTGTGCTTCTTTTGTACTTTTGATTAATGACCGTTTTTTTTTCCTCTTTTCAGGTGTGTGCTATTTGCAACACTGGTTAAGGATATTTGCAAAGTTGGTAACAGCAGGGGATCATCTGAGGTAGACCATAAATAGCCCCCACACCCCCCCACACACACTAATAACGTTAAGTTCCACCTTTCTGTACCTCACGTGTTCCACCTTGCACCTTCCTGCCGACTTACCTACCTCCTTCCCTACCTCCCTTCCTTCTCACCTACTCATTGCACCCCGATGAATCACACTAACACTCCCTTCTGTACAAGACACCAAAATACAAGAGAAAAGATAGCCAGAGATAGCCCAAGAGATAGCCTAAGGTAGGACCCGGGAATGAAAGGTAACAGATGCACATAGAGATAAGCACGGTAAGATGGGGGATAGAGTCAGCAAGTGGAGATACAAAGGGAAAGGTGAGAAAGAGAGATAGGGGCTTGTGACAGTAGGGTTATATTGAGTGATCAGATATGGATGTGTGGTATTGTGCAGGGTGCAGGTGGTAACGAGAAGAGAGAAAGAGAGAGAGAGAGAGAGTGAAAGAGATTGTGTGTGTGTGTGTGTGTGTGTGTGTGTGTGTGTGTGTATGTATGTGTGTGTGTGTGTGTGTGTGTGTGTGTGTGTGTGTGTGTGTGTGTGTGTGTCTGTGTGTGTGTGTGTCTGTGTGTGTCTGTGTGTCTGTGTGTTTTCAGATTAAGTGGAACTGAGGTAGGTCAGGATGGGGATGAGAGGACGAAGGGTGAGGGAGATAAACAGGGATGAGAAAAGGAGGAAATCAGAGAGTGATCAGAATTAGATCCGACAGCAAAGTTAGATTTGGAAGACTAGAGGTGGAGATGATGACACAGTCTGGTGGAGGAGTTCGAGGGCGATATTATATATCACCTGTGGCCTCTTACACCCTTCTCCTTAGCGATGTATGTTCCATTTTACAAGTTAACATTCTCGTGTGCTATTTTTCTCGCTTTAATTTCTACATGGTTTGCATCAGCTACGTGCAATGGATATTGGCGTGTAATTTTCAGAATAAATCGCAAAGAAATAGCCAAGTCAAAAACGTCTGGTGGTCGAGAGAAGTGTCTGTAATAATAATAAAAAATAAATACTACTCCTGCTACTGCTGCTGCTGCTACTACTTTTGCTACTGTTACTACTACTACTACTACTATTACTACTACTACTACTACTATTACTACTACAACAACAACAACAACTACTACTACTACTACTACTACTGCTACTACTAATGATATAATTGGATCGCGAATGACAGGTGATACTCAAATTAAACCTGAAGTGGTAGCAAAAAAAAAAAAAAAAATGCAAGGAAGAAGAAAGAAAAAGAAAAAACAATATATCTGACGGTAACAGACAAACATCTATATAAAAAATGAAATATTGAATGTTTTAAAAAATGTCTGGCTGCGGCAAAAAAAAAAAAAAAAAAAGGAGAGAAAGAAAAGAAAAGAAAAAATCTATAGCGCGTTTTTTCCCCAGCCAGATAAATATCGGCAGCCACTTTCAGCTCAGTTGATGGCCAAATGTAGTCAAATCAGGGCGTCCATTTGGCTACAACAAGACTTATTCCTGCCTCATAACATAGGCTCGTCGCTTTTCATGCAACCTCGACTAAGGCCTATATTCTCTCAAGCACCTGTACCTAAGCGAAAAATTTTGTTTATTACTCCTTACTGTCCTCTTCTGTGTTACATAAATCCTTCCAATATCGCCATACTCAACACAAATAACGAACAGAAGGATGTTAACCAGCCATATCCAAAAATATATAGGTAAGGAAGAGGTGTTAAGGAGCTTCCCTGACCGACGAACATACCAGCCTTAGTGTTCAATTTTGAAGCAGTGATCCAGCCCGTCCGGTGAAAACAGACTGATTGTACCAGTGGCCAGATGGTTCAGGCGGTAAATATGTATTTAGTGACAAAAAATACATTACCATTTGAAGAAGGAGGAGGAAGAAGATGAGAAGGAAGAGGAGGAGGAGAAGGAGCAGGAGGAGGAGGAGGAGGAGCAGGAGGAGGGGGAGGAATAGGAGAGAAAGAAGATAAAAAAAAGTAGAAAAAGATGAAGAAGGAGGAGAAGAAGCTCTCGCAAACGTAAGACGCCGGGTGAAGAAATAATATAAACGATACAACTACAATTTCACGGTAATATTCTTGATTACGTTTATGATCACATGATAATTTCTTGGATGCGATTATAAATACGAGTACTTAAAATTCGGACGTATTAAATTTCAGTTTCATGGTTTATAAATGTGGTGACATTCATGGTTACTTCTGATATTTGTTTTTTAAAGCGAAAAATCAATCTTCCCTGAAGACATAGTGGCCTTATTCATTTATTTTTTATTATGTAATTAAACTCATGCTAATTCCTTGCTTTTCATTAACAAATTCAGACTGGAAATAAACAGATCTGCATTTATCGCGATTAAACATATATATATATATATATATATATATATATATATATATATATATATATATATATATATATATATATATATATATATATATATATATATATATATATAGAGTAGTAAATTGAAATAACGTTCAAGTAAAAAATATGTATACACAACAAACGGAACGTATGGAGTGTTTGATCACTTTCTAAACAATGTAGAAATCTCTCTAGACTCTATAGTTTTTGCGGTCCATGCAGTATTTAGCTGATCAAACAATTTACAATTTAACGATGTACGTCTTGGTGTCATAATGGAATGCAAAATACTCGTAAGCTCATGGAGTATATTTTATACAAAAGAAAATACAGTACTTTATAAGCGTACAAAGAAAAAAAAAATGTTAGCATTGTGAACTAAGGGAGATATTAGGGCAGCAGCATCTGATAGTGAAAAAGTCTAAAAGCAAAAAGTGTCTTATGGGAGCAGAAAGACTTTTAAGGGTCGCTAGAAAAGAAGTAGACATTTGGCAGTAGCAAAAAAAAAAAAAAAAAAAAAAAAATTAACAGTGACCAACACATCGTCTGGTGGCAGCAAGAAAATCACCTGGTGGACGATTTTTAAAATTCACGCTAGTGGTAAATGAGATATAAGGTGCCGTTTTTTCCACAGAAGTCTGTTGGCCATCAGAGGGCAGCTGTACCCTCACTCGACATTTCATTGTTGCGTAATGTATCGCAGTGACCCACTAAAGGAGAACTGGAAAGTTAACTCCCAAGATGGACAACCCCCGACTTTGGAATACTTGCCCTAAATTGTTGTCCTTTAGTTTCGTTTTGTTCATTTATAAAGGCTCCGACATGCTTGCATGCGTCGGCTTTGGTCATCTAATGACGGCTGTTCACGCTGCTCGACCTCTAACCGCCTCTCTGTTCAGTCCCTTATCACTGAGGTCACACTCTTTGACCTTGTCCCAAGTTCTTTTTCATTTTGTCACTCGCAAGTTTTCCCTCAACATTCACACCTCTCGCCTCTGCACCAAGTTGTTCTGCATCCTCTCCACATGCCAAGACCATCACAGTTTACCTTTTCTCATCACAACACTAATTCATTTGATAGAGAAAAACCGCCAGGTGTACAAAAAATGTCACCATGAACTGGTAACTGTCGACTACGGACTCTTTATAAAGTGGTGAAGGAACTGTGACGGGCAGAACGAATCGGGCCTCCTGACCAAAACCAAGGCCTCCTGTTTGTTCCATAGAACCATTGATTCACCCTCCTACCACAGTAGCAGTCTGTCAGATCACCTGCTTGCAATAGTTCTCCTGCCGAAGTAGTCAATGACAGTCCTCTCCTGCTCTTCTTTCGAGCAGCGGGATGCATTTAAAGGAGGACTGCGGTAATTGGTTTGGTGTGATGTGTTATTTTTCTTTATTCCATTCCGTCGACGTCGTTCTTCCTAGTCTGGCTAACGCAGGACGATTTTATTCATCTTAAAAGACGTGTCCCTGATCAAAGGCGTAAGGCGAACATCATTCTCTGTAACTATGTAAGAAGAACAGAAGAGGCCTGATGCCAAAAATGGTTATATAGAAATTATAGGAGACGGAGTCTGGATACCTGCTGGTTAGGACCCGATTAGCCTCTCCTGCCGCAGGTGTTACCCAGATTAAGACATTGAGAGTTCACTGGAGACGAATAATACTTCATCATCATCTTCTCCCTTTACTTCCCTCTTTCTTCTTCTTCTTTTTCTTCTCCCCTATCTTCTCTCTTCTTTTACTTTTTCTTCTTTATTTTTCTTTTTATTCTTGTCAGTCGATTTTGTTCAACCAAAGGAAAGGCCGTGTTTAATCCTCCAGTTTGTAAAGTCTATACTTAACGAAATAAAAATACTTAGGAGAAAGCAAGAATCAAGTAAACAAAAAAGTCCTAGAGGTGAATGAATTATCCCTCTGAATCCAGGAGGCATTTTCTTTTAGCGTAATCTTGCTGGTACCACGCTTTTTTTTGTTTTTTTCTTCACGTAATAGGCCTTTCATATTTATATTTATTATGTTTACTTAGTTTATATCTATCCCATGTAGTTTTCAAGGACTGTCCTTAGCTGGGGGGAAAAAAAAGAAAAAGCCGTGATGCGTTTACACTGTAAACAGAAAAATGTCTCCGGGTGACTGAAAATGCTATCCTAAATTAAATAAAATCATCAGGAGACAGAAAAAATGAGAACAAAAAAAGGTGTCCTGGGAGAATGAATTAAGAGGTGTGGAGTTCAGGAAGGACGAATACTTCTTTATTCTATTAGTCCGCTACCCGTCAAACTAGTCGGAGACTATATAGTAGGTCTGCTCAGTTACGACAGTACGTTCGTCCGTCAGTGTGTCCACAAGTTCGTGTCCGCTCAGTAACTCCCACATGCATGGATAGATCTGTATATAACTTAACATAACTATTCCCCATACAATGACGGAATGTTGAGCGCAACGACCAGTCATGTACTCCCAAGGTCAAAAGGTCTTTACATATCCATATTTTGTACATTGTACACAGTACACTACATACTTCCTTTTGTCATACCCACATTATATAAACAGTGCATATATATATGGTTATCACCCGGTAGGGGACATTGGATTCCATGGCAATACTTAATTCACCTGTTTTATTTATTTATTTATTTATTTTCTGGCTTGACGAATGGTAAAGTAACTAATTACCTCCATCCCTTGTTCGATGGCGGAGGCGTTCTGAAGGGGATTTTGCTCTCACTCTCTCTCTCTCTCTCTCTCACTCTTATCATTGTTGTTCTCATTATCTTCTTCCCGTTTTTCTGTTTTTGTTGTTCTCCCTCTTCTCATCCATCTCTCCCTTTCACCCCCTCCCTTTCCCTTCCCCTTCCCCTCCCCTCCCCCTCCCCCTTTCCTAACTCTAACATGTCCATTGTAGTAATTTCACTTCGGCGAACTGATTTTCTTTTTATTCCACGATTTCGTGTTAGGGGGGAAGGTGTGCTTTTCCAGATGCCCAGGTGTTCGCATTCCTACCTGCCCGTGTCATTAGTAATTGCTGGGATGGTGTGGTGTGATGTGGTGTGGTGTTGGTATGGTGGTGTGGAGACGAATGTGGTTAGTTTGGTGCTTTGGTGTCGTGGGGTGTTTTGATGTGGTGTAGACTGTACATAGATTATGGTTTGATGTGGTGATATGATGTGATGACTTGATGTAATATTTAATGTGATGTGACGGTGTTGGTGTGTTTATAAAGTATGAACCGCTGGTGTGTGTGTGTGTGTGTGTGTGTGTGTGTGTGTGTGTGTGTGTGTCCCCATGTGTGTGTGTGTGTGTGTGTCCCCATGTTTAGTAACAGGAAATAAACATAGACATCAGATGTTGATATGTTGGTGAGTCTTTGGTGTGCTGGTATTATGATGTATTAATATCAGCAGTAGTGGCGGGAACAATGGTCTTAATAATGAATGTTTTTCCGAGAAAATGACAGAGGTGCTCCGCAGTTGAAAATAATCCAAATATAGCATATGTAGAACTCATTAGTGCAACAATTATTCTACACATTTTTAAAACCCTCCCTACCCACCCCTTCTTTTTTCACAACGAGAGGTCTTTCCCCATAAAAAATAAGGACGTCATTGTATTGAAGGGATTTAAAACTTCTTCCTTAATTCTGTCACCTAATGGCACCTGTTTTATATTCTTCTTCGAGCCGTCTTATAAATACTGCTGTTTAAGACAGACCCCTCGAATTCAAAAAGTTATCTCCAGACAGTGAGGTGAATGTAACCCCTTTAACCCGAGAATGTATTTTCGTCTTATTCTTGCCACCTCCAGACATTTATTTATTTATTTGTTTTATTTATTGATTTTATATATTTATTTACTGATTTATCTATCTGTCTATCTGTTTATTTATTCTTTTTCTGTTCGAAAGAGACATTTGGTAGTGAAGGTGATAAGGAAGGCTTGATTTAACCTCTCCATTTTCAAAAGTCTCTCCAAAACTAGATCAGATCGTCTGGGTGTTAGACAGAATAAAGTGAAAAAAACGTTTTTGGATTGCCGGGAATAGGAAAAAAATTTATTTTAACGTTGTAATGGTTTCTTACAGAAATGCCCTTACGCTGGGATGACTTTTTGTGGCGAGGGTGCGATGTGAGGGTGGAGTAATTAATGCTGTGTAATTGTAGTTGTGTGAGGCGAACGTGTGGGCGTGGAAGGGGCGTTGAAATGTGCGTGGAGAAATGAAGGAAGGGACTAAAGTATCGTGTGGTTCGGATGAGTGGCAGAAATGAAGGGTGCACAAGAGCAGGGTGTGGTGGTGGTGGTATGATAATGTGGTGCTGTGGTGAAGGTTTGGGATGTAATGTGGTGTGGTCAACAATGTGTGGTGTGGTAGTGGTGTGTGGGAGATATGATGGGTGCAAGATGAGGGAAGGATGTAGTGGTTGTATGATAATGAAGTTGTGATGGAGATGTAATGGAGGGGTGTGTAGTGAAGGTGTAGTGTGGTGTGATGGTGGTGGTGTGGTGGTGATGTGCGCTGATGATGAGTAGCAGAAATGAGAGGTGCAGACTACAGTCAGCAGTGTGTGGTGGTGTGATAATGTGATTGTGTGATGGGGAAATTTGTGGTTTGGTTGGGGTGAGTTGGGGTGTTGATGAGTAACAGAAATGACATATCCAGGCAACAGTGGGCAGAGTGTGGTGGTGTGTTAGTTGGTGCTATAATGTTATATGTTGTGGTAGAGGGGTGTGATATGATATATCAATCGATTGTCTTATACCACATCATGGAAAGGGTATCCTCGACTAGATAAAATTGAAGAAAGTACAGTATGAGTGTGGGTGTTGTGAGGTGAAGTAAGAGGCTAGGAGAGTAAGAAAATATCATACCCTACCAAGCTCCCCTTACTAAAACATCACCACCACTCTGAGTCGACTGTTCCAGCGTCTTAATTACCTTATAGTTATGACTTAATTGACCAGGTGTTGTGTCCTGCTAAGCCAGAAGTCAGAAATTAAGCCTCGTTCAGTAGTTATCAGATCGGCAGAGCCCGGGAATGGATGGCAATTATGCATATAAGTCTTCACCTCGAACACATGGGCATAAGTATCGGGGAAAAGCGTCGGGAGCTGGGGTCTTGTTTGCCGGGTTTCTTGGGACCTGGGCTGTGGTGTGGAAAGTGTGGGAGATTGGGATTGAGTTGGGGGAGTGAGGGAGTGTGAAACAGAAATAGGAGAGTGTAGGTATTGAAGTGGGAGCAGGAGTTAGAATGGGAATGGGCAAAGGGAAGGGGATCTGGGGAAACGGAATGGTGGAACTAAGAAAGGGCGTTAGAGAGAAGGGGATGGTGAGTGTTAGGGTTTGTGGGAAGGTAGGTGTAGGGTAGAATATGTGACTGAGTGGGAAGGGTATTGGAGGAAAGAGGGGTAATGAGTTTGTGTGGGAGAGGGAATGATAAGATGGTGATAAGTGAGGGTAAAGGGGGTAGACGAGGGAGTAAGAGGAGGGAGATAGAATGTGGAGGAAAGTGAAGGATGGATTAGGAAACGAAATGGAAGAGGGGGGCAAGCAACAGAGGAGGTAGTGAGGGGAGATGTGCAGAAGGAGAAGTAAGGGTGGGACTGAAAAATGAGAAGGGAAGAAGAAAACTGATTAATAGCTGCCAAAGTAGCAAGGGTCATTAAGTCAGATAGACTTGGTAAGTTCGTCTTCTACTAGAGTACGACAAGCAACGGTCGATGTTATATGCAGGTCCCTGGTTACAGCCTGGTGCTGAGGGAACAATAAGAAGATGGACTTGACCCAAGAATTTGACCTGCCTGAGAATCTAAGTCGGATTCAGGAAGGTAAAGGGATTTGAGAAGGAGCAGGGTGAGAGAGAAGGGAAGCTGGGGGAAGAGACTGGGATAAAATAGCTGGGGAGGGATGCGGGGAGGGGGAAATACTGAACGAAGTGAACACAGGTCTTCCAACTCTCAGACATAGGAGACGAGGGACACACACTCTTAAAATGTTAATGTGTGTGTGTGATAAATGTAGGTCTGCCCACACTGGACTTGCCTGACTTCCCCTCGATGATGTTCAGTATAGACATCTGTATAAATCATGACAATTTAGATGGTCACCCATTTCTTCTGATAGAGCTGGAATTTACGTACTGTTTACACATATACCTTTATCTTTTTAACAGAGAAGAGGAACCAAAGGCTGAACGTCTGGAAAAGTTATCTCAACTAAAGAAATGCGGTTGGTGCTCAAGTGGTTACAGTACCCCAGTCAGAGGCGTTCGACCTCCGTGAGATGACAGTGTTTCTCGATCTTATAATGCCACCAAAGAAAGTAGGCCAATCTTCTGCCTTTACATGTACTGGACTACGGCAGCCTAGCCTTGGGTCCCTACTCCCCAACGAAGGGGATTTTACCAAAATCAGGACACTCTTTTTGAGATACCTGAGTCAGGTTGTACTTCTCCGTCAGGCTTCAGGAAGTTACCCAGCAATGAGAATAATCTTATATTCCTAAGCAGCAAATACAGATAAGTCGTGCTCCAAGGATTAGTCGACTGATCTTAGAGGGCAAAAAAAAAAAAAAAAAAAAGGTAAATTGTTTCGTAGTTTATTGCTGTGTAACGTATATGAAGGACCCTGAGTGTATTACGTCAAGGAGACTTAAAGGTCGACGGATATTTTCTGGGATGTCAACAAATCTTTAAGTAAATATTTGAATATATATATTTCATGTATGTATGTATGTATGTATATTTATGCATGTATGTATCCATGTGTCAGTAATTACAATCTTTATCATCATTATCATTATTACCCATAATCTTTCTTCCTCTAAGAACTGGTGTAAGTGGAATCCAGAAGTGGCAAAAACAGATCGTATAAAAGAAAAATTATCAGCAGAGTTCACTACTGGTAATTAGGAAGATGAATAAAATTTTCTGTCATTATTCTCAACTCTATGTATATGTATGTCTACCTGTCATCTCCAGGCTATACAATTTTGGTCGTCCATCATCATCATCATGCTTTATAATGAGGAGAGTCTAACAGGCATTTCCAACCTCTTCACGACGTCGTTTTGTTTTCCTTTGCTTTGTTGTTCCTAACTTTAGATGATTTTAATTCAGGTTTTAGACAGACTCTTTAATTGCAAAGGTTAGATAGATTATTCATTAAAGAGTCATAGTGATTAAGTATTAATCTTTAATATTACAGTGTATTATTTTTCACATCTCCAGGTGATGATGATGATGATGATGATGATGAATGTGATGATGATGATCTATATTAATTTAGGACTAAAGTCCTTCACAATTTCTGTCTTCCTTCTTCGATAACATCTCATTTACCTTATTTATTTTCTTTTGATTAAACTGAGAAACCGTTTATGTTATTTTTTCTCCCTTGTTCATTTCAGTTATCAGTTTCTGGTAAATTTAGTGTTACAAATGGTCACCCCCTTAATTTCGGTGTCATTTTTACTGATTTACTAATTCGCTTATCTTTGTCATCAGTCCTAATTATTTTTGCAAATTTCTCCATGTGTCAGGAAATAATGAACAGGAATAGTTTCAGCAACGCCCTTGTCTGGCAAACGTGTATACTCAGCCAGCATAATTGGACCTCCCTCAGCCACGGATTCTAAGCTTTAGTGCTAGACAATACACACTCTCACCTTACCCGATATTGACTCAGAGTCCTACTCTCTCTCTCTCTCTCTCTCTCTCTCTCTCTTTGCATACGGAATGTGTGTGTGTGTGTGTGTGTGTGTGTGTGTGTGTGTGTGTGTGTGTGTGTGCTTCTTTTGTACTTTTGATTAATGACCGTTTTTTTTTTCCTCTTTGCAGGTGTGTGCTATTTGCAACACTGGTTAAGGATATTTGCAAAGTTGGTAACAGCAGGGGATCATCTGAGGTAGACCATAAATAGCCCCCACACCCCCCGACATACACACTAATAACGTTAAGTTCCACCTTTCTGTACCTCACGTGTTCCACCTTGCACCTTCCTGCCGACTTACCTACCTCCTTCCCTACCTCCCTTCCTTCTCACCTACTCATTGCACCCCGATGAATCACACTAACACTCCTTTCTGTACAAGACACCAAAATACAAGAGAAAAGATAGCCAGAGATAGCCCAAGAGATAGCCTAAGGTAGGACCCGGGAATGAAAGGTAACAGATGCACATAGAGATAAGCACGGTAAGATGGGGGATAGAGTCAGCAAGTGGAGATACAAAGGGAAAGGTGAGAAAGAGAGATAGGGGCTTGTGACAGTAGGGTTATATTGAGTGATCAGATATGGATGTGTGGTATTGTGCAGGGTGCAGGTGGTAACGAGAAGAGAGAAAGAGAGAGAGAGAGAGAGAGAGAGAGAGAGAGAGAGAGAGAAAGAGAGATTGTGTGTGTGTGTGTGTGTGTGTGTGTGTGTGTTTTCAGATTAAGTGGAACTGAGGTAGGTCAGGATGGGGATGAGAGGACGAAGGGCGAGGGAGATAAACAGGGATGAGAAAAGGAAGAAAGCAGAGAGTGATCAGAATTAGATCCGACAGCAAAGTTAGATTTGGAAGACTAGAGGTGGAGATGATGACACAGTCTGGTGGAGGAGTTCGAGGGCGATATTATATATCACCTGTGGCCTCTTACACCCTTCTCGTTAGCGATGTATGTTCCATTTTACAAGTTAACATTCTCGTGTGCTATTTTTCTCGCTTTAATTTCTACATGGTTTGCATCAGCTACGTACAATGGATATTGGCGTGTAATTTTCAGAATAAATCGCAAAGAAATGGCGTCACTAAGCAATCAAAGCCACTTATGATCTTTGGTTAATTGCTTGAGTGGCTGAGAAGTGTGAAAAGGAAGTGGGAAGCGTATTGTATTGTTGTGGTGAGCGCTAATATTTTGTCAGTAGCAAATTAAAAAAAAAAGTCTTGTCGTAGCCAAGTCAAAAACCTCTGGTGGTCGTGAGAAGTGTCTGTAATAATAATAAAAAATAAATACTACTGTTGCTACTGCTGCTGCTGCTAGTGCTATTTCTGCTACTACTACTACGACTACTACTACTACTACTACTACTACAACTACTACTACTACTAATGATATAATTGGATCGTCGTAAAATGTCAGGTGATACTCAAATTAAATCCCAAGTGGTAGCAGAAAAAATGCAAGGAAGAAGAAAAGAAAAAGAAAAAAAATGTATCTAGCGGTAACAGACAAACATCTAAATAAAAAATAGAATATTGATTACAAAAAAAAAATGTCTGGCTGCGAAAAAAAAAAAAAAAAGAAAAGAAAAAAAAAAAAAAAAAAGAATGAAAAGAAAAAAAAATCTATAGCGCGTTTTCCCCCAACCAGATAAATATTGGCAGCCACTTTTAGCTCAGTTGATGGCCAAATGTAGTCAAATCAGGGCGTCCAATTGGCTACAACAAGACTCATTCCTGCTGTCACGGTTTTTTTTTTTTTTTAAATATCACGGTGTTTTTAAAATAATTCCTAAATATTATTTAATTGATAATAATGTTCAACAATATTGAAGAGCAGGGACAATGATTGTCTTGCTAAATCAAGCAACGATTCTCTAAGAACGAGAATTTATAAACTTTCTCAACAGTACACAGCAGAGACTAATTACTCACAAATGCTGAATTAGTACTGTTAGCCTCTGGAGAAAGTTACTTCACCCCTGACAATAAATAACTAATACTAATAATAATATCAGGTTCTTGCTGATGCTTAACTCCTAGGTGGCACAACGGATTTTAAGTTAATACAGCAAGACTGGTCTAAGTACCAGTTATGAATAGCAAAACGTTAATGCAAGCTAGGAGCTATATGGAAAATAAGCTTAATTATGGAGAAATGAAACAAGAGTTTACATTACATTAAGCTCAAGAAAAAGAACTGTTAAATTTATTGATTACAAAATAAATTTAACGTTACTTTTTAAATCAAATTAATGAGATCGCACTCACTCACTCACACAAAAGCTAAATACTTACGCCTAGAAAAAAACACCTTAATTAAACTCTTAAGACTAGAAAAATACAAGAAGGAAATACTAGTCGATGAATGCTTTGTATCACCAAGGTGGGAGCACTGGAGACTGTGATCTTGTGGAGCTTGGGTGCTAGCTGACCTCTCCTCTCACACTTCTGGAGCACAGGACCTCTCTCCGTCAAAGCAACAACTGGACTGAGTAACTCGTGGGAAAAAATGGGGAGCAGTAGGCCGCATTTTTCTAACGGTCGAGTGAGCGAAACGCGCCCAAAACAAATCGCTCAGTGGAAGCGCTGATGTCTCACACAGAGACGATCACGTATGACAATGCAAAATGATTTGACAAAGCTTCCGTCCGAATGAGCGGTTAACTGAACGTTAAACAGTGAGTTTTCCACTAATAGTTCGTGGCTTCTCACAAAAGGGAAATGTCGCGAATTTGATTCGTGACATTACGCCCCTACAAAATTAAATTTTTTCCTTATGGGAAAAAATTTGTGGATATATATATATATATATATATATATATATATATATATATATATATATATGTACACATCCTAACTCAGTCACACAAGATTCACACTGTGGTGTGTGTGCTATCCTGCTACAGGAGAAAGTCGCAGTCGCCAGTGAGTGAAAAAACCTCGTATTTAAGTTAATAGAAGCAAGCTTGAGGGAAAAACTCCGTGACGACGGTGAAAATCCTGTACTCAGGTCAAACTGAGCGAAAAGTCGCTACATTTACACTGACAACTAATTATTGTTTAGCGTGGTGTATGTAATACACGGTGTAGGTGTGACAGTTGTAGTGTAACTGTACCTACGTGTAAAATGACACAGTAAATAATAATATGGCGATGACGAAGGCAGAGGAGAAGAGGCGGCAGCGTGCAGCAGACGATCAGCTGGTCCGCACAGCAAAACTGCTACACCCATTGCTGAACCTGCAAAACCAATTAAGGTGGAGCATCAAAAGTGTCAATGAGACAAAATTCTTATTACGTTACAATTACTCTCTCTGCCTAGCAATCAGTACATGCTACGAAAAGTACACTCTAGCTGAAAAATACAAGTGACAGCCTAAATTTCGTACATTCGAGGTCGCCATTAATTATAGCACACGATTAGTGTCGGCAAGTTGAGAATCCTTGTGCAAACTCGGGTCTTCCATAGCCTCGAACTGCACACGGGTCCTCAACCTGTGCCTTAACCTACAGTACTAATATTAATATCGGGAAGCTGAGAATCCTTGTGCAAACTTGGGTCTTCCATAGCCTCAAGTCGCCTCTGTGGAGTTCTCACTACCCCCTTAACCTACAGTACTTATATTAGTATCGGGGAGCTGAGAATCCTTGTGCAAACTCCGGTCTTCCATAGCCTTAAGTCGCCTCTGCGGAATTCTCACTTCCCCCTTAACCTACAGTACTTATATTAGTATCGGGGAGCTGAGAATCCTTGTGCAAACTCGGGTCTTCCATAGCCTCGAGTCGCCTCTGCGGAGTTCTCTCTCGAACTTCCCCCTTAACCTACAGTACTTATATTAGTATCAGGGAGCTGAGAATCCTTGTGCAAACTTGGGTCTTCCATAGCCTCGAGTCGCCTCTGTGGAGTTCTCTCTCGAACTTCCCCCTTAACCTACAGTACTTATATTAGTATCAGGGAGCTCAGAATCCTTGTGCAAACTTGGGTCTTCCATAGCCTCAAGTCGCCTCTGCGGAGTTCTCTCTCGAACTTCCCCCTTAACCTACAGTACTTATATTAGTATCGGGGAGCTGAGAATCCTTGTGCAAACTCGGGTCTTCCATAGCCTCAAGTCACCTCTGCGGAGTTCTCTCTCGAACTTCCCCCTTAACCTACAGTACTTATATTAGTATCGGGGAGCTGAGAATCCTTTTGCAAACTTAGGTCTTCCGTAGCCTCAAGTCACCTCTGCGGAGTTCTCTCTTCCCCCTTGACCTACAGTACTTATATTAGTATCGGGGAGCTGAGAATCCTTGTGCAAACTTGGGTCTTCCATAGCCTCAAGTCGCCTCTGCGGAGTTCTCTCTTCCCCCTTAACCTACAGTACACGTGTATGTACAGGCCCTGGACATACTGTGTCCTGTGGGCCAACAAGTGAGATGTCAGGTCTACACTTTTGACTGAGAACCAGGCTGGTCCTTGGATTACTCAAATCTCTGAGGATGCCTATCACGGAACCCAGCATACAACAACTGCCCATGTTAGTCAGCAGTTAGTAGGCGAGACATCAGGTCTGCACCTACGTTATCACTTCCCTTGATGTATCTCACAACAAGGTTAAACTGCTGTAAATACAGTGTCCAGCGTGTCAATCTTGCATTAGCCGTCTTGGTCGTGCTAAGACTAGTGAGTGGCATATGGTCAGTTTCCAGAGTAAATGATGCCCCAAATAAATAATAATAATATTTTTTAACACCATCAACCACAGCCAAGAGTTCTTTCTCAACAATACTGTAATTCCTCTCAGCGGGTTTTAGCCTACGGCTGTGGTATGCCACTGGGAAGATTCCACCTTCCGATTCCTGCATCAATACGGCACCTACTCCATCTTGTGAAGCATCAGTGCGCAGTATGAAAGGTGTGCTGGAATCAGGCAACTGCAAGATAGGCTCCTTGCACAACATATTCTTAAGGGTGGCAAAAGATCTCTCTTGCGCTTCTCCCCATTCAATGGTTTGGAGCATATTTCCGTAGCACTTCATACAGCGGTTGGGCAATGAGAGCAAAGTTGGGGATAAAACTCCTATAATATCCCACTAGGCCAAGAAATGCCCTAACCTGTTTCTTGGTCACGGGTCTCGGGGCTTCTTTAACCTTCCTGATTTTGTCACCCTGACACCTGCAGTGATTGTTGCCAACAATATGACCGAGGAACTCCACTTCACTGTGAGCAATCTTGCATTTGCTAGGCTTCACAGTCATGTTGAAACTCTGGAGTCTACTGAAGACAATTTCCAAGAGTCTGAGGTGCTCCTCCAATGTGGCGGAATGAACGAGGACATCGTCAACGAACATCTCTACTCCTACAGTACCATGGAGCACTTGTCTCATGGCACGATTGAATACTGCTGGGGAATTGGTAAGTCCAAATGGGAGGACTTTATACTGGTACAACCCCCTAGGAGTAGCAAAGGCAGTGAACTGATGACTCTCAGGATGAAGGGGAATCTGGAAGAATCCCTTCGCTAGGTCGAGCTTCGTGAAATATCGTGACCCTGCCAGCTTGGAGAAGATGGCAATATGGTCACCCATTGGCTCAGCATCCACTTTGGTGATTGCATTGAGCCTTCTATAGTCGCCACAAATCCTGACTCCACCATCTTTCTTGCGGACTACTACCATCGGACTACAGTAAGGAGATGAGGACTTTTCGATAATGCCGGCAGTCTCCATGTCAGCAATTTCCTTATCTACTGCACCCTGTAGTCGCATGGGAATCGGATATGGCTTAACCTTTATAGGAGCATTGCTGGTCAACTCAATTTTATGACACGCAACCTTTGCAAGTCTAGGTTGGTCTGAGAAGACATCAGCATACTGACAGAGCAGTGACCATAAGGCATTTTGGTCCCTTACTGCTAAGTCAGGGTTAAGTAAAACATCTCAGACAGTCTCTTCCTGATGGGACTGAGCGGTTAAGGGCTCGTCATCATGGTCATCAGCTGGGATCACCGCAGCTGCCCCGGTTTCTTCCAGTGGCTGGTCACTATCATCAGCTACTCGTAGGCCAGTCTCCTCGGGGTCTGACTCATGATAAGCCTTCAACATGTTAATGTGGAACCTTTTACGAAGATTCCCCATCTGTATTATGTAGTTGAGGTCTGAAATGCGCTCTACTACATCGAATGGACCCTTCCACTGCGCCAACAACTTGTTCTGGGCAGTGGGGAGTAATACCAAGCATTTATCACCTGGACTAAACTTCCAAAGCTTTGCCTTCTTATCGTAATAAGCCTTTTGAACTTCACGCGCCTTGATCAGTTCTTCCTTAGCTAACTCGCACGTCGACTGGAGGCGGTCAGCCAAATCAAGGACGTAGGTGTAGGTGGTCTTGACTTCAGGGTCGGGTTCTTCATCGTCCCATAACTCACGAAGGACTTGAAGTGGGCCCCGGACCGACCTCCCATACACCGGTTCAAAGGGTAAGAATTTCAATGAATGCTGTGGGGCTTCTCGATAAGCAAATAGAAGAGGAGCAATGAACCGCGGCCATTCCTTTGGCTGTTCGGCGGTCATGCGCCTCAACATCTTCTTGAGAGTTCCATTGAACCTCTCACACAACCCGTTACACATGGGATGATACGGCGTAGTTCGTAAGCCTCGGATGGACAGCAACCTGAACACTTCGTTCATCATTGCTGAAGTGAACTGCGAACCCCGGTCGCTTAAGACCTCCTTAGGGATACCTACACGACAGAACACTTCAATTAATGCCTCAGCAACAGTGACGGCCTCTATATTCTTAAGGGCCACGGCTTCAGGCCACCGTGTGCTGAAATCAACTATAGTGAGGATATACTTTGATCCATCACTAGCCCTAGGAGAGATTGGCCCAACTATGTCAACTGCTACTCTCTCGAACGGTTCAGAGATTATGGGCATTGGCTTCAATGGCGCAGGACGGACACGTCCCCAGTCAGTGGTACGCTGACACACATCACAGGAACGTACGAGCCTCGTTATTTCCCGTCCCATTCCTGGCCAGAAAAAGTCAGCATGGATATGGTCAGAGGTCTTCTTTTGACCCATGTGACCTCCCATCGCTGAACAGTGACCTAATTCAAACACTGCTCAGTGATACTTTGCAGGAACGACAAACTGCAGTCGAACCTCACCCTGGGGTGTCTGTGACTCACGGTACAGCCGTCCTCGCTTATGAAGGAACCTGGCTTGTCCTCCCCGTGAATACTTGATCACTTTACCCTCCAGCTTCTTGCGTACTGAGGCAAGTGTCGAGTCAGTCTGTTGCTCTTGGACAACATCTTGACTACGAATCAGATCTTGCGGCGTTGCGACGGTCAACGGAGTGACGCGATTTGGAGCCTTGGCCATGGCTCGTGTTACCGCAGCAGCCGAAGTCTGAGTAGCAACATCTCCGGCGCAACTATTTTTGATGCCAGGTATGTTGCCTAATATGAGGTCAAATAAAGGTTCTGGCATGACAACTGCAGCTGTCAGGCCTGTGAAAAATGGAGACGCCACCTGGATACGTGCCTCAGGGAACAATCTCACTGATCCATCAATAAGTCTAACTTGGATCTGTCGACCTGTATACTCATCAGGCCGAACTAAACTCTGCTTAACAGAGCAACCTGAGGAACCATTGTCCCTCAGGACATTTACAGAGACACCTCCTACAGACCCTGGCTGAACAAGAAAGGCAGTGTTGCTGGTGGAAGGGTCTGAGGAGGTAGCAGCCAGTCATTCATGAGACCGCGGAACAACCGATGCAGCAAACGTGGCGCCCTGGGAACTAGGTGTCTGAGGAGAGTTCATGGTCGGAGGGGGACTTGTGAACTGTTGGGAAGTACCTGTACTGGTAGAGATGGCACCACCGGGTACTTGTTGTGGAATGAAGGCTGCATTTGCCTCCTGCCTCCGATACACTAATTGACCTGATTGAGGGTTACGTGGCTTGTCCTTGTATTGCTGCTGCTGCTGCTTGGGGAACTGCTGCTGGTTGGGGTGCTTGTTGTACCGCTTCCAAGCAGGCTGCTGTGTATTTTGCCCCTGGTCCTTCTGCAGTTTGCTTGGACCTTGACCATTACTCTGAGAACGGCCTTGGTGCTGGGATTCAGTCTGAGACAGCTTCCCAGACTGTGTAGTATCTTTTCTGCTCCAGGTGTTTTGCTTATGAGTTTGATACCCATATGCAGTAAAGAATGCGTCAGCCTTTTCTGCCATTTGGCTGGCATCTTTCACCTGGCAGATCTTAAGCTGTGCTATGAGCTCAGCAGGCCACGACCTCTCTAGCTGTGTACGCAGCATAAGGTCAATTATCCCCTCATGCGTGGAAAGAGTTTCACCTTTCTCCATCCACTCATTTAAGTAAGCTGTGAGACGATCAAGGAACTGAACAGCTGTTTCCTTGTCTTGGAGACGAGCTCGCATGAACTGAACTTTGGCGTCGTCTACTGTGAGACCATACGCCTTAATGAGTGCAGCTTTCATCATCTCATATGTGAGATTGTCTCCACGAATTCTGTGGAGAATATCGAGGGCAGGGCCCTCAAATAGGCTAAGAAACTGAAGCCGCTTAGCTGCCTCATCCAGTTGATACATGTCTGCCATGTCCTCAAAACGAGCTATGTACGGCTCGATTCGGTTGCTTTCCTTGTATGAAGGAAGCTTGATGCGTGGGGTCGCCAGGACATGTGCAGGGGAAACGCTCGTGGAGCTTGGACCAACTGCAGCAGACGTGTCTAAAGCCAAGGAATCTCGCTTGAGCTTCAGCTCTTTAAGTTCATGTCTCTCGCGTGCTTCTCGCTTGGCACGTTCGTGTTCTCGTTCTCTGTCTCATTGTTCACGCTCGTATTCGCGCTGTTCTCGCTCTTGTACTAGCTCGTGTTCGCGCTGTTGTTGCTCGTATTCGCGCTGTTCTCGCTCACGTTCACGAGCATCTTTCTCACGTTCTTGCTCGTAATTAAACCATGAGAGAACGTAACTCTGTATTTTCTCTGGGTCTGTGAGACCCATATCTTTGGCTTCCTGTACATAAGCACTGGCTGCCATGATGCTAGCTCAATTTACTAAGCAAACCGAAATTGAGTACTGACTGCTTAGCGACGAATACTAATAAACACAAGTAAAGAGTACAGACACAAGCTAATGGTGACCAGTCTTATCTAGTTAACTGGCAAAGATTAGAGCAAAAATGCAAATGACTGGGAAGACTCAATAATAAACACAATGGGTACGGCGACTTCCCAGGAGCGAATAAAATCGTCTGGCGTTACCAAGAATAAACTAAATAGAGTTAAGTACTCTATGGATTGATAAAGCAAAAATTCACTTGCTAAATTAACGGTAACCACCAGTAAACTTGTGCCTATAAACTTTAATGATAAATACCTAAAAATGAACGAGTGAGTACCATCTCGTGAATAGCTTTAGAGCTAGGAGTTAATATCCTGGAATGAGGTCGCCAATTGTCACGGGGTTTTTTACAAAAATATCACGGTGTTTTTAAAATAATTGCTAAATATTATTTAATTGATAATAATGTTCAACAATATTGAAGAGCAGGGACAATGATTGTCTTGCTAAATCAAGCAACGATTCTCTAAGAACGAGAATTTATAAACTTTCTCAACAGTACACAGCAGAGACTAATTACTCACAAATGCTGAATTAGTACTGTTAGCCTCTGGAGAAAGTTACTTCACCCCTGACAATAAATAACTAATACTAATAATAATATCAGGTTCTTTGCTGATGCTTAACTCCTAGGTGGCACAACGGATTTTAAGTTAATAAAGCAAGACTGGTCTAAGTACCAGTTATGAATAGCAAAACGTTTATGCAAGCTAGGAACTATATGGAAAATAAGCTCAATTATGGAGAAATGAAACAAGAGTTTACATTACATTAAGCTCAAGAAAAAGAACTGTTAAATTTATTGATTACAAAATAAATTTAACATTACATTTTAAATCAAATTAATGAGATCGCACTCACTCACTCACACAAAAGCTAAATACTTACGCCTAGAAAAAAAACACCTTAATTAAACTCTTAAGACTAGAAAAATACAAGAAGGAAATACTAGTCGATGAATGCTTTGTATCACCAAGGTGGGAGCACTGGAGACTGTGATCTTGTGGAGCTTGGGTGCTAGCTGACCTCTCCTCTCACACTTCTGGAGCACAGGACCTCTCTCCGTCAAAGCAACAACTGGACTAAGTCGTGGGAAAAAATGGGGAGCAGTAGGCCGCATTTTTCTAACGGTCGAGTGAGCGAAATGCGCCCAAAACAAATCGCTCAGCGGAAGCGATAATGTCTCACACAGAGACGATCACGTATGACAATGCAAAATTGATTTGACAAAGCTTCCGTCCGAATGAGCGGTTAACTGAACGATAAACAGTGAGTTTTCCGCTAATAGTTCGTGGCTTCTCACAAAAGGGAAATGTCGCGAATTTGATTCGTGACACCTGCCTCATAACATAGGCTCGTCGCTTTTCATGCAACCACGACTAAGGCCTATATTCCTCAAGCACCTGTACCTAAGCTAATAGTTTTGTTTATTACCTCTTACTGTCCTCTTGTGAGTTACATAAATCCTTCCAATATACCTATCGCTATACTCAACACAAAAAACGAACAAAAGGATGTTAACCAGCCATATCCAAAAATATATAGGTAAGGAAGAGGTGTTAAGGAGCTTCCCTGTCCGACGAACATACCAGCCTTAGTGTTCAATTTTGAAGCAGTGATCCAGTCCCGTCCGGTGAAAACAGACCGATTGTACCAGTGGCCAGATGGTTCGGGCGGCAACAATGTATTTTTGACAAAAAATACATTACCATTTGAAGAAGGTGGAGGAAGAAGAAGAGAAGGAAGAGGAGGAGGAGGAGGAGGAGGGGAAGGAATAGGAGAAAAAGAAGATGAAAAAAAAATGAAGAAACAGATGAAGGAGGAGGAGAAGAAGCTCTCGCAAACGTAAGACGCTGGGTGAAGAAATAATATAAACGATACAACTACAATTTCACGGTAATATTCTTGATTACGTTTATGATGACATGATAATTTCTTGGATGCGATTATAAATACGAGTACTTAAAATTCGGACGTATTAAATTTCAGTTTCATGGTTTATAAATGTAGTGACATTCATGGTTACTTTTGATATTTGTCATTCAAAGAGGAAAATTACTCTACCCTGAAGACATAGTGGCTTTATTCATTTATTTTTTATCATGTAATTAAACTCATGCTAATTCCTTGCTTTTCATTAACATAAATTCAGACTGGGAATAAACAGATCTGCATTTATCACGATTAAACATAAATATATATATATATATATATATATATATATATATATATATATATATATATATATATATATACAGTGGTAAATTGAAATAACGTTCAAGTAAAAAAATGTATACACAACAAACGGAACGTATGGAGTGTTTCATCACTTTCTAAACAGTGTAGAAATCTCTCGAGAGTTTTTGCGGTCCATGCAGTATTTAGCTGATCAAACAATTTACAATTCAGCGATGTATTTCTTGGTGTCATACTAGAATGCAAAATACTCTTAAGCTCATGGAGTATATTTTACACAAAAGAAAATACAGTACTTTATAAGTGTACGAAGAAAAAAAATGTTAGCTTTGTGAACTAAGGAAGATATTAGGGCAGTAGAGTCTGATAGTGAAAAAGTCTAAAAGCAAAAAGTGTCTGATGGGAGCAGAAAGCCTTTTTGGGGTCCCTAGAAAAGAAGAAGACATTTGGCAGTGGCAAAAAATGAAAATAAAGGAACAAGTATAATAGTGACCAAAACATCGTCTGGTGGCAGCAAGAAAATCACCTGGTGGAAGATTTTTAAAATTCACGCTAGTGGTAAATGAGATATAAGGTGCCGTTTTTTCCACAGAAGTTTGTTGGCCATCAGAGGGCAGCTGTACCCTCACTCGACATTTCATTGTTGCGTAATGTATCGCAGTGACCCACTAAAGGAGAACTGGAAAGTTAACTCCCAAGATGGACAACCCCCGACTTTGGAATACTTGCCCTAAATTATTGTCCTTTAGTTTCGTTTTGTTCATTTATAAAGGCTCCGACATGCTTGCATGCGTCGGCTTTGGTCATCTAATGACTGCTGTTCACGCTGCTCGACCTCTAACCGCCTCTCTGTTCAGTCCCTTATCACTGAGGTCACACTCTTTGACCTTGTCCCAAGTTTTTTTTCGGTCTGTCACTCGCAAGTTTTCCCTCAACATTCACACCTCTCGCCTCTACACCAAGTTGTCCTGCATCCTCTCCACATGCCGAAACCATCTCAGTTTACCTTTTCTCATCACAACACTAATTCATTTGATAGAGAAAAACCGCCAGGTGTACAAAAAATGTCACCATGAACTGGTAACTGTCGACTACGGACTCTTTATAAAGTGGTGAAGGAACTGTGACGGGCAGAACGAATCGGGCCTCCTGACCAAAACCAAGGCCTCCTGTTTGTTCCATAGAACCATTGATTCACCCTCCTACCACAGTAGCAGTCTGTCAGATCACCTGCTTGCAATAGTTCTCCTGCCGAAGTAGTCAATGACAGTCCTCTCCTGCTCTTCTTTCGAGCAGCGGGATGCTTTTAAAGGAGGCACTGCGGTAATTGGTTTGGTGTGATGAAGTGTTATTTTTTCTATTCCATTCCGTCGACGTCGTTCTTCCTAGTCTGGCTAACGCAGGACGATTTTATTCATCTTAGAAGACATATTCCCGTTCAAAGGCGTAAGGCAAACATCATTCTTTGTAACCGTGTAAGAAGAACAGAAGAGGCCTGATGCCAAAAATGGTTATATAGAAATTAAAGGAGACGGAGTCTGGATACCTAGTGGTTAAGACCCGATTAGCCTCTCCTGCCGCAGGTGTTACCCAGATAAAGACATTGAGAGTTCACTGGAGACGAATATTACTTCATCTTCTTCTCACTTTACTTCCCTCTTCTTCTTCTTCTACTTTTTCTTCTTTCTTTTTCTTTTTATTCTTGTCAGTCGATTTTGTTCAACCAAAGGAAAGGCCGTGTTTAATCCTCCAGTTTGTAAAGTCTATTCTTAACGAAATGAAAATAGTTAGGAGAAATAAAAACAGTTAGGAGCAAGAATCAAGTAAAACAAAAAAGTCCTAGAGGTGAATAAATTATCCCTCTGAATCCAGGAGACATTTTTGTTTTTTGTTTTTAGCGTAATCTTGCTGGTACCACGTTTTTTTTTTTTTTTTTTTTTTTTTTTCACGTAATAGGCCTTTCATTTTTATATTTATTATGTTTACTTAGTTTATACCTATCCCATGCAGTTTTCAAGCACTGTCCTTAGCTGGAGAGAGAAAAAAAAAGCCGTGATGTGTTTACACTACAAACAGAAAAATGTCTCCGGGTGAATGAGAATGCAATCCTAAATTAAATAAAATCATCAGGAGACAGGAAAAAAAAAAAAAAAAAGGTGTTCTGGAAGAATGAATTAAGAGGTGTGGAGTTCAGGAAGGACGAATACCTCGTACTTCTTTATTCTATCAGTCCGCTACCCGTCAAACCAGTCGGAGACTATATAGTAGGTCTGCTCAGTTACGACAGTACGTCCGTCCGTCAGTGTGTCCACAAGTTCGTGTCCGCTCTGTAACTTCCAAATGCATGGATAGATCTGTATATAACTTTACGTAATTGTTCCACATACCATGACGGAATGTTGAGCTCAACGACCAGTCATGTACTCCCAAGGTCAAAAGGTCTTTACATACCCATATTTTGTACATTGTACACAGTACGCTACATACTTCCTTTTGTCATACCCACATTATATAAACAGTGCATATGTATATGGTTATCATCCGGTAGGGGAATTTGCATTGCATGGCAATACTTCATTCACTTGTTTTATTTATTTGTTTTCTGGCTTGACGAATGATAAAGCAAATAATTACCTACATCCCTTGTTCGATGGCGGAGGCGTTTTGAAAGGGCTTTCGCTCTCTCTCTCTCTCTCTCTCTCTAGAGGGGCGCGGTAGCACAGTGGTAGCGCGCTGGACATGTGATCGGGGGATTGCAAGTTCGAGCCTCGCCCGGGCTGCCGTGCCGGGAGGGGTAGCTCCCTCCTGTAACCCTAGCGAGGCTATACAGTATAGTCCAATACAGGGCTTAGCTCGGGGGAACTCCATTTCTCTCTCTCTCTCTCTCTCTCTCATCATTGTTGTTCTCATTTTCTTCTTTCCGTTTTTCTCATTTTTTGTTTTTCTCCCTCTTCTCACCCACCTCTCCCTTTCCCCCCTCCCTTCCCCTTGCCCTTCCCCTTCCCCTCCCCTCCCCCTCCCCCTCTCCAAACTCTAACATCTCCACCATAATTTCACTTTGACGAACAGATTTTCTTTTTATTCCAGGGTTTCAGGTTTGCGGGGAAGGTGTGTTTTTCCGGATGCCCGGGTGTTCTAGTTCCTACCTGCCCGTGTTATTAGTAATTGCTGGGTTGGTGTGGTGTGATGTGGTGTGGTGTTGGTATGGTGGTGTGGAGAGGAATGTGGTTAGTTTGGTGGTTTGGTGTCGTGGGGTGTTTTGTTGTGGTGTAGACTGTAGATCATGGTTTGATGTGGTGATATGGTGTGATGACGATGTGGTAATATTTAATGTGTTGTGATGGTGTTGGTGTGTTTATAAAGTATGAACTGCTGGTGTGTGTGTGTGTGTGTGTGTGTGTGTGTGTGTGTGTGTGTGTGTGTGTGTGTGTGTGTGTGTGCGTGTTGTCACTGGCGTAGTTACCTCAATAGAGAATGGGTGAAATAGAAGATAAGGTGATGATGAAAGGAGAGAGAAGCGAGCCATTAAGAACGTAAATCTTTTTTCTTATCAGTTTTGCTGCCTGTAAAGGGTAACCCTGGTCCCCAGCTGTATTTACTTAGCGGTCACTTTTTGCCTTCTCAGCTGATAACACACCAGATGTTTTTCTCACAAATTACGCAGAAAGTTCCTCTTGTCCTTGAACTGGGGGGGTGACATAATGTGGGAGGAGCAAAGTAGGGATGTTTGCCAATTAGAAGCCTAAATGGCGCTTTCGTCATGTTCTTGATGGCATGCAATAGGTTCTGTGTGGAGTGTATGAGGCCCTCATTGGTAGCAGGTGCCTCTATTGTTTCTGTATGGACAGAGATTATTTTTAAGACAGCCTAGTGGTTAATTAGCTGAGAAAGGTGGAGTAAGTCTCCTTTATAAGCTCCAGGAAAATGTGAAGAGACACATTTGTCTTATTTTGTACACACATCCCTGTACATATTTTTGTCTCATTTTGTACACATTTGTACACATTTACTGTCACTTTACACTTTTGTCACATTGTGTTGCACTTTTCCCCAACACTATTCAGTACGTGACTTTGATTACAAAACACACTGTTTGTGTACCATTTCCCATTTTTGATTCACTCCTCCATTTACACTAGTGTGTGAATTATATGTGGATTTAACCTTGGAAGTCTCCACGTTTCCACGAGCTTTGTGAGTACTTAGCTTCTACTGAGTGTATTCTAGTTAGGTAAGAAATAACTTGTTTTATATTTGTATCCTGAGGCCTATATGAATCCTTCCTTTTGTAAAACGAACCCTGGTTTCTTCTTTGGTTTTGTATGTTATAGTGTATAGTAAAGTTAAGTTAATTTTCTTGCAAACTTTATCTTATCCCTTTTGGTGCTTAATTAAGGGTCAAGAGTGTACCGTAATATACACCCCATAACAATTGGGCGACCCCCTGCCAGGATAGTTCTGTGACATAATATTGGTAGCCTTGGCCACGTACACAGTGCTTACTCTTACCTACTTAACTATAATCAGTAATCATGGCGCTAATGAGTGATAGTGATGTGAAAGCATTTTTGGATTCTAAGCCTTCCCCAACCAGAGTGAAAACATTCACAAAACACGAGCTCATATTGCTTGCCCAGGCTCTACAGTTGAGATTTCCTGCCTCAATCACTAAGACTAAGTTACTTGGGCTAATACTGGACACCATGTTTGAGCAAAGTGAGGTCTCTATAGCTAGTTCTGAGCCATTTAATACTGCACAAGGTGTTGACCCTGAGCCTTTGGCATCGGAGATACCTGGGCCTAGTGATTTTTCTGCTCATGATACTGGTGACAAAGTGCAACTTGAGTTAGCCAGAATTAAGTTGAGGGAACTTGAAGTGCAAACAAAAATGAGAGAACAAGAATGGAATGCCAAATTGAAGGAAATAGAATTACAGGCTCAAATGAGACAAAAGGAAATGGATCACGAATTCAGACTGAAGCACCCTGGTTTACCTAGAGCTAGTATTTCATCTGCCAAGGAATCTTTTGATGTTGCTAGGAACATTAAGCTAGTACCTCCCTTTATTGAGCAAGATGTCACTAAGTATTTCCATATGTTTGAAAAGGTGGCAGGTCGTTTCTCGTGGCCAAAAGACTCTTGGACAGTACTGCTGCAGAGTGTTTTGAAAGGAAAGGCTCAAGAGGCTGTTATTTCTTTATCTGTTGATCAAAGTGCTAATTATGATTGTTTAAAAGATGCCATTCTCAAAGCATATGAACTCGTGCCAGAGGCATATAGGTTTAAATTTAGATCCACCTTTAAACAGAAAGATCAGACTCATGTGGAATATGCTAGAGTACTCACAGACTTATTTGATCAATGGTTGCATTCTCAGGAAGTTGATGATTTCTGTAAACTTAAAGAATTAATGATCTTGGAGAACTTCACCTGATAAAATCTTCCACAGGTATACCCACTAATGTTTAATAATATTCAGCTTAATCCTACATCATCCTTGAACATGCTTGGGGTTTCATTTACTCGGGACATATCTTGGAAAGATCATATTACATCTCTTGTAAAATCTGCTTCCAAGAGATTGGGTGTGCTAAGCCGACTCCGCCCTTTCTTTACCCCTGCACAATTGTTGACTCTATACAGGGGTTTTATCCGCCCCTGTGTGGAGTACAACTCTCATGTGTGGGGAGGCTCCCCACATACAGCTCTTCTCAATAGGGTGGAGTCAAAGGCTTTTCGTCTCATTAACTCTCCCCCTCTTACTGACTTCCTTCAACCTCTGTCTCTTCGCCGCACTGTTGCATCTTTATCTCTTTTCTATCGCTACTTTAATGGTCACTGCTCCTCTGAACTGTCTGCTTGCATTCCTCCACTTCTACGACGGGCACGTAGCACCCGTCTGGCAGCAAACTCTATTCCCTTTTCTGTCCAACTCTCTAATGCAAGAGTTAACCGTTACTCCCAGTCTTTCATTTATGCAACAGGTCAACTCTGGAACTGTCTCCCTCTGTCTGTATTTCCTGCTGCCTATGATCTCCAGTCTTTCAAGCGCAGTGTGTCCAGGCATCTCAAAATGATC
Organism: Coenobita brevimanus; assembly: GCF_032717465.1. Classification (NCBI taxonomy): domain Eukaryota; kingdom Metazoa; phylum Arthropoda; class Malacostraca; order Decapoda; family Coenobitidae; genus Coenobita; species Coenobita brevimanus. Next base: position 25,883,589 of record NC_136977.1, read on the forward strand.
GGATCTTGAATTTGGCTCTCTATTGTATTTTGTTTTTCTCTTGGAGGGAACTGTTACTGCAGGCTCATGGCCTTTTGTTCCTTTTTTCTCGCATTAAAAAAAAATAAATAAATAAAACATAGATAGGGTTGTGGCTACATACATTGTGGAAAAAGATTTAGATTCCCTAGCTGAGGCTGCTGTTGTAGCAGATAACTATAGTATAATTCATAAGCATGAAAGTAAGCCTCAGTTATTTGTTAAGGGTAGGAGAGTGAACCAACCATTTTTTGTGAACCCTTCTCCTGGTAAAGGCAAGTTAAGGTCAAGTGACACTAGTGGGAACACTGCAACCCCAGAGCATGTTAGTTCCATGAAAGTAAGTGAGGACAGTGTTGCCAGAGGGTCAAGAAAAAGTGTCAGGTTTTGCCAGTATTGCCAGAAAACGGGGCACTTGAAGGATTGGTGCTGGAAGAAACGAGGGAAAAATCCCTCTATAAAACCTATTACGTTGGTAAACTCTTGGGGATCTTTTGACACTAACAGAGAGCAGCCACCCACAGATATTGTTAACGGTAGTCAGACACTACCCCAGCAGGTGTATATTGTTGATAAGGCCAGAGTGGAACTGTCAGCGGTGGATAGACAGACTTCTGTAGAGCCAGTGTTAAACACTAGTAAGACTGGGGCAGTGCAGCCGTCAGGTTCAGGTGAGAGTGGCAATAAGACTCCATCAGAGTGTCCTCCCCCAAGCAGTACTCAAAGTGACTCCTCCCCAGGTCATTTATTTGCTAACATTATTTCTAAGGGGTTAGTTTCAGTTGATGGAAAAGGTGGTAAGGAAGTCACTATACTTAGAGACACAGGAGCTTCACCGTCACTAATGTTAAAGGGGATTGTTGATGTAGCTGACCCTAATGAATGTGTCTTGCTACAGGGTATAGCTGAGTTTGTATCTGTTCCCCTAGTTGAGGTGAAGCTTCAGTCAGAGTTAGTTACTGGTTCAGTGCGTGTGGGTGTTGTTGACCAGCTTCCTGTACAAGGGGCCACTTTCCTTTTGGGTAATGACCTGGCGGGAGGACAGGTGAGTGCTGTTCCCTGCGTGTCAAAAACTCCCCTGAGTGAGGATAGGACTAAAGAGTTGGAAGATACATGTCCTAAATTGTTTCCCGCATGTGCTGTAACTAGAGCTATGACGGCAAAAGCCAACCATGAGAATGTTGACAGTAATGGCACTGGCAATGCCGATGATGATATTGGGCTTGGTGATACCTTTTTTGCCCAGTTAAATGATTCAGAGGTTGATGATTCTCCCCAGACTGATTCAAGTGCAAAGTTAGCTGATATGCAAAGATCTGATCCAGAGATTGCCACTTTAATTGACTCAGCAGTTAAGGAAGATGAATGTGAGTCTGAACTGACAGAGTGTTATTATTTAAGGCCAAATAACGTGTTAATGAGAAGATGGAGACCTCCTATTGTTGCTCATGATAACGAGTGGGAGACGGTACATCAGGTGGTGGTTCCAAGACCCCATAGGCAAAAAATTATGTCCATTGCTCATGACTCTTCTTTAGCAGGTCATTTAGGGTTGAGGAAGACTCTCTCCCGCATCTGGCAGCATTTTTACTGGCCTTGAATCCTTTGAGATGTCTCCCACGTCTGTAGGCCATGTCACACCTGTCAGCTAGTTGGTAAGAGCAATAAGCCCATCCCTGTGGCTCCTTTGATTCCTCTACCTGTGTTTGAGGCCCCATTCACTAGCGTTCTTGTGGACATTGTTGGCCCTTTGTCTAAGACCTCTTCAGGCCACCAGTACATCCTCACAATGTTAGACATGGCCACTAGATATCCTGAAGCCATTCCCTTGAGAAATATTTCAGCTAAATTGGTTGTAAAGGAGATGCTGACCTACTTTACCCATTTTGGTCTCCCTAAGAAGGTGCAGTCGGATCAAGGCAGTAATTTTAATTCCAAACTGTTCAGACAAACCCTTAAGGAGTTAGGAATCTCACAGATCACTTCCTCAGCATATCATCCTCAGAGTCAAGGTGCATTAGAGAGGTATCACCAAACTTTGAAGAGTATTCTCAGAAAACTATGTGTTGATGAAAAGGAATGGGACAAGTGTGTGCCTTCCCTACTTTTTGCAACTAGAGAGTCACCGAGTGAGTCCTTGGGCTTCTCCCCATTTCAGTTAATCTTTGGCCATGAAGTAAGAGGTCCCCTTAAACTCCTCGAAGAACAATGGGTCAAGGATGATGTCCAAATTAACTTGCTAGACTATGTGTCAAAATTTAAACAAAGACTGGCCTATAGTATGGAAGTAGCCAGGGCACACTTGGAGTCCTCTCAGGAGAAGATGAAGAGGTGGTATGACCACTCTAAGAAAGTTGGGCACAGAGTGTTTCACCCAGGTGATCAAGTTCTTGTCTTGCTTCCCATTCATGGTTAGCCTCTGCAGGCAAGTTTTCCAGGCCCTTATCTAGTGGAAAAGAGGGTAGGTGAAGTAAATTAAGTCATTTTAACCCTAGACCAGAGGAAGGAACGAAGATTGTGCCATATAAATATGTTGAAGGAGAACCACAGGCGAGACGTGGACCCCCCTAGTGCTGCATGCGTGGTGTCGGCTGTCGAGTTGGTGGAGGACGAGGGCTGCCCTTTGTCTTTGGACCAGATGACCAGTTGGGGAGAAAACCAGGAAGCTTGGAGTACACTGACTGATAAACTATCCCACTTGACTGCAGAATGGTGTACTGAGCTTGTTGCCCTTCTCAGGAAGTTCCCTGATGTCTTCCGGGACACTCCAGGACGGACGGAAGTGGCACAGCACGATGTGGACATTGGAGATGCCAGCCCTGTAAAGCAGTCCCTCTACCGGGCTAGTCCTCAGAAAGCAGACCATCATTCGAGAGCAGCTGAACTACATGTTGCAGCAGGGGTTAATCGAGTCCTGTCAAAGTGAGTGGTGCTCCCTGGTCATAGTGGTTCCAAAACCCGATGGGTCACATCTCTTTTGTATTGATAATCGTAAAGTCAACTCCCTTACCAAGACTGATACTTACCCACTTCCTAGAGTAGATGATTGTGTGGACACGATAGGCAGTGCTAAGTTTATCACAAAATTAGATTTAATGAAGGGATATTGGCAAGTCCCACTCACAGAAAGGGCCCAAGAAATTTCCTGTTTTGTGGTCGGTGGCAGACTTATAAGTGTAAGGTCATGACCTATGGTATGAAGAATGCTCCTGCCACCTTCCAAAGGCTGATGGATGATCTCACCAAGGATGTTGAGAACTGTGTTACTTATGACAATGTTGTTATTTTTAGCAACACCTGGGAACAACACTTGAGCCAACTGCTGTAGATGCCTTGCTTCAGAGACTGTCCTATGCTAATTTAGTGCTTAATTTTGCTAAATGTGAATTTGTGAGGGCTCGAGTGCAGTACCAAGGTTATGTGGTCGGTTTAGGCCAAGTGAGTCCACCTGATGTTAAAGTTCAGGCCATAGTCAATTCCCCCCAACTCAAAAATAAGAGAGAGTTACAATGATTCTTGGGTATGGTTGGGTACTACAGACGTTTTGCCCTGAACTTCTCTGATCTTGTAGCTCCCCTTACTGATTTGTTAAGAAAAGGAGTCAAGTATGAGTGGAAGCCAGAATGTGAGGAAGCCTATTCTAAAGTCAAAGCCATCCTGTCAAGTCACCCAGTGCTTCAAGCTCCCAATTTTGATAAACCCTTTAAATTAGCTGTTGATGCTAGTGGCCTAGGGGCCGGCGCGGTTTTGCTTCAGGATAATGATGAAGGCTTTGAGATGCCTGTGTGCTGTTTTAGCAAAAAGTTCAATAAGACCCAGAGAAATTATTCAATTATTGAGAAAGAACTCCTTGCACTCATACTTGCCCTTCAACACTTCTCTGTATATGTTGGTCCAGGGTCAGGTGATGTTGTAGTGTACAGTACACTGATCACCACCCTCTGAAATTTTTGTCCCGATTTAAGGACAAAAATTTTAGATTGACCCACTGGGCCCTATTTTTGCAAGCATACTCCCTTGATGTAAGACATGTAAAAGGTGTTAGTAATGTTTTAGCAGATTACCTGTCCAGAACTTGATTGCACAATATCCAGAAATTTCCCCTTGGGAAATTTCTTCTCTCAGGAAGGGAGGTGTCACTGGCGTAGTTACCCCAGTAGCGAATGGGTGAAATAGAAGATAAGGTGATGATGAAAGGAGAGAGAAGCGAGCCATTAAGAACGTAAATCTTTTTTCTTATCAGTTTTGCTGCCTGTAAAGGGTAACCCTGGTCCCCAGCTGTATTTACTTAGCGGTCACTTTTTGCCTTCTCAGCTGATAACACACCAGATGTTTTTCTCACAAATTACGCAGAAAGTTCCTCTTGTCCTTGAACTGGGGGGGTGACATAATGTGGGAGGAGCAAAGTAGGGATGTTTGCCAACTAGAAGCCTAAATGGCGCTTTCGTCATGTTCTTGATGGCATGCAATAGGTTCTGTGTGGAGTGTATGAGGCCCTCATTGGTAGCAGGTGTCTCTATTGTTTCTGTATGGACAGAGATTATTTTTAAGACAGCCTAGTGGTTAATTAGCTGAGAAAGGCGGAGTAAGTCTCCTTTATAAGCTCCAGGAAAATGTGAAGAGACACATTTGTCTTATTTTGTACACACATCCCTGTACATATTTTTGTCTCATTTTGTACACATTTGTACACATTTACTATCACTTTACACTTTTGTCACATTGTGTTGCACTTTTCCCCAACACTATTCAGTACGTGACTTTGATTACAAAACACACTGTTTGTGTACCATTTCCCATTTTTGATTCACTCCTCCATTTACACTAGTGTGTGAATTATATGTGGATTTAACCTTGGAAGTCTCCACGTTTCCTCGAGCTTTGTGAGTACTTAGCTTCCACTGAGTGTATTCTAGTTAGGTAAGAAATAACTTGTTTTATATTTGTATCCTGAGGCCTATATGAATCCTCCCTTTTGTAAAACGAACCCTGGTTTCCTCTTCGGTTGTATATGTTATAGTGTACAGTAAAGTTAAGTTAGTTTTCTTGCAAACTTTATCTTATTCCTTTTGGTGCTTAATTAAAGGTTAAGAGTGCACCGTAATATACACCCCATAACAGTGTGTGTGTGTGTGTGTGTGTGTGTGTGTGTGTGTGTGTGTGTGTGTGTGTGTGTGTGTGTGTGTGTGTCTGTGTGTGTGTGCGCGCGCGTGCGTGCGTGCGTGTGTGTGGTTTGGTGTGATACGCTGTGGTCTGATGTGTTGTACATGTTGTGCTTATATAGTGATGGAAGTAGTGGTTGATGATGATGATGATGGTAAGGGTTAATGATGATCATAATGCTGTTGTTATGGTTACGTTAGCCATTATATTCTATATATTAACTCTCTCTCTCTCTCTCTCTCTCTCACACACACACAATTAGACACTGAAACTAGTCATTCTAGTTTTTATTTAACTCCATTAATGATCATCACAGTCTCGTTGAAAATCATCATAATCCCCCATCTTCATTGCTCCAGGTAAATCGCTCCAAACCACCCTTGCTTAACGACCAATGGGGCAGTTAGGAATATGACGTGACAATAGTGTATTATTTAAGATCTGATTGTTTAGGAACACCGCCTTACACCCTATAATGAGCCATTAAATTGGACGCATTTATTGTGGGAGGGTCATTAAGCGTTAAATAGGGGTCACTTGATATGGGTCCCAGAGGAAGAGGTGTAGGAGGTTATGGTGTTAATGGTATTAGTGATGATGGTGATAATGTGTGTAGTAACTGTAATGGTGTTGTTACTATACTGTTAGTTTTTTTAGTGCTTTGACTGATACTAGTAATATTACTTCTACAACTATTATTGTTACTACTGTTCCTATCATTATTATTGCAACTTCTACTACTGCTACTGTTACTACTACTACTCATCATCATCATCATCATCATCATCTCTACAAGTGCTAATATCCCCGATCATACTGGCACACAGAATATTAACTGAGGAAAATTGGGCATTTCAGGTCGCTGCAGGGGAAACCCCGAAATTTCTTTACCAGGAGAAACTTTTTTTTTCTTTTTTTTTATGGTCGCATCCTACAAGTTAATAGATTCTTGGAGAATGTCTGAGGCTGATTACACCTGGACATTATCTGGCTTCTTGCTCCTGCTTCTCACCTTCATGCTCTGTCTTCCTGTCCTTTTTTTTTTTTTTTTTTCATGTTTTCTTGCCTCCTTTTATTATTTTTTCCTTTTTCATCTACTTATTATCGGATTTTTTGCAGTCTATTCACATGTTCATAGACTGTCTTCTCTTCTCCTTGCTTTTATTATTTTTTATTTTTCTACGTTTTCTTTTACGTCGGCGAACAAAGATACCTTAAATAAGTATATAAATAAATAAATAGCCTTTCCGATAAATGTCTTCTTCTACCTTTTACAGACACTCATGCTCTATCTTCCAGTCTTGTCTTCCTTTATTATTATTATTATTATCATTTTTGTTTAATTCCAATTTTCTTTTAACTTGAGTCTAGAAACGCAAGCAAAAAGTGAGAAAGATACAAACATATTTCATTATTTTTCTCCCCTTAATACTTTTATGGCATGGCATCCTTTCTCCCTTTCTTATTTTCTATATATATTTTTTTCTATTATTTCATACGATTAGGAATAACAACGAGGCAAAGCAAGCACGAAGAAACACGTAAGAATGCATATTTTTTGGCTTCTTGAATTTCTTGACACTTTCATCGTCTGTCTTTTCTTCTTCTCTATATTTTCTTCAACATTTCCGCTTATTCTGCTTTTTCTAAACATGGACAAACAACACAACATAAAATATATAACTGTATTATTTGGTTTCCTGTATCTTTTTCACACACACACACACACACACACACACACATATATATATATATATATATATATATATATATTTTCCTTCTCGTGCATGGGACTACCATCATCACCATAAAGTAGAAACAATACAACAAATATTCTATCTGGTTTCTTGTACATCCTTCACACGCTCATGTATGTCTTCCCTCTTTTCTTCTTCATTACCTTAGTTTTCACAATTTTTCGTTTTTGCATTTAGTATAACATAGACACAAACTATAGTTACCACCCTGAATACGTATTTTTTACCCTTCTCACACGTTAATAATCTTCCGTCTTTCTTTTGCTGCATTCTTACTCACGAGCAGAAAATGAAACAAATATATGTTATCAGGTTTCTTGCTGCCTCCTCATACATTCAGAGTCTGCCTTTTCTTTTTTTATTCTTTGTTCCTTCATATATATCTTGTACCTCCCTTACGCATGCACACACGAAAGGAAATATTTTATAATTTTAACCCCTTAACCGCAGGGCATCACTTTCATGATGCTCGGGTGCAATGGATCATTCCGCGGGGCATCACTTTTGTGATTCTGTGTTATTTCGAATTATCCCAGGCTTTCAAGTGGTGGCTTGTATCATCTATCAGTACTGCCAATGTCCAACACTAGTCAGCACTCCAAATCTCATCTGTACTCCCATCCATTGTTGACATTTTAGCAATTTTTCCCCCTTCCTGACTCCCCTCCCTACCTCCCCTCCAATACCCTGTCCTCTCACCTCCCACGCCGCGCTGCGCTAAGCAAATCTCCCCCGGATTTTTCCACAGATTTCATCCATTGAAATAAGCCCTATGCCCTATACTTATACAAAATAATATATACCAAAAAAAAATAAGGTAAGTGATAGTGGTATACACCAGGAATTGGCTAATTATCACCTGACAACACCTCACGTGCATTCATTCGCTACATTACCACAGTAATTTCCCCTTTGAATTACGCCTTGTAATCTATGTCTGTAATAAAAATATATATCAGAAAGGAAGGGAGAAGCCTAAGTGACATTTACATTCACCTGGAACTACCTATTTCTTTATGTATTGCCGAGATTTTCTACCAATAATTTATTAGCATGTAAGTTAGCAGCTGTCATCCTCAGTGTCATTGTCAACCCTTGCCTTCTCAGATAAGCTGCGGCATTTAGTTCCTTGTCCTCCGCTGTGGTCAAAACATGTTGCACTCGTGCCCCGCCATTTCTGCCACTCCTGCGCCCATTGCAAAGGGCCCCGTGACCTCTACACCCAGAAAAAATCGTGAGGGAAGCAGGAAAGGACTAAGTGACTCTGCAGTGGAACGTGAACTAGCGGAATTGTCTATGGTGATGATGGATAGTGATTTTGACGATTCGGGTGAATCGTGTGATGAGCCGGGTGAGGAAATTGTGCCAGAAAGTGCTAGTATGAGTGCTTCAGTGTCGGAAGTTATCCCTAGCTCCAAGGGAAAGGAGCCGTTAGTGCAGCAAGGGAAGGAATTTGGGAAGGGAGTGAAAAGGCGGTGTGTTAACCCCAGAACAATGGCCCCGCATGACCCAGCCCGCCATGAATCCCAAGTTGATTTACCTCCCCGTTCCCCAAGCCCCACTTCACTCATTTCTTCCTCTTCGTCTGCTGAATTATCTCTGGAGTCTTCGTCGTCGGAGTCACCACCAGCATCAACAGTGAAAGCAGGCCGTAGAGGAAGAGGTAAATCCCTGACCAGTAAAAGTAGAGTTGCTACTAGAGTAAGGGCTGCTAGTGCTGTACGGCAACTCAGGGTCAGTGCGAGTGACCTTGAACGGGGTAAATCTGCCTCACAGCCACCCACCACCCTCACCCACCCTACACCGCTATGACAGGGAATCCTGGATGCCTTTGTGTGGACGGAAGGGTCCGATTTTGTGCCAGAACATTTAGTTTTTGATGAGAGTTCCTCAGGAGTACAGCCTGCCTTCACTCTTGACGATGATGCTGAGTGTGTGGACTTTCTTTTGGCCTTCCTAGATGATGAAGTCATGCAGCACATATGTGATGAGACCAACAGGTATGAATCACAACGTGCTGCAAGTGGTACAGGTGCAGCCAAGATGCAACAGTGGTCCATGCTGGGAGTGCAGGAGCTGTATGTGTTCTTTGCCCTCATGCTTCTCATGCCACACTCAAAGAAGCATGAGTTGGAAGAATACTGGTCCATGGACCTCTTACTACCCTCACCCACCTTCAATAAGTACATGGCCAGAGATCGCTTCCGGAATATCATGGGAAACCTGCACTTTGCTGACAACAATGTACCTTCCCAAACCGACCCACTCTGAAAGATCCCGGAGATTCTGAGCAGAATGAAGGATAAGTTTATGTCATTCTTCCACCCCTTTCAGAAGGTTGTCATTGACGAATCCTTGGTTTTGTTTAGAGAACATCTTTGGTTTGTACAGTACATTCCAAGCAAACGCCATTGCTTTGGAATCAAGTTCTTTGTACTGTGTGGCTGTAAGACGGGGTACATCCTTGACTTCGTCATTTATTCAGCCAGCACTGTCGATCTGGATAAAACACACCCCCTTGGCTTTTCAGGCTGTGTAGTGAAAGTGCTCCTTGAAAAGTATTTTGGTGGCAATCATGTGCTGTATACAGACAACTATTATACAGCACTGAAACTTGCCAAATGCCTTTCAGAGCACGGCATTGGCTCCTGCGCACTGTCAAAAGTAATCGTGCCCACTTCCCTACATTCACAGAGGCAGGAACCTCGCAGCGAGGAGACGTGCACCTATGCAAGTCTGAGAAGATGCTGGCAATACGGTGGCATGACAAGAGGGTCGTGCACATGCTCACCACCGTACATAAGAGGGAAATGACAGACAGTGGGAAGGTCGACCGTAGGACAGGCGAACCTGTGATGAAACCTGATGCTGTGTTAGAGCACAATATCAACATGCGGCTGGTGGACAAGTCCGACATGATGATTGGTGAGATCGACTGCCTCAGGAAGAATACTAGGTGGTACAGGAAAGTTTTTCTGCATCTCATAGATATGACGATGCTGAACGCCTTCATCTTGTACAAGATGAAGGTCAAGCCACCCAAGTCCTTCTCCCTAAGGTTGTTCGCCAGGACTTGTGTTCAGCAGCTGCTGGAAAGATATGGTAGGGTGACAGCAGCAACTCCAAGGCACCATCCAGTAACACTTCCCGACCGACTTGAGCAGAGGGCATATATGGATCGGCACAGACTGGTGCTAATGCCTGCCACAGGCAAAAGGAAGGCTGCGATCCGCAGGTGTCAGGTGTGTGCACATACCACCCGACGCACATCTGAGCACAAACGCACCTCTTGGCAGTGCGCTGAGTGCCAGGTTCCCCTCTGTGTTACCTGCTTCTTTGATTACCACAGCCAGAAACAGTTCCAAAAGTGCAAGTGGGAAAGGAGAGTAATGTGGAAATAATGTGTAAATAATGTGTAAATAGCAAGTGAAAGCAATGGATGTTCAGTACATATGATTGAACAGTGTATTATAGTTTTATGTAATGTCTCCATGGCTGTTTAATATATATATGGATGGGGTTGTAAAGGAGGTTCAAGGTAGGGCAGTGGATGTGGGGGTGGCCCTAATGAATGAGGGTGAGATTTGGAAGCTTCCGGTGTTGCTGTTTGCTGATGATACAGTATTGTTGAGTGAAGATGAATGGGAGTTGCAAGGTTTGGTGAATGAATTTGGGACAGTGTGTAGGAGGAGGAAGCTGAAAGTTAATGTAAACAAAAGTAAAGTTATGGTGTTTGAGAGGAATGAAGTCACAGAGTGTGCAATGAGGTTGGATGGTGAGGATATGGAGAATGTGAGTGCATTCAAGTACTTGGGTAGTGTGATGAGTAAGGATGGAACTTTGGGGGATGAAGTAAATGAAAGGGTACAGCAGGGAAGGAAGGTTGTTGGTACACTGAAAGCAGTGATGAGAAATAGGGAGGTGAGTATGGAAGTTAAGAAGTCACTGCATGATGGTATTGTGATCTCTACCCTGACGTATGGAAGCGAGGCGTGGACCTTGCAAGAAGGGAACAAGTCAAGAGTGAGAGCAGTGGAAATGAGTTACTTGAGAGGAGCATGTGGAGTGACGTGGAGGGACAGGTTGACGAATGAAGAAGTGAAGGAACGTTGTGGGGTAGATGTGGATGTGGTTGAAAAGATTAGGAGAAATACACTGAGGTGGTTTGGACATGTGGAGAGGATGGAGAATGAAAGACTGACTAAGAGGGTGTATGTAAGTGAGGTGGAGGGAGGGAGAGGGAGGGGTAGACCGAGGATGAGGTGGAGGGATGGAGTTGAGAGGTATATGAGGGAGGGGGGGGTGAGTTGGGGGGAGGGGAGTCAAATGGTGGGTGACAGAGTGACTTGGAGGCGTTTTGTCTGCGGCTACCCTTTGCGGGATTAGGGCGTCGGGCTATAGATAGATAGATAGATAGATCTTACTGAAAGTGACAGTGATTATCATACTGTAAGTAAAATAGAAGGGTAAATATTGAAAATACAATAGAAAATGTAAATAGTAATGTAAGTAATTAGTAATATAAGAATATGAGTACAAATACTTTATGTTGTAACAGTGAAAGTGAATCCATGGCTCTCTACGTATTTTACTGAATGAAAAATTGAATGACTTCAGTGACAATAAACAAATACTACTGAAGGAAACTTATGGAGAAAAACTCCAGATATATATAAGTGTGATATAGTAATAGAAATATAAAGTGTGAGGGGTTTTATGAACGATAAATGACAGAGTACCAAGAGCGAACTAGCGCAAGTGCGAAGGTCATACGCGCTCGTAATTTTCATTGCTTTCACAGTGGTTTTTTTTTTGGAGTATGGATCCCAAACTACTTGATAATCATAGAGTAGTGTTTATAGTGTTAATATCTGGCTGTGTTAATCATATTACGGGTTGTCGGGAAGTGTAAAGTGGAGACTTCGTTACCCAAATTCAGAGGTCTCCACAAGTCCTACGGTAACGACGAAGGCTCAACAAACATTCCAGGAGAAAACTGAAGGTATGTGCCATAAGCATATAAAATTTTAATATTCTAGGACTAATAACTGATTTTTGGCAAATATTTTTTGAGAATCTGTTGGAGCTCGAATAACCCCGCGGGACACGCAAAACATTGGTAAACATGCCCACGGTGTAAGGGTTAATCTGCATCTTTTTTCTTATGTTCTTCGTCAGTCTTCCATTCCAATTGTTTCTTTTTCAGTCTTGGTTTCTCTTCGCTTTCTCCTTCTTCACTGAATTTAGTGCACGTGTACAAGAGAAAAATATGCTTTCTGTTTATCGCCCCTCATTACCTCTGCCAAGCTGCTTTGTTTATTTTTTTTTTCTGTTTTATGTCTGTGGCTGAAAAGAGACGTGCATATGAAATGTGGCTGCAGAGGAAGGATGAGGTGTTTTATATAAGAGGAATAAGGAAAAGAGGAATAGGGCAAGAAGGGCTGTGCGTGATGTTTTGGAAGGAGGTGAAATGAGTGCAAAAGGGAGAGTCTGGGAAGGAAGAGCGAGTAAAAGCAGAGGATGGAAGGATGTTAAATGAGGTGGATGCAATAAGGAAGAGATGGGCGGAGTATTTAAAAAGACTGTTAAATGTAGAGGAGGAAGAAAGGGAGGCTGAGATTGTGGCAGATGAAAGGGTACAAGGATTAAATGTGCTGAGAGATTTGAATTATTATATGATCACGAAGGAAGAATTGCAGGAGGCATTAAAGGAGATGAAAACAGGGAAAGCTGCAGGTATTGATGGGTGTGCTATGGAATGCCTGAAAGGTGGAGGAGAGACTATTGTTAACTGGTTAGTAAGATTGTTGAATATGTGCTTTGTGAAAGGTATGGTGCCAATTGACTGGGCAAATGCTTGTGTGGTCCCACTGTATATTAAGGTAAAGCTGATAAGTATGAATGTACTAGCTTTAGGGGGTATAAGGCTGTTGAGTGTTGTACGTTAGCTGTATGGTAGAGTGTTAATTAAGAGAGTTAGAGAGGGTACAGAGGGAGTGATTGGTGATGAGCAGTGTGGCTTTAGGGGAGGGAGGGGATGCGTGGATCAGGTGTTTGCTGTGAGACAGATGTGTGAAAAATATTTAGAGAAAGGTAAGGATGTGTTTTGGACTTTCATGGATTTAGAGAAAGTGTATGATAGAAATGATAGGGAGGCTTTGTGGACTGTTTTAAGACTGTATGGACTTGATAGTAGTTTATTAAAAGGAGGGAAAAGTTTTTATGTTAATAGTAGAGCATGTGTAAGAGTGGGAAATACTGTGAACGATTGGTTTCCCGTGAGAGTGGAGCTGTGGCAGGAATGTGTGATGTCACCTTAGTTGTTTAATATTTATATGGATGGTGTTGTAAGGGAGGTGAATGTGAGAGTGTTAGGTGGAGGTCTGAGTCTGGTGAATGTTGATGGTAGAGAGTGGAATCTGAAGCAGCTGCTATTTGCAGGTGATACTGCACTGGTGGCTGATTCAGAGGAGAGATTGAGACAGTTGGTATAGGAGTTTGAAAGGGTGTGTGAAAGGGGGACTGTGAAAGTAAATGAGAATAAGAGTAAAGTGGTGAAGTGTGTGAGGTTGGTAGATGGTAGGAGGATGAATATACTGTAGTTTTGAATAGTGAATTGCTTGAGGAGGTAGAGTGTTTTAAGTATTTAGGGTCACATGTTGCTGTGGATGGAAGAATAGATGAAGAAGTGAAGTTTATAATGAATGAAGTAGGAAAGGTGCTGGGAAGAATGAAAAAAGTGTAGAAGTCGTTCGCTTAGAATGGATGTAAAGAGAAGGCTGTATGAGGGTGTTATGGTTCCGACTGCGTTATGTGGGGCTGAAACATGGAATATGGGTGTAGCAGAGAGGAAAAGTTTGAATGTAATGGAGATGAGGTGTCTGAGGAGTATGTGTGGAGTGACGCGTGTGCATCGAGTGAGAAATGATGAAGTGAGAAGGAGACCTTTGGGAGATGGCTGATCGAGCTGTGCAGAGGGTGTTGTAATTGTTTGGGCATATGGAGAGAATGGATAATGAGCGATTGGTGAAAAAAATAACTAGGTCTGATGTGAGAGGTGTAAGGCTGAGAAGAAGACTACGAATAGGATGGATGGACAATGTGAAGAGAGCGTTGGATGCGAGAGGGATGTCAGTTGAGCAAGGAAGAGTGGCTGTGCGTGAAAGAAATGAATGGAGAGACATTATGAATGAACAAATGATGATGCAGCCCTGAGGGAATATTCTCCCCCATTTGGCTGATCAGCTGACGAGGTCAGGTGCGGGTAAGAGGATGGATTTATTATGATGTGGCAGGGGTAAACCAGTTCTGCTGTCAGGGCCTGCTGCGGATGTCACTGATTGCACTGCACAGTTGACCCTCATGTGGTGTGGTGCGGTGAGGATCTGTCCCTTCTCTCCCTTAGGGCTAAGATGCGAATGAATGTGTTTGAGTGGATGAGTAAATGGGGAGTGTGTCCTCCTGTCTCAGCTACCTCCCTTTCCTTGGGGGAAGCAGCCTAGGTATATAGATAAATAGATTTTATTTTTATTTATTCATTTATTTGTTAAATTTTTCTCTCTGTCACATGGTATAATTATGGAAAACTATTGAATCATGTGGTACAGAATTTATAATACAGATTAAGAAATATCAGAGGAAAAAGAGGATAAATTTTGGGTAAAGAAGGTCCAAGGTCAAGGTTAAATGGGGGATAGTGTTTCTCTCTCTCTCTCTCTCTCTCTCTCTCTCGTCCATAAGATATTTCTCTGTCCATTCTGTGCCATATTTTCTTCCCTGTTTTTATTTTCTTACTTCTTGCTCGTAATCTGTCTACCTTTCACAGTTCTGATTTGCATTCTGTCCTCTTCCTATTCAGCATTTTTCTCGTACTCCTCTTCTTACTTTCATTTAGTGTCTCCTATTTTTCCCTGATTTTTCTTCTTTATTTTTACACATTTTGCTCCTAATCTTCTATCTGTCATCCTGTTGTCTTGCATTTTTCCTTGCTTGTCTTCTGTCTTCCTTTCCCTCTCTTTCTTTGCTTACTTTTTGCTCGAATTTTGTCTTTCTCTTCCGTGCTTATTCCTTTTCCCTCTCCATATTTGCTTGCTTCTTCTTTTCAGTCATTATGTTTTTCCCTCTTATTCTTAGTTTGTGGAATGGAGGCAAAAATTTCGAAGGACTGCATTCAAATATTCATAGCCTGTTTGTATTTTCCTGAGCCCAGTACTACATTATTTGATGATGATGGTGATGATGATGATGATGAGGATGATGATCATGTTGGTGATGATGACGATGTTGATGATGATGGTGATGATGACGATGATGATAATTAGGCTATGATGATTATGATGATGATGTTAAGTGTTGTTCACAACGAACAAGCTCACAAAAGAATAAAAATATGATGTGAGTTAATTTCATATGTACTTATAAGGCCTTTATTTTTCTTATGTTACTCTTCACACAGTGAACTAGTTTTCTCTCTCTCCCCTTTATTTATTTATTTATGTTTCTTTTGCCTTTTTTCATATATTCACGCATGGTACAGATTATGAAAATTAACATGCAAATATTCATAGCATCTTTACATATTCAAGGAAGGTTTTCTCCCTCCTTCCCCCCCCCTCCCTTTTTTTTTTTGCATCATGTTTTCTTTCCTCTTCACTTTTCCACGCATGCGCACACAGAAACAGACTTAAAAGCGTGTGTGAATATATAACATGTTTTTTTTTTTCCCCTTTGCCACTTTCATGTTTTTTCCTCTCTTTTCTTTAGACTGTCGTGCACCCTTTCCCTTCCACTTGTGAACGCTTCCACGCACAAGCACAAAATAGTTAGAGACATGCCATTATATATAAAATTTCTTTATTCATATATTTATCTATTTATTTTTGCTGTTTCAGGCATTTTTTCTTTTCCCTTGCTATTTTGTTATTTTTTTCTTTGTTAGTTCTCTTTCTTTTTTTACTTATGCGCACACGTACACAGAGGATAAAATTACATATAGTTTTATCATCTTAATCATCTGTTTTCTTATACAGGCTTCACACGTCCCTGATGCATCTATTACTCGTACCTTTTCTCTTCCCTTCTCCCTCCTTCAGTGTCTAACGCATGAACACACAGTCATCGTTAGAGAAGTGAACCATGACCCCAGCACACACACACCTCGGTAGCCACCATTAGCGGGCCAGACGCAAGGGCTCAAAAGGACATAAGGCCCATGACTTGCAAGGCCCAGACCAACAAGGGCTTCACGGGATCATTACTCGGGTGCAAGAAGCCAGAGCACATACCAACACCACTCCACACACAGATTAGCAACCATTTAAATCCCGTAAATGATCACTGGACACTTAGATACATAAATCAGCGAGCGTTTTAACTCCCCCAGTGATTACCGGACACTTAGCTACATAAATCAGCGAACGTTTTAACCCACTGAATGATACTGGACATTCAGCTAAATAAAAAGCATCAGACGGCAGAAGGAATTAAATATCTAAGTGGTCACTGATGCTGAAAGGGTTAAATGGAGAGAGAGATATTTTTTATCTTTTCAGTATCAATAGTTACTCCTAAACCGAATAGAAAATTGGTTTAGGAAGTGAATGAGAACCGAGCATATACAATTTGCTCATTAAAAAAAGAAAGAAAAAAAAAAAGGTTGACGTGATTATAAGGCAACGTTTTGTGAGACTGTTATAATGTAATCCCTCTTCTGGGTCTAAAATATTGTATCGGTCAGCCATGAATGAAGTTTGGGATTAGGTGTCTGGTACTAGAGCAGACGAGAATATTGCTTTACCACATTCTTCTTCTTGTTGACCTCACACTTAAAGAGTCAGGTGGGTGTAGACTTAGAGAGACGTGACAGAAACTGTTCATATGTTGGCCTGGGAACCGCTTTGTATGAGGCATAGAATTACGACAGTTTTAGTAGTTGGTCATCTAAGGCAGCTTTTGGACAATATTTTCTCTCTCTCTCTCTCTCTCTCTCTCTCTCTCTCTCTCTCTCTCTCTCGATTTCGTTTAGTTGGAAAAAAAAAGTATGGCTTTAGCTATAATTATCTGAGTGGTGTCCTAGTTTGGTTAGAATTCAACTAGATAGATTTATTTTTTTGGCTTTTAATAGGGCAAGTGTCTCTATTGGGCGATTAAAATGATAGTCAGTAGTTATGTATATTTTCTATAATATGTGACGTACTACTCAACAACTTTTTCACAGCCCAATCGTATTTCATTTTTTTAAGTACTAACATCTCATAAGACACTGGCAGATCTAACAATACCACGTATACTTTTTTTGTAAGTACCTGACCCTGTATACAGAAGCCAAAGTGCTGGGATTTGATCCTGCGCCTTGTTCCGTGTCGGTGCAGTACGGAACACTGTAACAAATGACGAACACGACCCGACACACGTATCTCTACACGACCAGCACCCAGAAGTGGCCTAACCCTTGGCACCCAGGCCCTGTGTCCTCCGATTTTGAAGATTTTATATTAATCATTTTTTTTCTTTCTACTTTTCTTCTCCATTTTTGCTGTATATGGCAAGCAGTTATTTATTTGTTTATTGTTCATGCCAGTGTTGATAATAACGGTGGTTGTGTTGTCATCTGGTTAGGAGGCTCCCTAATTATTGCGTTGTACCTGCCATTCTGGAGAGGGACGCCTTCTGGTGATGGCACTGATATAGCCGGGTGGTGTTGATGCCTGTTTATACAAACACCCTTCAACACCTAACATTTTTCTAACCACATACGTGCGTAAGGCACGTTTATCCCTTCGGTCCAGTGCTATTTTTTCATTATATTCAGTTTTCGTTAAAAATCTTATTATTCTTACAAGATTTAACGAACTGGAAGAGTCACGGTAGATATGGCCATGACTAAGCACTTCAGTACGAGATAATTCCTTGTCTGAATATTATTGGCTTTAGGTAATAATTATACATGAATTAGAAATAAGAGGTGAATATTTATTTCGATGTTATTAATACCCAGAAATGAGGATGGTGGACTGAATGAGAAGGGCTACTTTAGCCAGTAGTCTAGCGGGCTCACATTTCGGATGAACCTGGGGCAACAGCAACAACAACAACCAGCTGTGTCAGTACGAGCACAAATCCCATGTCTCATCGGCTAAGGAAGCTCCTAAACATTACCTGCTTACTTGTGTATTTCGACATGTGATGACGTTATCTTCAGTTTCCCCAGCCCTGAATTCCATAGTGCTGTTGACAGTTCAGATGCTAAGAATTATTATGGAAATTGTGTGTGTGAGTGTGTGTCTACACCATAAACAATTTCAGTTCGCCGATATGCTGAAATTAATAGACAAGGAAGAGAGAGAGAGAGAGAGAGAGAGAGAGAGAGAGACTGATTGATCGAAGCGTGTGGCAATCTTATAGGTAAAGAGAGAGACGGAGGAAGCGAAGACGTGGTTGCTGATGTTATTTACGAGCTAATGATGTGAATTGTTCCGAGATGCTGAAAGGTTGATATGTTGTAGTGATAATGGTGATGGACATGGTGAATGCTACTGTTGTGGTGATAGTGATGGATGCAGCGGCGGTGGTGGGGTTAATGGCGATGGTGTGTGTGATAAGTATGGTGTGTGTTGTGGGTGAGGTGATCTGGTGATAATGTGGAGGGTGGTGATGTGATGGTTAATATAAGTGATGATGATCATGGATACTGTGTTGATGGTGCATACGGTGATGGTAGTAGTAGCAGTAGTAGTAGTAGTTGTAGTAGTAGTAGTAGAGTATATATATATATATATATATATATATATATATATATATATATATATATATATATATATACCTAGGCTGCTTCCCCCAAGGAAAGGGAGGTAGCCGAGACAGGACGACACACTCCCAATTTACTCATCCACTCAAACACATTCATTCGCATCTTAGCCCCAAAGGGGAGAAGGGACAGATCCTCACCGCACCACACAGCACGAGGGTCAACTGCGCAGTGCAATCAGTTACATCCGTAGCAGGGTCTGACAGCAGAGCTGGTTTACCCCTGCCACATCATAATAGACCCATCCTCTTACCCGCACCTGACCTGATCAGCTGATCAGACAAATGCAGGAGTATATCCCCTCAGGGCTACGTCACCTTACCCGCACCTGACCTGATTAGCTGATCAGACAAATGCAGGAGTATATCCCCTCAGGGCTACGTCATAATTTATATATATATATATATATATATATATATATATATATATATATATATATATATATATATGATTCCTCATTTCTCAAAGAGTTACTATTCATCTCCACACACGCTTAGGTTCGCCACCAGAGGGCCGGACATACACAAATCGTTGCTGTGTGTGGCTCATATTCTTGGTTTTTCCACTGGTCCTTGCATTCCAACACCTTCTGTAGTTGCAGGGAGCAACATAAAGGTCTAGTGCTTACTTCACCATTGGTTGTGTTTTTCTGGTGTTTGGACTTAGCCTGTAGTTTGGAGGGAAAATTCAGTACGGCAGAGGGGGCCCCCCCTGGTCGGATTTTCTCGTTTCTGTGCATGCGCAGTACAACCGTGTGACGTCATGGACGAGTCACTCCATTTCCCCTGCTACCATTGGTCTGTTCTGTCGTGCTGGTGAAGCTGACGTCCAGCTGACCCTGTTACCTGCCTAGGTGTGCAGCATGGAGTACTCGGGCCATGCAACCCTCGAGGACCTTGAAGCTGACCTGGCGCTGAGTGACGAGGATGAAATGACTCAGAGTGACTGGCCAGGGCTACCACAAAGTAGTATCAATGTCTTGCTAGCTGAGGAAGTAGCTACGGAACCAGCATTATCTGTACCTGCCGCACCTCACCTTGATGGCCAGGCATCTTCCTCTGCCAAGCACCCCGTGTATAACACCTCAGCCAGCACAGTGAGCCTTCATCCCCTGCTACCAAATCCTCCAAGCGGCAGGAGACTTCTGATCCTCTGCAGAGGGCAACTGCCCTTAGCTCCAACACTCCTCACCTCCTGCAGCTTGTTCAATCCCCCCAAGTTTCGCCATTGCTTCCTGCCTCTACGCCTCCAACGTTTGCGCCCAGGGCTGACTACATCAAACTTTTATTCAAAGACAACCCAACTGTGGACATCAAACTTCGATGGTTGTCTGAGGTCAACCGTGCTTTTCACCTTGACCGCACCCAAGCGGAGGTCAAGATGTCTGCAATCACTTTCCATTTTGTCTACATCTCCAGACGTCGCAGGGACATTGTAGATAGTGTAACTTTAGGAGAGTTCCTATCCTTTTCTTTGGAAATTCAAGACTCACCTGAGAGGCCCTGCAAGTTTCCTACTTACCTCCTTACACGTTATCCTGTCTGCATTGATCCCAACTTGGCCAAGGAGCTGCCAGGTATCTACTCAGCCTGACGTTTCCACCAGAATGGCGATCCTATCAACCGGCTGGTAGTCACCTGGAGCCTTCCTCACCTGCCACCACCAATTGTCACCTTCAGCTTCCTTCCCTGCATCCCATCTTATGAATTTTGCAAGGTGAAGGATGAGCAACCATGGTGCTTTCAATGCCGGGGCATTGGTCACATCTCCCGGTATTGCTCTGCGCCAGAATGGTGTGCATGGTGCTCCGGCCAGCACGACTCTCGGATGTGTCCTCACCGACCCCCTCCAGTTGCCTCTGATACAGCCTCGATGCAACCCAATCCGCCACCTCCAGATACCTTGCACTGGAAATGTCCCCGATGTTATCAAGAAGGGGTTAACGTTTGGCTTGGCTGCACTAGACACCGGGCTAACCCTGCCCCTGTTGCTAAGGGTGGGGCTCCACTAGGGTCACCACTACCACCATTCCGCACTGCTGCTCCCCATGCCTCCACTGTTGGTTTGGACTCAGCTGCAGTCACTGAACTTTGCGATGTTGCTGTCACTTTCAGGACTCAGATTAGCTAGCTTACGGCACGTTTCGATGCAATAGAAGCCCGCATTGATGGCCTGGTTAGCAAGCAAGCCACACTTGAGACAACATTAAATTCACTGGTTGAATCACAACAAGTCACCATTACAACTGTCACCACCCTTATGGAGAAGCTGGACTCCATTGTCACTCCCACTGGACGACTGAATGCTCCCCCCAGGGAGTCTTCCCCTCGTGGGACGCCACGTAGCACTTCTCATGCCACCACCACTTCCTCATCTGGCCTCCGCAAACGTCATGGCAAAATTCGGTAATATGGCACAACTACACATCATCTCTTGGAATGCCTGTGGTGTTACTAACAGGTCTAAACTTACCACACCCAAAGGATATGTATACAGTCACCACCCGGATATCCTTTTCATACAGGAATCCTTTGTTGTTCATGCGCTATTCAGGGTAGAGACACCCACTCTCGTTGGTTATGTTTCTTACGTCCATCAAGTTAGGAATGGACGTGTCACGTATGTCCACTCCTCCATCCAGCACCGTTTCCTCCAGAGCTTCTTGAGGTCACCACTGGAAGCGGCACAATTGGGCTGTGCAACGTGTACTCTGCAACAGGCAGGTTGAATACAGCTGCTCTCCCAGTTCCCACCATCCGTGGCATGATATACATGGGGGATTATAATGCCCAACACCCTGCTTTGGGGGATCTTTCTGCCACCATTAACTATAACGAGACTAAACATCTTGAGTATATTCGTTGTAATCAGTTCACCCGCTGGGACACCAGTGGGGCCACACACTCTCGAGGAGGCACACTAGATCACGTCCTTACATCCAGCCTCGTGGCATCCTGGGTCAGGTGTTCATCCATCTCTGCGCTCTTCTCTGATCACATTGCTCTCAGCTTTCATTATTCCCTCCCTGCTACACCTTCTCCTGTACACAGACACACTCATATTGCAATCCCACCCAAGTACTGCCCTACATCCATCTCCTATATGACCAACCTTCTTCCCACATTCGACCTTCATTGTCCCAAAAAGTTGTATTCATCACTTGTCAGCTCCACGCATGACTTCTACACCCATTATATCAGCAGGCCACACATTATGCGCCATCCTGATGCCCACACCTGGACACTAGATAATCACATCGCTCAGGCAGAGAGGAAGGCAGTGGCAGACGGTTTTGCCTTTCAAAGATGACCTTCCCCCGAGAGTCTCCATCGGTATCAATTGTCGAGGGATGATCTAGTTGCTCTCCAGCACTGTGTTTATACCGATTCGTAGCATAAACTTACCAATAGCATCAACCATCAAATGACTGTTGGTTCCATGTGGCGCCTTATCATCAAGGTTGTCAAGAAGAAGCCCCCTAAAGTCTCACCAATCTAAAACCAAGGTTTGGGTGGAGTCAAGCCGGGGATTTCCCGACGTACAGAGTTGCCTTGTTTCCTATACTCTGATTGGCTAGTGGCTGACCTGACACTGTTAGAGCTCGCCGCTCACATCTCGCCACCTGGCCTGACATGACTTCACCCACTTCTGTGTGTGTGTGTGTTTGTGTATGTGTGTGTGTGTGTGTAAAGACAAACTAATTTAAGTTATAAATATAACCAAAATAATGAATTTAAAAATCTCATTCTCTCTCTCTCTTATAATTTATGATTCCCAGTATGGGCCTGGATGTTGCCGCTCGTGAGTGTTTTAACTTATTTATTTCTATTAAGAAAATAGCGTACTTTCTACTGATTCCTTCAAATTATATTATAAACGTAATTGTTACATTACTTACCCAACGTAGAACTACCGTGAAAGTCGGTAAAAGTAACTATATTTTTTTCAGCAACACTGTAAAATATGTATGCCACGTTTCTTTATTGATGTACAAGAGCCATATGCATTACAAGTTTACCTTCCTTTGATATGCTAGAATACTTATGTTTATATTGTATTAGTATGTGTGTACCTATCTGTGATGCCTTTTATATATATAACAGAATTTACTCATTGCTCGTTTAGGAAGTATGGCATGACTGCCCCAGCGCCAGACCCCACCCAAACCTTTGTTTTAAATTGGTGCAACTCTAGTGTCCTCCACCACAGTCCAGAAGAGTAAGCACAGGATCTTGTAGATGCCTGGTCTTTACAGTCACGGGCTTGCACCCTTCCTGCACACATACAAGACGTGCTCTCCACCCAGAAAAACTTTCGTGCACTCAGTCTCACCGCCGCTTTACTGGGGACAAACGATGAGGATGGCGTGGCTATAACTGACGATGAATTGCGACGGGCCCTCGCCAGGGGTAGGGTAAGGCTCCAGGTGATGATGGCATCACTTTTTCTGTCCTCCGTTTCCTCCTGAAAGTTCCTGGTAATCCCCTTCTCCAGCTGTTCAACCTTTGCATCCATATGGGATATGTGCCACAAACCTGGACCCGCAGTACAATCGTGCCTATTCCTAAACCTGACACTGATAAATTCCGACCTGTTTCCCTCACCTCCAACTTCAGTAAAGTACTGGAACGCATCCTCCTTATAAGACTCTTGTTTAGGCTGCAGGACAAGCTCTTGCCCTGACTGTACGGCTTTTTACCACAACGAGGGACACATCACTGCCTCATGAAGTTATACGCCCTTCTATCCCCCACCAGTGTAGTGTCCTTCATTGATTTAAAGAGTGCATTTGATGTCGCCAACAGAGACATCATCTTCGACAAGCTAGTGGATTTTGGAGTTAAGGGAAACCTGCTGCGATGGATACGGTTACCTGTCTAATAGGTCCTCTTGTGTTCTTTTTAAGTGCACATACAGCACTGCTAAGGATTTCGAGCTTGGTACTCCACAAGGTGGTGTCCTTAGTCCTTTTTTGTTTAATATCCTCATACATCGTCTACTCACCCTCTTCCTGACATCCCTGGAACCACGATTACTTGCTTCACTGATGACATCTGCATTCATTCAAATTCCCTTGCAGATCTGCGACTTTCCTTCACTTGTTTCACCTGTCGGCTTCCAAATGCGGACTCATTATCTCTCCAGAAAAGAGTAGAATCTTCACTTCCCGTCCAGCAAGAACACTGCCTGTATTCTCTGTCGGGATTTGTGTTATCCCTCTGTACACACAGTACCTTTATCTGGGGGCGCCTGTACGAATTTCTCCCTCCATTCCTGCAAGACAACGTGTGCATCCGATTGTTCAGGATCTGCTGACCCGGCTACAGTGGCTGCTAAAACCTCTCAAGTGGCTCACTAATTATGCTGCCGGGGTGTCTATTCCTGTAGCATGAACCATATACATAGCGTTCATTCGATCAGTTGTTGATTATCTCTCCCTTGCTCTTTGTCAACTTTCCAGAACAGCCTTATAACCTCTTTAGAAGTTCCAAAACGCAGTAATGGGACTCATCCTGGGCTGCTCTGGCTCAACCAGAATTGTCAACATGCAACTTGAACTCAACCATCCACCACTTGTTGAGAGAATATACTCTGTGGTTACATACTTTAGCATTAAGTGCCTGCATTATCCTCACCTTTCTCCCCACTATGCTCACATCATTCGGACCTCCCTTGATCCCACTGCACCAAGGCCTCTGCTTCGCAGTGGTGGCCACATACTAGTTAATACTGTTTGTTCAAACGTCCGACGGCTAAACATCATAATACCGGTGCTTACTGAGGAGGTGGACTATGGTGTTCCACCTTGGCAGACCCCTGTGCCTGCTATCTCATACACTCCAGCCTCCAAGTTTGACCTGCCTCAGCTTCAGACACAGCTAGCTTTGGAGACCATCGCCAGGCTGTATCTTCCCTCCCTTTGGCCCACCATATCTACACTGATGACTTCCTGCAGGAGGATGGCAGTGCTGGCTGTGCTGTATTTTCCCCAAGTCTGGACCCACCCCAAGGGGGCTGGTTGGGCCATCGACTGCCAACCTCGTCGAGCTCTACGTATTGTGAACTACACGGACTCCTGGATGCAGTTATTTTATTAATATGGACAAACAACAGCGGCTTGATCATCTGTGACTCAAAGCCGACCCTCCATGCCCTCTCCTCTCCCAGGCCTGCATATCAACACCTCGTTACACAGATACTCTGTCAATTGGCCACTGCCCTCGATCGTTTGCTGGTGGTGCACTTTCTGTGGATTCCCTCTCATATTGGTCTCACAACCAACAACACCACTGACCTCCTTGCAAGGGCTGCCTGTGGACTGGATCCGCCCGCTGTGGATGCTACTAATGCCTCCCCCATTTGCTACAAGCAGATAATACACAGAGCAACCTGCTCCCCTATTCTCCATCATAGAAATGTTGAGAGGGCTCGCAGTGCATCCATCCAACATTTATGACCACTTTCTTGTCCCCATAGATATCGTCGCAGTGGTCTTCTGGTTCATTGACATAACGTGGTGTGTGCCCGCCTCAGACTGGGCTACCGACCTGTGTGGCAGGTGGCTGGGGCAGGCAACGCACCTCATTTCTCCTCCTGTAAGCTGTGTGACGCACTCAATGCCAACACCCTTGACCATTATTGCCTGCAATGTCTACTCGTCTCTGATTTAATACCACACCGACTCACATTAGTGGACACTTGTAAACATTTGTTGGAAGATGATAACCTAGATGTTATTCTCATGCATCATCCACACTTTGGTGGGTGTTAATTAGTTATAGCTCGACAGCACGTCCTGCGTGGCACGAGTTCCCCTGTACTCACCTCACATATGGCCGCATGGCACTGTACTAGGTTTGTCAGCTTTGGGCGTAATAAATTAATCAAATCAAATCAAATCACACACGCTTATGTTGTGGAGGTTACGAGTCTCGGCCCAACTCCTGGTCCACTTCCTCACTGTGGGGATCGAAACCCCTACCTCGCGGACAATCGCTCGTATGGAGTGCCCAGCTTGTTGTAGACTGACTATTCGTTCCCTGAGGGCTACTTGCCGTTGCTGATGATCCATTCTCGGGTCTTCTGCATCGCTTTTGCACTTTAAGAATATGTTGGACGCATTATCATTGGTTATTGATACTGTGACTTGAGCACCTCTCCAAACCCACCCCCGGCTACCCTTCCTCCCCTCCCTCCCATTCACAGTTACCAAACATGTGGGGTCTGGCTGCTGCTTCGTGACCATTCGTCGACCACCAACGCTCTGAACAGTGGGTAATGCGGAACTTTCCCTGACTGTACATGGTTTCCCGGGTTACTGGTAATTATGAATGTGGTAATGATGATGATGTGTGTGGTGTTGGTGATGGAAGTTGTGATGACGATGATGAATGCGTTTGTCGCTATGGTGATGGTGCAAGCAGTGTGGTGGTATAGTGGTGGATGTGGTGATAATGATGCTGAATCCAGCGATGGTGGCGAGTTGTGGCGATGGTAAAGACGAATGTAATGATGTTGATAGTGATGTGGGTGGCAGCTGTCTAGGGTGGGTGTGGTGAGGTGAGGCTAGATGGGGGTGGGAATGATGGGGGAGATGATGATGGTGGCTAGGGTGGATGTTAAGGGGAGTGTGAAATTAGGTCATGTTGTTTCAAGGTCTCCAGATTTTGTACTTTCTCCTTGTTTCTGCGTCCTACTTCACTCCCTCTAAAAGTTGTATGATGATGATGATGAAAAGTAGGTATAAATGAGCAGTTGTCAGTTCCCCTGTATATGAAAGGATTTTATGAAAGGATTAATACTAATACTAATACTAATTTCACAACGATGGCTCTATCCTAAGCTGAATAAAATCCTTTGATGTTTTCGTTTTCGTTTTCGTTTTCGTTTTTAAAGGCTCCAACATGCTTGCATGTGTCGGCCTTGGTCACCTAATGGCGGCTCTCCATGCTGCACGATCCATTGCAGCCTCCCTGTTCAGTCCCTTAACCCTAAGGTCACACTTAATGACCTCGTCCCATGTCTTTCTCGGTCTACCCCTCATAACCCCACCCCCAGTATTAACACTTCTCACCTTCCTCACCCAGCTATCATCCCCCATCCTCTCCACATGTCCAAACCACCTCAATCTACCTCTCCTCATCACAACACCAATACACTCCAGTCCCATCCTACCTCTCAACTCTTCCATTGTAAACCCAGCCCCTCCAGGCCTTGGACGCAGGGACGCACTGCACATCCACCTAATCATTGTCATTTCTGTACGTCTGAGCCGGCGAATGTCTTCCTCCTTCACTGCCCAGGTCTCACTGCCATACAGCATTACACTCCTAACACACGCTGCATACAAAGACCCCTTAGCACGTAGGGAGAGCCCCCTCAATGTCAGGAGAGGCAAGAGCTCCCTGAACTTCTTCCAACCACTTCTCACCCTAGCCACAGAGCTAGCTCCAGCCCCACCTCCAGCACACAACATGTCTCCTAAATAACAAAACTCTTCCACACACTCAAGAGATTCACCAGCAAGTTCAATTCTTTCACGTCTGACGATCTCCACCTGCTCACCCCGGCACGCCGTACACATAAAATCAGCATTATCTCGCAGTCTACCTCTGATACCACTACATCTCTTATGCACCCATTTATCACACACACCGCACAAGATGGAATTACTTCCCACGCCCTTGTGGCAAACTGCACATGGCCACTCTCCCTCGTCTTTGACAGTACCGCCACCAACCCTAGATATCATCACTTTTGTTTTATCTGCATTTACCCTTAAACCCTTTTGCCCCATACCATCTCTCCACTTCCTAAACCTTTCCTCCGCCTCCCTTTCATTCTCTGCAATCAACACCAAATCATCAGCATACAACAACTCCCACGGGAGTCCGTTTCTAAAGTCACGTGAAAGGGCTTCAAGTACCATGATAAACAACATGGGACTCAAGACTGACCCCTGATGCACACCAACATTCACGGAAAACTCATCACTCAAATCTCCATTCACTCTCACCTGGGTGTGAGCACCCACATACATGGCCATAACCACCCTAACCAGCCACTCCTCCAAGCCAAGCTTTCTCATTGCCCACTTCACCACCTCTCTAGGGACTCTGTCAAAGGCCTTTTCCAAATCAACAAAAACAAAATAAAGATCCCTTCTCCTACCAATATATTTTTCCTGAAGCTGTCGAACAATGAATATGGCATCAGTGGTCCCCCTACCTGGCATAAACCCAAACTGCATCTCATCAATATTCACTCTTTCTCTAATCATACCTTCTAAAACTCTCTCCATTACCTTCATTATCTGATCTAAAAGCTTTATACCTCTATAATTCCCTCTTTCCAGGGCATCACCCTTCCCTTTATACACATTTACAATTACACTCTTCAGCCAATCATCTGGGACAACACACTCATAAATAATCCTATTTATCAGGTCAGTGACTAAACTCACCCCTATATCGCCTGAGGCCTTCAACATTTCGGCAGTCAACCCAGACACACCTGCTGCCTTCCCCACCCTCATCCTGCCTATTGCCTCACTCACAGTAGCAGTATCAATCAAAGGCCAAGGGCCAGACACTGGATCTGCTGGCTCCAAACCTTCCCTGTCCCAGTCAAACTCCTCATTCAACAACCGGTTATAATGCTCTCTCCATGCATCTTTAATATCCTCACTGTTCACCACTACCCTTCCTTCATCATTCTTCACACACTGCTCACCTATGATATCCCGATTATCCCTCTTCACCTGACCTGCCACCCTAAATATATTTTTCCTTTCCCCATGATTTAGGTTATCAAGTAATTGTCTCTGTGACTCAGACTTTGCCCTGTATACCTCTCTCCTAGCCCTACGCTTGGCAGCCAAATATTCCTCTTTGCTACCACCCTTCTTCCATTCCCGGAAAAGCCTTCTTTTCTCCTTAATTGCAGCTTCTACACCCTCATCCCACCACCAAGTTACTTTATGTCTTGGTGGTCCTCTTGTCCAGCCGCATGTTACATCAGTAACTCTCAAGAAATTGTTCTTGAGGGCTCTGTACTGTTCATTAACGCCTCTGTCTACAGCTCCCTGTTCAGCCACCACTCTCCTCAACTCGCTATAGAAGGCATCCCTTACTACTTGGTTTTTCAGCTTCCATATTTTCCTCCTAGGTACATAAGTCCTCTTTTTCATCATTTGTTCTTTAAGCACCATATCACAAATCAATAGTTTGTGCTGCTGCACACACTCCTCACTTCCTATAACTTTAACATCCCTCACTAACCTCCTATCGGCCCTCCTAACCAGAAAATAATCTATCTGACTGCTAGAAAGAATAAAATTTACAAACCATCATCTTTTCGAGGAAGTTAAAGGAGCCTTTCTTAACTTTCCATCAAGTTCTCTCCTCCTCTGAATATAATCGTCTGCCAGTACACAGACATTAAGTTCTCTCTCTCTCTCTCTCTCTCTCTCTCTCTCTCTCTCTCCTGCCGTTCTGAGCTGATCACGGACATGCGTCTGCGTTTAAGACTGTGCACATAAATATTCCAGTCAGCCAGCTCTCCACTTGCATACATGAATGTGTTTTAGGAAGATACGTACACGGATGGATTTAAGAAGACATACAAACATATACACACTAATAGCACACAACGTTCACATACATGCACACACACATTCTCTCTCTCTCTCTTTCTCTACAGTATCTATCTATCTCTATCTCTATCTCTGTCTCTCTCTTCCTCTCAACTTAAACAGTCCACTACAAAGCTCATAAATCACTCCCCCTTCCCCCAACCGGCCTCTCTCTTTCCTCACCTAATACCCGCCCTCCGACTCTCTCTCTCTCTCTCTCCTCCTCATC
Organism: Coenobita brevimanus; assembly: GCF_032717465.1. Lineage (NCBI taxonomy): Eukaryota > Metazoa > Arthropoda > Malacostraca > Decapoda > Coenobitidae > Coenobita > Coenobita brevimanus. Next base: position 25,913,195 of record NC_136977.1, read on the forward strand.
TCGCTCCCTCCCCCGTCTTCCTTCCCCTCTTCCCCTCTCATTCTCATCCTCTCTCACGCCCTATTCACTCCCCTCCCCTCTCCCTCTTCTCACACCCTCCCCGCTCTCTTCCCCTCTTCTTTTCCCCTTTTGCCCCTCTCACATTCTCATTTCACGCCACCTCTCCCCTCTCTTCCCCCACTCTTTCATTCCACCCACTCCCCCACCCACATTATCACACCACACACTTTCCTCAACTCATTCCTTCACTCCACCCACCCCCCACCCACTACTTCACTCCACCTAGTCTCCTTTCTCTCCGCCTCTGTAGTATTTTTTGTCACTCCACTCATTCTCCTCTTGTCCAGTCGCTCCTCCACCTGTCTTCTTCAGAAGTATCCTCCTCCTCCTCCTCCCCTCAGTTAATAGATTTTCCTTGTTCACCACTCCCAAACATCCTTCCTTTTATTAAAAGCCCCCTTATAAACACCTAATCACCAAGATATCACCACCATTTTAACACCTAGTAAACTGATGCATAGTGACTGCCTTAGCACCATCATAGCACCACTGTAACACCATTTGCAGTAGCAATTCCACCATTAACTTATCGCCTGGAAATAAAAGTAACGTCGCTGCACTGAACGGATGAATACAGAAGGACTCAGCCAAACACCATCACCACCCACCAAACTTCACGCATGGCTTAACTCATCATCAGTTTATCACCAGCTAAAATGCAGACACCATCACCACTCAGCAAACCACGCATCACCACCAATACCACCAACATCATCACCACATCATCACCTCACTGTGTATGTCGTATACACCCCGCCTGGTCTCATCACCATCCAGCAGAGCACATTCTCCAAACATCTCATTACCGCTTGCCACATCGCGGACACCACCCATCACGCTTTACTTCACACCCTGTCAGGACCATCATCATTCCCACTTCATCACCACTCGACTTCCTCCTTCTTCTCAAACCTGCATCACCACTTTACATATCATCTTTACAAGCCATTCCATTTCAGGCACCTTTACCGCCACCCGACGTAGTTCACAACCTTTACATCACATCACACCCATAATCACCACCACTTATCACCACCACTCACAACATCACCACCATTCACATCACCACCCCTACTCCCATCATCACCACTACTCACATCATCATCACCACTCCCATCACCACTACTCCCAGCATCACCACTCCCAACATCACCACTCCAATACCGCCAGTCTCACCATGACCACCACTCCCATCATCACCACCACTCCATCACCACCACTCCCATCATCACCACTCCATCACCGCCAGTCTCACCATCACCACCATTCCCATCATCACCACCAGCACACCACAAAACCAACACATTTCTACATTCCCCTCACCCTTATCCCCACTCCCTCTATCCCTTCCCACCAAACCCCCCCTCCTCCACCCCTCACCACATCACCACGACCCTCCTGTCGCTGTCAGCCACAAGTCGCTTATCTTTACGAGAACAGAGCAGGAGGTATAAAGCCAACGAGCTTTCAGTCTTGGGATGTCTTCTTCATCTTGGAGCTCTTACACCCACCACCACCGAAAATATCCGAGGAAAAAAAAAAAAAAAACAGAATTCTTGAACTCTCCTAAACCTAAGTTGACAGTCACCCTTTCTTTTAAAACTCTTCCTTCACCTCAATAAAAAGTCCTAAAACTCTCCTAAGCCTTAATTGAAAGTCACAACTTCGCTTAAAACTCTCCTTTCTTCCTGAAGTCTTCGATAAAATTCGTCATAAACATCTTTAAATAAGTAAATAAATAAACTTATGCCTGGAAATCATCTCTTGTTTACGTTTATCTTGTATTTATCCCATGATTTGTTGGGACGTAGTGTTTTCATAATGATGATGATGATGATGATGATGATGACTGTTCAATACAAGCCGCAGTATTCTGGGGAAATGTCGTTGCAGGCGACTACTTTTTGTTTATAATTTTTTGTGATACACCATCCACTCACCCGATGTAATGTTAAGTGAGTACTCTGCAATTAAAGTGAAACCAGGAAACCATTGCATGCTCTGGCTGGCATCTACATTAGCAGTAAATGGATGCCTGTGGTCTAGCGAGTTTAGTCCCTCCAAGCGAATGTGACTCTTACTATGTCGAGTACCCGGGGTCGTTGAGGTTTATTGCTTCACATATTGCCACTCAGGGAAGAGAAACAGGCCACCCTCACCTAAAATGTCGAGTCTGAATACCCTAGTCCCATATTTTAGTTTTCTTGATAGGGCAGCACAGGTTATGATGACGCACGGGAAGGATTCTGGTTACCGCAGAATGATTTAAATCGGATTAGGTATAGCCTCTGGAAAGACGGAAAACATTCAGTAGCCATAAATAGTATAACTTTACAGGCTTGAAACTGAATCCCATTACTATGATAAAGAAAATTAGGGTCATTAATAGGTATGGCCTTTGACCTTACCTTGCCCAGCCCTGACCATCCCTCTCTCTCCCTATATCCCTCAATCCTCTCTCTCCTCCTTCCTCACTCTCCCCCTCCCTCCTTACCATCCCTCTCCCTCTCCTCCTCCCCTTTCCTTCGCCTCCTGCTCTTCCTCCCTCCATCCCACATCAGAACTGCAAAACCATCTCGAAGTGCTTGACTCTGAAAGGCTTTTTTTTTTTTTTTCCCACTAATTTCCTTTCCACCTGGTTCTCTGCCTACCACATCTTCCCCCAAACACCATAAATTTTAGGCATGTAAACACACACACACACACACACACAAATCTCTCTCTCTCTCTCATCAGAATTACAAAACCCTTTCCATTCTGAATGCCTCGTCCTTCTCCTTCAGTCGCCGGTCCCACAGACAGTCATTACCTCCTTCTCTCTCTCTCTCTCTCTCTCTCTCTCTCTCTCTCTCTCTCTCTCTCTCTTTTTTATTTTTTTCCTCCTGTCGTCGGTCGTTCTCGAAACGTCTGAATTCAGTCTCAACCAAGCTGGTATTTATCCACTGAGGGTGCCCACGTTCGATGTCAGGTTGTTATTGGCTCTGCATGTTCAGCGGCTGGGGTGTACGTAAGTGATTGCCAGTCTGTTAGAGAGGCGAAATTGCACGTGTCTTGGGGTGGGGGGGTTGTGTTTGAAGGATGGGGTGTTAGGAGAGGAAGAAGAGGTGGACCGAGAGCGAGTATGTGGAGGAGTGTGTGAAGGAAGGGGTGTAAGAGTGTGAGGGTAGAAGAAGTAGGTCAGGACCTAGGTGAAATGTGGTTTGGGTGCATATGAAGAATGGTGAGCGTGTTTGTAATAAGTAAAATAAGCGAGTCTCTGAGAGTGATATATGGAATACAGGGAAGAAGGGGAGATTAGTCTAGAGAGAGAGACTTATGACCAATAGGGACACACATGCCCGGAGGATCTTTGTCTTGGTCACCCCTCACAAAATGCAGCATGAGGAATTAGTCACACAGATAAAGTTAATGTATACCAGGTGTTTTTGCTGACACGGAATAAATTAATATAATGAGATTTAAAGACAGCCAATAGGAGTGCAGGCGCCAGTCCCTAAATCTCTTCTGACCATCGCATATATATCCAGACCATGGCAAAAAAAAAAAAAAAAAAAATCGTATCTCTTGGGTGTAGGAGGCTCACAAATCTCTCCTTTACCAGTTTTTTCTGCATGTGGGTCCTTTATACTAGTATATTCTTGTGTGTCATTTTGTGCCAGCTGTGTCGATAATTAACCCCTGTCTGGACGCTCTGTTTTTTGTAATTATACCTGTCAATATCAGTACTATGTTACCTAGATTAGAGTAGACATCGATCCGCAGGAGATAGATATAGAATTAAAAAAAAAATTCACTACAAGAAATCTTCCTAATTTAATAGGCATTAATATACTGCATAGCCATTAATATGTCATAGCACAATATGTAATAGTTAAGGCTTTAATACATAGGCATTTATATGAATAACACTAGAACAGTAAGGCAGTGTCTAGCAGAGATATAGATAGCCTTTAGGAATGTCGGACCACCAACAACCCAGACATACAAGTATTTGATGACATTCAATCACGTGTGTACAGTTCACGTGTATAGGAATTACGAGACACGAGTGGAAATCTACCAGACGATACACACACACACACAAACACACATACACCCCGAGCTGTATATAATCTTGGAGAGATCTCATTCAGGTTAGAAGAGATTGAAGAGAGCCCGAGTGAACGATTGAGGGCAGAAGGCAGGAGACAGGGTAACTAGGAGGTTTACCGTCACGCTACGTTACATTGTGAATCACATCTCAGTATAACTGTGTACAATCAACTCCGTAATCCAAGAGTGCCTATAACTCATCTCACCAACATTAGAAGTTTGACAGAGAGGCCAGTGAGACAGAATGGCACCTACCTCGCAACGACATTTCCAACGCCTCGCGAGTTTATCAATAGCTGCCCACGTTAATCTCCACTTCCTGAGCTACGATTATCTACAAGGGCAGCACTACCAAGACTGGTGGATGCTGCGATCTACGATACATGTACAATATACCTATAATCTTTCTCTATCCAATTAACACCTCGGCCACGTCTATCAAACAACTTGAACGTCATCCTCTGCAGATAGAAAAATAAAATTAAGCAAAATAACTCCTGGGATTGAAGGAGCTAAAAGAAATGAATAGCTTTCAAAGGAATGTTAAGGTACGATATGCAAAATAAATAGTTGAGAAAACGTCTTAGGGAGCCTCTTTCACCCACAAGAATGTGGTCTAAAGAGAAACACTTGTTAGTCTTCAGTATGTTGTGAATCTGTATTACTGAATAATGATCCGATATCTGTATGTTTGCTGGTCTGCTACCATAATACAGCAAAAACGGCACATGTGAGGCAAATGTTTGTTAGAGCAGGGTACCGCTTAAATTGCTTTAAACTGAATCATAAAACAATTTCCAGACCAACCTAGCCACCGGTTCCCGAGTTATAACTCATTTCAGGCCTTCTGTTTAGAGTGGAGGGGATGGCTTCGTCCTTGGTCCAGCGTTGAAATTACCAGCATAACACGAGAGAAGAGTGACGTGTTTCTTGTATTCTCACTCTCGCCTCTTCTCTCTCCCTCCCTATACTCCTAGAATTGTATAGTATAATGATACAGTTTAATCTGAATTATAATGATCCGATTTCTGTATGCTTGTTGGTTTGTTACTTGACATTGAACAGAGGCCGCCGAAGGCTACCTTTAAGGGAGTTGAAGGTATAAGTTTGTCTATATTAATTTTGAGTTTGTGAGACTGGTGGGGTTGTGAAGAAGAAGAAGGAACCTCCCACTTTCAATGATGGATGTAATCTGACAGAAGGAGCATAATCAGGAAGAGGGAAAAACTAGGCACATGTAACACACACACACACACACACACACACACACACACACACACACACACACACACACATACAAATGATAAAATAAATGAAGAATATTAGTTAAACTGAGATCCTACACTATTTATTATTTCACCATTGAGAAGGTGGAGTTAGTGATTATGCATATGAGTTAGTTTAAGGCCGCTGGTTGGAAGGGGATCGTTTTTACCAGATACGCTCGTAGGAACTGAACTTGTGATGGAGAACCCCGAATGATGGCGTATTTTTGTGCTTTATCTTGTTATTTCCTTACAGTTCTATTTAGTACAGTAGAGTCCCTGAATATGAATGGGTTAGTGAAGGCTGTATCTAACTCCTCTAGTTAGCAGTACCTCTCCTAACTTTAATAAAATCGTCTGGAGCTAATAATAAGAAATCAGAGAGACGTATGCAGACAGGGGTTGCCCCTTGAATCAACTGCCACTCTCTTGCTACTTCCATGCGATTTCAGTCATCTTAGGAGAGGTCACTTTTACTGAAAAGGCTGATGAAGGCATTATCTAACCCCTGCAGGTGGAAAAGTCTCTTTGAAGATGAATAAAATCGTCTGGTAGCAATAATAACAAAATACGTTATGGGTATGAAAGGGTTAAATGCTTAATTTGAACTCTGGACTGATTTGCGTGTCCAGAGCCATTATTCTCCCTAACACATGTTCCTAACCGATTTATTTTGCTTATTACACCTCCTAACCCGTTTGATATAAATCCTTCTAAAATCGCCATACTCTCCATCAATAACATGCAAAAGGATGTCAACCAGCCTTTCCGAAAAATAAATCGCTAGGGAAGAGGTGTTGGAGAGCTTCCATACCCGACGAGAATACGGTCCCCTGTGTTTGAGGGGGTGACTGAGAGGTATTCATTTCAAGTTGATTGGATAAGTAATTAGGGAGGCATTTATGAGGTGCACTTAACCAGAGTAGTATATGTGGTAATTAGAATGCCCCGCCACATTGATTAGGACGACATCGAATGAGAATGCTGCGCTCATCTTGAGTGTGTGTGTGTCATTCAGCTTTTCTGGATTATTACAAAACTGATCTAGACTTTTAGTGAACGAATATATGAGACACACACACACACACACACACACACACACACACACACACACACACACACACACACACACACACACACACACACACACACAAACACCACTCCTGGCTCAGTAGTAACGCTCTCGCCTGGCATCTGTTAAGACAAGAGTTTGCGCCTAGGGCTGGATGGGAAAAGTTTCACTGACGAAGCGGGTGGTTACTGTCCCCCTTGAGCAAGGGTATGGGTGTATGCGTGTGTGAAGGTCACGGTCTTGCCCTTAGATTGGACTAAATGAGCTCTTAGCTCTCTTCCGACGGAAGGGTAAAAGCTGATGTTTACAACCATCACGTGATCCTGATCGACCCTGTGGGTTACACACACACACACACACACACACACACACACACACACACACACACACACACACACACACATCTTAAAACCATTCGCTGTCAACTCCTTCAGGCCGTCCATGTTTTTCTTTTTTTCTTTTTCATGCTTTCTCCAGATGGTTGCTCAATGATGGGGTTATAAACTGTCTTAATTAACGTCAGTTTTAGTACGATAAATCAGGTTGGTTAGTGAACATTAAATTGGCTTGGTGCTCTGCCATGAAACTTGTTTGTTTACCGGTATTTACTTGAATGTATCTATGTATGCTTGTTTGATTATTTTATATCCTCTATGTGTGTCAGTATCTTTTTCCCTAAATTATTGATGGAACTGAGATAGAATTATAATAGATGAATTGTTTATGTCGCCCTTATATACAACCCTTATCAACTCCATGGGTACTGTGATTTTAAGTTTCTTCTTATTTCCATAAATTTTCTCAGCTTAAGAGACTCCACTCATTGTAAAAGATTTACAAAAAAATGAAGAATATTCTTAATACGATAGTCAGCCTGGCCAAAGAAAAAATTAACATGGTATCGAACTGGATTCATAGTCTCACTATGAATGTGTGTGTGTGTGTGTGTGTGTGTGTGTGTGTGTGTGTGTGTGTGTGTGTGTTTTTCATTTTTTGTCGTTTCTTTCATCGGTTTTAAATAGAACTGATTTCAACTTTTACTTCCCTTATGCAAGTCCTCACTGGTAAGTCTTCAGTAACCTCTTAAAATATATACTTTATATATCATCATCATCAGCCGTTGAGGTCCACTGCAGGACCGGCCTATCCCTACCGAAGCAGGGACGATACAGCCAATGTATCTCTACCTAGTGGCTTAGGCTGTCTGGTTGAGACTGTATGTAGGGTGAGAAGTGCTTGTGAGTGTGATTGTAGTGTTGTAGTGGCTTTGGATGTGTGTTTAGTCTGTGAACCAAGTGTAATCGGCCCGCCATAAGCCGACTGGGTGCAAGCATACTAGTATGCGACACTGGTTCAATCACAGCACCCCTTGTGTCCGCCAAAATGGTCAGTGGCTTGGTGAACGCTTCCGAAAGTTTTTAGAACTCTGGCGGGGAGGCGAACCCCCGCCCACCAGTGTGCTAGACGCAAACTCTACCTATGTACCACAGAGGCTCCACTATATATATATATATATATATAATCATAGACTCACCCTTCTCTTTCATCTTCGTTTCACTCAAAGCTAACACATCCAACTTTCTTCTCACAAACATTCTCCCAATCTCCTCCCTTTTAGCCTCAATCATACTACATCCACGCACATTCATAGACCCAATCTTCAGGGTACGGGGATAACTCCATCCCCCATCCCTTTCTCTTGCCTGTCTCTTTTTAGGAACTAAAAAACAGAGGAGGGGGTCCCTAGTCCCCTCACCCCGCCCCTTTTAGTCGCCTTTTACGACACGCAGGGAATACGGTGGCAGTATTCTTCCTAACAACCTGGCCGCAGAGTAGTAGTACCACCCCATAGTGGGCCCAGAGTGTGTTATTATTATTAATAATAATAACAGTAATAATAAAGGAATATATAAAATGTGGTATAAGAACAAGCGGAATATATATATATATATATATATATATATATATATATATATATATATATATATATATATATATATATAAAATGTGGTATAAGAACAAGCGGAATATATATATATATATATATATATATATATATATATATATATATATATATATATATATATATATATATATATATATATATATATATATATATTCCGCTTGTTCTTATACCACATTTTATATATTCCTTTATATATATATATATATATATATATAAATAAATATATATATATATATATTCCGCTTGTTCTTATACCACATTTTATATATTCCTTTATTATTACTGTTATTATTATTAATAATAATAACACACTCTGGGCCCACTATGGGGTGGTACTACTACTCTGCGGCCAGGTTGTTAGGAAGAATACTGCCACCGTATTCCCTGCGTGTCGTAAAAGGCGACTAAAAGGGGCGGGGTGAGGGGACTAGGGACCCCCTCCTCTGTTTTTTAGTTCCTAAAAAGAGACAGGCAAGAGAAAGAGATGGGGGATGGAGTTATCCCCGTACCCTGAAGATTGGGTCTATGAATGTGCGTGGATGTAGTATGATTGAGGCTAAAAGGGAGGAGATTGGGAGAATGTTTGTGAGAAGAAAGTTGGATGTGTTAGCTTTGAGTGAAACGAAGATGAAAGGGAAGGGTGAGTCTATGTTTGGAAGTGTGAATAGAAGATTGTCAGGTGTTGATAGAGGAAGGGCAAGAGAAGGTGTGGCCTTGTTAGTGAGTCCGGAAGTACAGCAGTGTGTGATTGAATGGAAGGAGGTGTCATTGAGACTGATGTGGGTGTAAGCGAAATTTGAACGGGAGTTTTGGGTGTTTGTGAGTGTATATGGGCCTGGTAGTGAAAGAGATGAAGAAGAGAGAGAGTCTTTCTGGAATGATGTTGATGAGTGTCTGCAGAGTTTTCGAGCAAATGTGAATGTGGTAATGATGGGAGATCTGAATGCTAGAGTGGGAAATGTAGCAGTTGGAGGTGTAGTTGGTACGCATGGTGTGCCCGGAAGAAATGAAAATGGGGAACGAATGATAGAGATGTGTGTTGAGCGAGAGATGGTGATTGGGAATACGCTGTTTGAGAAGAAAAATATTTATAAGTATACATGGGTGAGACAGGAGGGTGGAAGGGTTGTTGATAGAGCTTTGATGGATTATGTGGTTGTATCTAGGAATGTAATAGGAAGATTGTTGGATGTGAGAGTTCTGAGAGGGGAGGGTGGAGGTATGTCTGACCACTACCTGATGGAGGGAAAGTTAAGAGTAGGTAAGAGATGGGTGAGAGCTAGGAGGGTTAGGTGTGGCAGGGAGGTTTTGAAAGTGAGTGAGTTCGATAAAAAAAAGAAAAAGATAGAGTATCAGGAGAAATTGAAAGATGAGTGGAACGCAGTGAAAGATCAGGAAAATGGCAGTGTGGAGGAGGAATGGCAGTTGTTTAAGAGTGCTGTGGTGGGACATGCAGAAGAGGTGTGTGGTGTGAGACGTGTGGGTGGTGGTGTAAGAAAAGGAAGTGAATGGTGGTGCGAGGAAGTAAGTGTGGCTGAGGCTGAGAAGAGACGTGCATATGAAGTGTGACTGCAGAGGAAGGATGAGATGTCATATGAAAGGTATAAGGAAAAGAGGAATAGGGCGAGAAGGGCTGTGCGTGATGCTAAAGTGGCAGCAGATGACAGATGGGGTAGGCGGCTGACAGAGAATTTTCAACAGAATAAGAAAATGTTTTGGAAGGAGGTGAAAAGGGTGTGAAAGGGAGAGTCTGGGAAGGAAGAACGAGTAAAAGCAGAGGATGTTAATTGAGATGGATGCAGTAAGGAAGAGATGGGCAAAGTATTTTGAAAGATTGTTAAATGTAGAGGAGGAAAGGGTGGCTGAGATTGTGGTGGATGGAAGGGTGCAAGGAATAAATGTGTTGGGAGAGTTGAATGATTCTTTTATCACGAAGGAGGAAGTGGAGAAGGCAGTTAAGGAGATGAAAACAGGGAAAGCTGCAGGTATGGATGGGTGTGCTGTGGGATGGCTGAAGGGTGGTGGAGTGACTATTGTTGACTGGTTAGTAAGATTGTTGAATGTGTGTTTTGTGAAAGGTATGGTGCCAGTTGACTGGGCAAATGCTTGTGTGGTCCTGTTGTATAAAGGCAGGGTGATAAGTATGAATGTACAAGCTTTAGGGGTATAAGTCTGTTGAGTGTTGTAGGTAAGGTTTGTGGTAGAGTGTTAATTATGAGAGTTAGAGATGGTACAGAGGGAGTGATTGGTGATGAGCAGTGTGGCTTTTGGAAAGGGAGGGGATGCGTGGATCAGGTGTTCGCTGTGAGAAAAGTGTGTGAAAAATATTTAGCGAAAGGCAAGGATGTGTTTTGGGCATTCATGGATTTAGAGAAAGCGTATGATAGAATTGATAGGGAGACTTTGTGGACTGTTTTAAGATTGTATGGACTTGATGGTAGGTTACTAAAAGGGGTGAAAAGTTTTCATGTAAATAGTAGAGCGTGTGTAAGAGTAGGAAATGCTGTGAGTGATTGGTTTCCCGTGAGAGTGGAGCTGCGACAGGGATGTGTGATGTCGCCTTGGTTGTTTAATATTTACATGGATAATGTTGTAAGGAATGTGAATGCAAGAGTTTTAGGTGGAGGTCTGAGTCTGGTGAATGTTGATGGCAGAGAGTGGAATCTGAAGCAGCTGCTGTTTGCAGATGATACTGCACTGGTGGCTGATTCAGAGGAGAGACTGAGATAGTTGGTAGAGGAGTTTGGAAGGGTGTATGAAAGGAGGAAATTGAAAGTAAATGAGAATAAGAGTAAAGTGATGAAGTGTACGAGGTTGGTAGATGGTAGGGATATGAATATAGTTTTGAATGGCGAGTTGCTTGAGGAGGTAGAGTGTTTTAAATATCTGGGGTCACATGTTGCTGTGGATGGAAGAATAGATGCAGAAGTGAAGTTTAGAATAAATGAAGTAGGAAAGGTGCTGGGAGGAATGAAAAAAGTCTTTAGCTGTCGTTTGCTTAGAATGGATGTAAAGAGATGGCTGTATGAGGGTGTTGTGGTACCGACTGCATTATATGAGGCTGAAACATGGAATATGGGTGTAGCAGAGAGGAAAAGTTTAAATGTAATGGAGATGAGGTGTCTGAGGAGTATGTGTGGAGTGACGCGTATGGATCGAGTGCGAAATGATGAAGTGCGAAGGAGAACGGGAGTTGTTCGGTAGATGGCTGGTAGAGTTGAGCAGAGGGTGTTGCAATGGTTTGGGCATATGGAGAGAATGGATAATGAGCGATTGGTGAAAAAGATAACTAGATCTGGTGTGAGAGGTGTAAGACTGAGGGGAAGACCATGAATAGGATGGATGGACAGTGTGAAGAGAGCGCTGGATGCGAGAGGGATGTCTGTTTAGCAAGGAAGAGTGGTTGTGCGTGACAGAAATAAATGGAGAGAAATTATGAATGAATAAGTGATGACGCAGCCCTGAGGGGATATCCTCCCGCATTTGATCTGATCAGCTAGTCAGGTCAGGTGCGGGTAAGGGGATGGGTCTGTTATGATGTGGCAGGGGTAAACCAGTTCTGCTATCAGGCCCTGCTGCGGATGACACTGATTGCATTGCGCAGTTGACTTTTGTGCGGTGTGGTGTGGTGAGGATCTGTCCGTTGTCCTCTTTGGGGCTAAGATGCGAATGAATGTGTTTGAATGGATGAGTAAATGGGGAGTGTGTCGTCCTGTCTCGGCTACCTCCCTTTCCTTGGGGGAAGCAGCCTAGGTATAAAGATAGATAGATTATTATTATTTTTATTTTTATTTTTATTATCATTATTATTATGACTAATACTCGACGACTACTTCTACAACGACAACTACTACTACTACTACTACTACTACTACTACCACCACTACTACTACAACTATTTTAAAAGGTCTCTTGCACTCTAGTATCGGTATTAATACGCAAGTTATCCTCTCCAGGGAACAGTTAGGATGGTGTTAGACTTGCCTGGTGTTCTTCATTCATATTCGCATTCTCTTGATATATCTTTCATCTTTGTCTGTCTGTCAGCTGTCAGTCTGGGATCGAAGTAGGCTTAAAATGAATTAGAGGGGCACTCAGTGGAGCGCATCTCTCTGACAAGGGCAACATAATTTCCAAACCACTCTTCATAATGGGTTTGGTTTTCTCACCATTGAATAAGGTATCGCAGAAAATGTTTTTCGGATGCAGAATCTGTAATACTATCCGGATCAGTCCCAAAAGTTAATCGATTGTTCCCTGGGACATGGGCTATCAACCCACCAGATTGGGTCTAAATCACTCGTTTAGCTTTTGAGTATTCTTGCTAACAGACAAACCAACCAACAAACAAACAGTGGTGAAAACATACTTTCCTTGTCGGAGAGAATGAGCGATGAGACCTGTTGTGCTCTTCATCTCTCTCTCTCTCTCTCTCTCTCTCTCTCTCTCTCTCTCTCTCTCTCTCTCTCATCGAAATTCAGTTAAAACATAGAATCATTATCTTTATTTTTCTCTTATGTCTCTGTCTGTCATCGTACTTGTCTTAAATTATAGGAAATGAGTCGGACTTGAAATGTTCAAGTATCTGGGGGGAAATTTGGTATAATTAGTAATACAGACCATTAGGTATATTATCAGATTGACTTGATATTCCTAGCTATCATTACCATCATCATCATCAGCGTCATCACCAACATCATCATCATCATCATCAAGGTAGAATCTAGAAACATGGAGGACGAAAAGGACGAAGGTGAGGGAATTACAACCGATTAGTCTCCACGTATCGAAACTATATGACTTTTGAAATACCAAATCGTGGAAAATCAGTGAGTCTTTTAGTTATATATAGGGTAAGAATGAGTCTCTAGGTTTACTCTTGCATTGCACTCTCCAATCTGAGTACACTTTGCCATTAACTGAACTGGAAGGAGCCAGGAACTTCATCATAGTAAAACAAATTCTCTGTATGAAAAGCATCCTCATTGGAATAACTCCCTGAAATGGGCCAAGCAATCATTCACTCCTTCTTCAGTCCCAGAGAATCCTGGCCCCACCTTACAAGCCTTTCTATGTATATTGTTTTTGCATTTAATCACGTTCTCATAACATTCATTGCTTTTCGTTCTGCCTGTCAGCTGTCAGCATTTAATTGAAATTTACCCCCCTCTTCATCCTCCTTCCCCATTTTCCCCCCCCTCTTTCTCCCCTTCCCCCTCCCCCTCCCCTCCACCCTCCTCTCCCTCCTCCCTCAACACTTCCCCCCTCTCTTTCTCCCACGTCCCCCTCCACCCCCTCCCTTTTCCTCCTTCCCTATTGCTAGTTTGCACACCCAGCCCTTGAAAAAAAAAAAAAAATGTTCGATTCCCAGGACAGTCAGTCTCTTGGACAAAGATTGTTTCCCCTATATCCCTGTTCACCCAGCAGTACAATTAAGGACCTGGATGTAAATTAGATCGTCGATTGCTGTATTTCAGGGGAGGATTGAAATATGCAAAAAATTAATCATGGCTTAATAGTCCTCGTGTTGTTGATAGGCATAGATATTAAGCCCTCCTCGTCCCTCCTCTACCATCTCTCATGCCTCCACGCCTAAGAAAATTACCCCTGGAAATTTACGCAAGGAGAGATCGGAATTAAATGCCGAGATTACTACAAGGCTGTGGATGATATGCGGTAATTGCGGGTTCAGTGGGGCAAGGGTGAACATCAGACGTCGTTGAAGTTATGGAGTATCGCTGTATCTTCGTCATTTCTGTTTTTGGAAAGACGAATAGACGTATTACTTATATTTTGGTGGTGAATGTGTAGGCAGTCTCGCAAAGTTAGACAGGCACTATAAAAATCCTAGGTGAGAGTAGTAGTAATTGGAAATGTTAACTCAGTGAACTACAGGCTTATACTGCCCTTCTATAGTCCACCATCCTCCTTTTGGGGATGGGGAAGGAGTTGGGAGACGTTTGTATAAACAGGCAGTTGAGCTGGCTGGTTATGTCGGTGCCACCACATGAAGGCGTCCCTCTCCAGCACCAAGACTTGAGTAAAAGGTGTATTTGGCTTCCCTAAGTCGTTGCAGAAAACGTTTTCATAACTAGTCATGCAGGTTTACTACATTCAGTGCTTACAAGGGTACCAAAAATAATTGTAAGAAATTTTGAGTTTGCATGTTCATATACTCTTTTCGTTATAATATTATAGTCGCAGTTTAATGTGTTGTATACAGTATACAGAAGATTTCGATAAATTAGGAGCACAGCATTGAAACTTTCTTTTAAATTTATTTATTAGCATCACAACAGATAAAAGTCAAAGGTCAAAGTCATAAGTCAAGTTCATAGGATCATGACAGCTCTCATTGAACAAACTCGTCAGGTGTCAGCTAGAATGAAGAAGACAAGTGCATTCAAGGAAACACATTTTTATCCCTGTGTTTTATTATCTGCGCTGCTGGGATGTCTGAGCCTAAGAAAATAGCCTGGTAGTTCACATGCAGACAACTGTGTACTACTGTCGATGAGAGAGTTAAAAAAGGTAATGAGAATGATGGTGAAAACAACAACAACAACAATAACAACAACGATAATAATAATAATAATAATAATAATAATAATAATAATAATAACAATAATAACAATAAAAATAATAATGATAATAATCTATCTATCTATCTATCTATAACCAGACTCCATAATCCAGTAAGGGGTGGTCGTTCGTCTTTGAGTTAGTTGATTTACGGGAAGGGACACTAACCCTCCACCAACCTACTTGCTGACACGTAGGGAACACGTATCGGTTGGTCTTATGGTTACCACCCAGCGTTGTAAATGGTTTCTTGGCTTACAGAAAACCATTAGGTTTATCAATCAGTGGAAAGCCACCTGAAAAGGAATGAAGATAAATAAAAAATGACTGGCCAGATGGAGAGAAAAAAAAAAATAAAAAAGAGGAGAACAGAAACAGAAAAAGAATGATAAAGGCGAAAGAAGAAGTAGGTAACACCACATCAAGTGAGTGGATGATGGTCGCCACCACCAAACACGACTAATAATAATAATAATAATAATAATAATAATAATAATAATAATGAGTAATCAAATGATAATGATAATACTGATATTTCTCAGACTATCACAGCTCCTTCGTGAGAGGAAAAGTAATATGGTAATAAATAAATCAATGAAACATATAAAATAAATGTCAAAATAGTAAAGAACAACACATAAAAATCTACAAGTCTCAATCTGACGAAACATTTTGAACATATACACCAGATCGAAGGATAGAATTACGAGATGATGCGATAGAGCATTAGACGAGAAATAAGAGCTTGATATGATAGATAAAAACGCAGGACTGGTTGGTAGATAGAGTGATGATAACTGCATCGACTAACCCCCCCCCCCATGCATGCCCCTGTCTTGTTCTTCGGCTGCCTCTCCTCTCTTTCTCCTCCTCCTCCTCGTCCTCCTCCTCTTCCTTTTACACTTCATCATCATCATCATCATCACCATCATTTTATTATTATTATTATTATTATTATTACCATTATTTTAATTATTATTATTACTAGTTGACCTTTGGCAGCCATTTTCGTGACCTTGACCTTGACCCCGAGTGTCCTTTTCAAATTCGGCAAAGATTTTGCCCATATCTTGATACTCTAAAGGTTTCATGTTGACAGCTCAAGCCGTTCATGAGATATAATGTAAATGCACACACACACACACACACACACACACACACACACACACACACACACACACACACACACACACACACACACACGCACGCACAGACACAAAGGCAGGCAAAAGCATTATCATTCCGCCTTCTAAATGCGGGCAATAAAAATGACTTTATAGTCACAGATACAAAGAGGAGAGGAACATTTCCGTAATCAGTACTCCGTTTTGAAGTGATATAAAGAAGGAGATTAGGAAAGCAAAATATAGTTAGGAAAATAAAGTTGCTCAGGAGTCCAAAGAAAATCCCAAAGGTTACTGCCAGTGGCACCATACAAATAATAAAGACAGAGTAGGACCACTCAGGACACAGTCTGGTAAACCCACAAGCGAGGATGAAAATACAGGCTCTGTATTAAATTATTATATTTTATTATTATTTACTAAACCCTAGAACACAAACCCTTCTTTCTAGTACCACTGTCACAAATCCCGGGTGTTTTTCACCCGAAATTGGAAAATTGGAAAAAAATACCATATATAGAGCTTTGATAAAATAAATGTACAAGAAGGAACTTTAGGCTTTGTACTTTAAGTTAACATTACAAAGGAATGAAAATCACATCACTTTGTTATGGAAACTGAATAATAAAAATAGTGACTAAAAGTATGGATATTTTGGCTTGTTTCATGAAAAAAATCACCCCCCCCCAAAATTCAGCATATGCCTTTGGAAAACCTCCCACGTCCTCCCAGGTCCTTACAGACACCACTGAAGGGGTTGCCATGCCCCTGCTGCTGTGGTAGAAACCCGATGTTCACTTTGGTTTTCAGCCTTTGCATATATGAACCAAGGCCTACAGCAGAGACCCATGTGCAGACAATGATGGTGTATCCTTCATCTACCATAACTGGCTGCCAAATGAAGCTACTGGAGGACTGGTAACCCTGGGAGCACGGGAACCATACACAATGGCAATGACGTCATGTGGGTCAGGTGGAATTCACCCAGGGTTTGTATTCTAGGATAAAGAAAAGATTGACGTAATGGCTAAGGAAACATCCATTTAAATATACCTTAGACTATGATCATAGTAATATAACTATAAGTAGAGAGACTGAATTAAAGGAAATTAACAAACTTAAACTTAAAAAATCTCTAGGACAGACCAGTATTTACAACCAAATTATAACAGTGATACAGTAGGAATAATGCCAGCTGTTTACAAGTCTATTTAAAATACTTAAGTCGGAAGTAGTTCCAGATGCGTGGAATCCCCCGAATGTTGTATCCATTTAAAGGAAGGATGATAAACAAAATGCACTGAATTACCATCCAGTATGCTAAATATGAACAGTAAGAAAAATGTTAGAGTCTACCACAGCAGGTAAAATATGAAACCACCTAGAAAGATTTAGCCTTATTAGTGAATGTCAGCATGGATTCATGCAATGTCATTCCTGCTCAAAAGTCACTTACTTTGAAGGGTATGAAGCAAGATATATATATATATATATATATATATATATATATATATATATATATATATATATATATATATATATATATATATATATATATATATATATTTTAAATAACAGAACAGAGGAAGGTAAAACAAATGAATAAAAATAATAATAATCCATACACCAGATTACTGGTGTCCTCTGTTCATAAAATATCTGTAACAGTTAGACTTGAACAGCTGTAGGTTGAATATTGGAGGGAAACAACTCTGGGGAAGGAAGTTCCAAAGAGATGCAATAAGGGGAATGAAAGAATTCTGATAGGCAGAAGTTCTGCAATATGGCTGAGTGACATTTCAGTTATGAGGGCTATCAGATGCCCGTGTAGCACGAGGGAAGGCATGGAGAGGTGGCATCATGGACGCAACTTCGTCTGAGCATTTGCCATAAAAATATCTGCAAAATAATGCAAGGGAGGCAACATTCCTTCTTACTTGTAGGGGACGTAGTTTATTTGTAATAGCAGGGTTGTTAATAATTCTAATAGCCTTGTTCTGAATTTTGTCTAATTGTTTTAATGCAACCTCTCCACATCCATTCCACAAGGGTGAGCAATATTCAGGCTGAGTGCACACATGACTCTTATAAATTATAGCTAACTGCTCGTCAGTGAAGAAGTTACGACATTGTACATTAGCCCAAGTTTCTTTGAGGCGGTTTTAACAAGTGATCTAACATGAGAGGTCCAGCTGAGAGCATTGGTAAATGCGACTCCAAGAATTTCAATACTTTTGGAGATGGGAATATTAGTGGTACTGAAGGTAATATACGAATCTGGCAAGAATATATTTAGTTTTACTAGCAATAAATGAGACAAGGTTGTTTTGTCCTCATTCACTGATCGTAGATAGGTCTTGATTTATGGAGATGGCTGTACTGAGTTGAGAAGTAGAGATATTAGACTTTGTAAATGGGTGTCTGAGTGTGAATGAACTATGTAGTGTTGAGTCATCTGCATATGAGTTAATGGGATTGTGGGTGACAGATAAGAGATCATTGATATGAAATAGGAACAGGTTTGGGGCCAGAACTGATCCCTGCGGCACGCCAGATTTAATTGAGTGGAAATTGGAATATACATCATCTACTTTTACTCTTATTTTCCTGTCACTGAGATATGAGGAAATCAAACGAGCAAAAGATGTTAGTCCATAGCAAGGGAGTTTGGACAGCAGGGAACCGTGCCACACTTTATCAAAAGCTTTAGAAATATCATGGGGGTACTACTACATGAGTTTCTCCATGTAGGTCAATTGATTGATGGATGGTATGAGTTAGGAGATTGACTATGTCAATGGTGGATCTTTCATGGCAAAAACCATATTGTCTATCACTAATTAAGTTGTTGGATTCAAGATTTTTAACAGTGTGCTTATTAATTAAAGTTTCAAATACCTTACCAAAAGAAGATGTGACTGCTATTGGTCTGTAATCAGAGGGGTCAGAGGAACTTCCTTCCTTTGGAATTGGGTGGATATTGGCTTTTCTCCATGAATTTGGGAATGAAGAAGTACGTATGCATAGTTTGAATAATTAAGCTAGAACAGAGGCAAGGTCAGCGGAACATTTTTTCAAAACAATTGGCAGAATTCCATCTGGGTTTGGAGCTTTGTTTTTAGGTAAATTGTCTAGGGTGGATTTTACGTATCTTGTCTGTATTTTAAGTGGAACAGTTTCGGGAGAGTCAAGTTCTGTTACTGGGACGTTCTGGCTGGCATCATCTATGGTAGAATTATTGGCAAATGTACTGGCAAAAATATCTGCTTTCGCACGTGGGTCATTTGTAATGTAGCCATCTGAAGATTATAGTGGGGGAATGGATGATGACTTGTTTAAGTTATTATTGAAAGAATCAGGAGTTGACCAAAATATTCTATTGTTATTAGGGTTGTTAAGTAGTTCTGATGCTTGCTTTTGAAGAAAGTTTGATTTAGCTAGATTTATTACAGCTTTTGCATGATTTCTAGCAATTTTAAATTGACAGAGTGATGCAAATGTTTTTGATTTTAAGTAAGAGATATACGCTAATGACCTTTGGGCTGTTGCTCTGGCACAGTTGCCATCAAACCATTTTGGAGAGTTCGATCTTTTAGTGAACTGTTGACTTGGTATGAATAAATCCAGACCAGCTAGTATTAAGTCGCAAATGTTGGACTGGGTAGAACTGGGATCACTAGAGAAGAAAGACTGCCATGGAATGTCAGCAAGATGATTTCTAAATCCATCCCAGTCTGCCCTATCAAATTGCCATCGGGTCATCTTGACAGGTTCAGAATGGGGTAGTGTGGGGGGATTAACTAATGAGGCTTTGATGATATTGTGGTCAGAGGATCCAAGTGGTGACAGTACCTCTATCCTGTATTGATCTAGACTATTTGACAAGAATAAATCCAAGATATGGGCATTATGGTCAGGATTATCAGGTATTCTGGTAGGTTGCTTTACCAGCTGGGTGAGATTAAACGAGTCTGCAAACAGCTCGCACTCTAGACCAGCCTTATCAGTCCTGGCAGAGTGCAATAACCATTCAACATTATGTATGTTAAAATCACCCAAAATGATAATTTCTGTGCTAAGGGCAAGGTTAAGATTACAAAACTGTGTGGATATGGAATAAAAAACACTGGGTTCCGAAGAAGCAGGGGGGGAGCGGTAGACAGCACAAATATATTTGGTAATATTTTGACAATTTAGTTTAGACAATGAGTAATCAAAACTGGATAAAGTGAAGTTTATAATTGTATCAACTGCATATTGGGATTTGATATAACAACAGGTGCCACCCTTGTTATGGAAGTTTGTGAGGAGATGGTAACCAGGAAAACAAAATGGGGATATATCAGTATAGGGTGAAATTTGTGGTTCTGTGAGGAAAAGAGCCAGAGGGGATATGGACTGAAGGAAAAAATGAACTGAGTTTAAATTTGTACTAAGGCTGCAGATGTTGGTGAAGAATAAGGCCGCACTTTCACTTCTCCGCTGACAAGCATCACTGGAAATTGCAAGAGTCGCTGCCGGCACAGTCGCTTGATGGCGACCGGGAGGACCCTGTGCTGCAAGCCCTACCCTGCCGGTGGTGGCAATCCGAGGTACCACCTCATTTGATAGTAACATTGCAGTGCCCATTGCTAAAGAGAGTGAATAGAAGGTGTGATAAGTAATAAATCGTACTATATTATTTATCTGGATTGTATCAAAGTCTTTGATAGGGTTTCTCACGAGAGATTAATTAGCAAGATTCAAGAGCATCATATATACAACGATATTTTACTGTATAATAGATTGGGTTCTGGATAAGCGGATGGAAACAGAGGGTTATCATAAATGTTTATACAGTAGTAGAGTCCTGTGGGGTTCAGTGCTTGGTCCTTTATTTTTTATCATAAATACACACATATATATATATATATATATATATATATATATATATATATATATATATGATTTAGTTTTGGGGGTCAGTAGTAGTATTAGTAAAGCTGACATATCATTAATTCAACAGACGACTGTTGAGCCTTTATAGCAGTGGTTCCCAACCGGTGTGCTGCGGCACTGAAGGGTGCCTCGCGATCGGCTGAATGCCCAAGAATTCAGAGAAAAAATAAATGTGCGAATGTGCGTATGTGGAATGTTTTTGTCTAAAATTAGGAAATTATCGGTACCAAACTTGAGAATCAGTTAGGAATCGCTGTACCCTAATATACACTGTGTCCGGTGACAGTGTTGTAGTATAATTATCTCCTCCAATTGCATTAGTTCGAATGACTGAGAAAGACGTATTGAGGTCCTATTTAACTATGTGCAACTGTGTATTTCTGGCAAGTATGGTGCAGCTGTGACGATGCAGTCATGATCTGTCAGTTGTCTCATGGCACCGAAACGCCATTTGGCCAGCCGTATACAATCACGTGCATTAGAGTCAACAACAAAACAAAGATAAAGTAACCTGAAATAGCGCTACCTAACTATGTGGGATTACTTTTTCCATTACCTAACCCTGCGGGACAATCAATTATTAGCAATAATGGTTTTATTATTTCCATTATTCTACCCCTCAGAATGGATAATGTTCGGCTGACTAAACGGCGTTTCGTTGCCTTGTTTCCTGTTAGGTCTTGGTCAGGTGGATGAGTGTAACCTGGTACCAGTTGAATGTGTGAAGATGTATCTGGAGAGTGTATGGTGGAAGAGATAATTTGTGAAATGTAAGGGAGATTGAGAATGATGGATGGAAGGGTTGTGGTAATATAAACTAACGTAAACCCTTATTTTGTTTTTCCAGAATATCTTTGACAGAGTGGGAGAAGTCTGTCGATTCATCAGCATTTAGCATGGATAAGTTCGCTGTGAGGAAGTGAGAACTCCAGGAGGATGAAAATCAAATGGAAACTTGCTCAGTTAATCCTGATTCGAACACGAGCGTTAAA
Source organism: Coenobita brevimanus (assembly GCF_032717465.1). NCBI lineage: Eukaryota > Metazoa > Arthropoda > Malacostraca > Decapoda > Coenobitidae > Coenobita > Coenobita brevimanus. The sequence goes on from NC_136977.1 coordinate 25,935,286, forward strand.
GGTGTTCCTGGTTCATCTGGGTCAAAATGTGGAAAGGAGAAACAAGCGCCTCATCCAAAGAAACGGACATATTTTAATGCCTACTTAGCATATGGTTTTGCGTCAAACAATGATGAGGATTATCCTCTCCCTGTGTGTGTAGTTTGTGAAGAGACACTCAGCAATGAGGCCATGGTACCTAGCAAGCTGAATAGGCACCTCATTGCCAAACACCCTGATGTGTCACAGAAGGGCTTGCCATATTTTTCTCGTTTGTTAGAGGGGTAGAATAAGGCGGCTAGTAAAATGGTCAAAAGAGTAACCATAGCTGACACTGCTCTTGAAGCCTCCTTCAGAGTAGCAGAACTGATAGCAAAGAAAATGAAGCCTCGTACAAGCGGTGAAGAAATAAATGACCCTGCATGCAACATGACTGTCGAAACAATGCTTGGCAAAGTGGCTCGAGATCAGGTTTCAAAAGTACCACTCTCCAATAACACAATCAGTCAAAGGATATTCGAAATGTCAGTTGATATCAATGAAGAAGTTGTGGAGCGGATCAAATCAAATGCAAAATTCGCTTTGCAAGTAGATGAGAGTATTGCCATAGCTGGAAAATGCCCACTGCTTGGGTTTTGCGGCTTCATTGATAAAGAAGTCGTCGAACAGCTTATGTTTTGCAGAAAACTACAGACCACAACCACTGGGGAGGACATCCTTGCATCCGTAACATCGTATCTCACTGACCATGGTCTTTCATGGAATGACTGTTGTGGCATATGCATTGATGGTGCACCATCGATGATACAGACGTACAAAGGTTTCATTACCAGAACGTTGAAAGAAAATCCATCTATGACTACAGCTCACTGTTTCCTACACAGAGAGGTACGTGTGGAGAAGAGTTTACTGAAGGTTTAAACCAGGCTGTCAAGATGGTCATTTTCATCAAATCCCAGCCTTTGCAATGGAGACTCTTTCAGAAGATATGTCAGGAAGTGGGTGCGGCTCACATCTCACTGGTGTTGCATACTGATATAAGGTGGTTATCCGAGATCATGAGCTGAACCGTGTTCTCGAACTCAGAGAAGAACTGGAAGTCTTTTTTTGAGGAGGAATAACATGATGCATTCATCAAGCTGCTTCAAAATCATACTTGGTGTTTGAAGCTGTCATACCTGGCAGATATTTTCATGAAGCTGAATAAACTGAATCTCTCAATGCAGGAGAGGCAGGAGACAATAGTGTCATCAACTAACGAAATGAAAGGCTTTCAGAGAAAGCTTGGCTCATGGTAGTCCGCTGCTCAGAAAGACAATCCGTCAAATTTCCCTTCTCTCCTTCATCAAGCAGGAGATAATGATCTCGGAGCTCTCAAAGATCTCATTCTGAATCATTTGCTACGGCTGACAGAAGCAGTTGATATGTACTTTCCTTCTCTTTCTATGGAGAATCTCCATCGGATTGTATCTCCCTTCGAATTGGCTGACAGGGCTGAGGAACTGGACTTCACGGCTGTTGAACGTCACTAATTTATCGATATGTGTGCTGATTCCACACTCTAAGTCAAATTTGAGAAGAGTGAAGTACCATTGCCCGTTTTGGGGCGTGGACTAGTGGAGGAGTATCCGAATTTTGCTGCAAAGGCCACATATCTACTTTTGCCTTTCTCCACATCGTATTTGTGCTAGCAGGCATTTTCTGCCACGGCAACAACCGAGAAATAGACTGTCATCTCTTGAGGACAATATGCGAGTGGTGTTATCAACAATTAGACCTGACATCAAGAGTTTGTGCTCCAAGTCCAAGCATCAATCGCAGGTCTCACACTGAGTAGAAATGTATGGCTCACTGTGGCTTTTTTGCTTGTTTCGGTTGTATCATTGTGGTCCTATATTAAATATGCAACTGCTCTAACTACTGGTTACAATTACATTTTTTATATTGTCATCCATTTCATGTTGATTAAAGCAACATCGGAGTAAAGATGAGTGTTTTTTTTTCATTTTCAAATGATCCAGAGACAAAGTTTTGTCACAGTGACGGTGAATTTAAAATCAAAGTACAGACAAACGAGGTTTACTAATGAGGGTGCCGGGGACTTCTGAAAGGCTTGACAAGGGTGCCTCGAGCCAGACAAGTTGGGATTCACTGCTTTATAGGGGCCTTGGCACACTGTGTAAATGGTAAATGTATTGGCAAATGAAGTTTATTACTGACAAACGTAAAGTGCTAAATGTGGGCAAAATTAACGGAGATACTGGATCCAAATTAAATGAAAAAGAAATTAAAAACTCAAAGAGTGAGTTCGATCATGAAGCCATGGGTAGCCAGATGTGGGTAATATTATCGGAGATAGTAGATCTAAATTAAACTGCAAAGAAATTAAAAACTCAAAGCATGAGTTCGATCATGAAGGCATTGTCGCAAACACTTACAACAGAGGCAACAGTGGGTTAGTGCAAGAAATAAATCATACACGGTCCTCGGATTGATTTCTAGAAACATGAGTAAAAAAAAAAAAAGAATAAGAGTAATACTAGTCTACAGTTTTATGTAGCACTAATAGGGGTACCCAGCGTTGCCCGGGCCAAAAAGGCAAACGCTCTAATCCTATTTGTTCTAGTCCAACCTTTCTTTCTACTCCAGAAAGACCATGTACCTATTAAGATTTTGAAGAGGGATTGCACGAGGTCCAGGAACTTTCTATTTCAGCTCTCACAAACTAAGAGTGTTTGTGTGCACTTGTTTACTAATACCAGTGACCTCAAATGACCTAGGAAATCAATCTGAAATAGCCCATGTCCGAACTGGAGGTCATTTGAGTCTCCATGCCAAAAATTGGGCTGCTGGGTCCAGTTGTTCGAACGGTATTATCAGTGACCTCAAATGACCTCCGACCGGTGACCTCAAATGACCTCGGAGGTCAACCTGACATAGCCTATGTCCGAACTGGAGCTCATGTGAGTATCCATGCCAGAAATAGGGATTCAGGGGTATCCGGCGTTGCCTGGGCCAAACAGGCTAACACTCTACCTGTGACCTCGAATGACCCAGATCTGAATTTTGACCCTCTAAAACCAACCATGGGTCACCCTGATTCAGAATATATATGGGTCTGAGGGTCTCTGCCAACACTGTTTGGGCGCGACTGAAAGACAAACAAACAAACAAAAAATGCAGCTCTTTTATAAATATAGATTATTATTATTTTTATTATTATTATTATTATTATTATTACTACTACTACTACTACTACTACTACTACTACTACTGCTACTGCTGCTACTACTACTACTACTATTATTATTATTATTATTATCTTTACTATTATTATTACTCCCCCTCCTCCTCCTCCTCCTCTTCCTCCTCCTCCTCCTCCTCCTCCTCCTCCTCCTCCTCCTCCTCCTCCTCTTCCTCCTCCTCCTCCTCCTCCTCCTCTTTCTTCACACGAAAAATCCGACGGCCAGACAGAGTGATGGTATGTACAACCAATAAATTAAAGGACAAGAATAATAGATAGATGGTAAGATATAAGATTTGATAGATCGGTGAACAGACACAGATGGATAAATAGATACATACATGGACAGGAATTATATATGGGGCGAGAGATGGACAGAATATAGCAAGATAGACACAGAGAAACAGGCAGAGACATAAACGATAAGAAGACATAGACACAGAGAGACGGATAGAGAGATAAAGGGGAGAGACCTAACTGATAATATGTCACACCTCCAGACAGTTAAATAGATAGATGGGCGACACCTTGGTGTATAGGTTAAAAGGTAGATCCAGGCGATAGATAAAGAGTGAATGTTCCGTCGATAGACAGAGAGCAGGAAAAGGAATGTTGGTGATAACTGGAGCAGGTTGATAGGTGAATAAAAACTCCAGGCAGATAAATAACAAGACCCTTGTGGTAGATATAAAATCAGTGATTTGGAAACGCAGATCAGAGAGAGAGAGAGAGAGAGACCTTTCTCTCTCTCTCTCTCTCTCTCTCTCTCTCTCTCTCTCTCTCTCTCCTAAGCACGCCATTGTCACTTTTACACCCACTTCCCCCTTCTCTCTCAACACCCTTTCGTCCCCTCCCACATCACCCCCACAGCATTCCCAGTCTCCCCCGAAGTTCCTCCATCCCCTTCACCTGATTCCCCTTCCCTTTCCCTCTCTCTTTCCACCCGTCACCCCTTCCACAGCCCCCCACTCTCCTCCCCTCCTCTGTCTCTCCCATCTCCCTCCACTCCTTCCCCACCGCCATCAGTCACGTCAAAAATCAAATGTCTAGGTCTATTTTCATAACCCGTTTGCTGCATAACTGGAACAAAGTAGTAGCTGGCTGGCTGGATACCTGGGGGTTCGAGCCAGTACTCACGCCTGTCTCCCTCTTCCACGTCTTGTATTATCACCACCACTCTTGCCTCCCTCTTCCACGTCTAGCACCATCACCACCTTTCCTGCCTCCCATTTCCACGTCTTGCACCATCACCACCTCTCCTACCTTCCTTTTCCACGTCTTGCACCATCACCACCACCATCATCATCACTGCAAGTAGCATTTCCATCACTTGTATCATAATCACCACCACCATCACCACCACCACTGTCGTTATGATCACTGTCTGTTTTACCAACACAAACTTCACTTTGACTACCTCTTTCACGATTTGCATCACTATCAGCAACAATACTATCACCATCACCACCAGTGGCACCATTTATCATAACCATCATTATCAACACCATCATCCTTTCCAGTCTTACACCACCACTACCATCACCATTACCATTGCTAGAACCATCGCAAACTCCAACACCTTCAGCGTAGCACCATCATCATTACCATCAATATTACCATCACCCTTTCCACGCATTGTATCGCCACCACCATTGCCATCCCCTTCACCATCATCACTGACATCCTCACCAGCACCATCCCTCACTAATAGCCATTTTTTAAACACTTTTTTTCTCTTTTTCTTCTGCAAGCTTTCTCCCTCTTTTGTTTTTATGAATGTCCCACTTTCCTATCATTCTTTTTTTTTTTTTTTTCTCTCTCTCTCTCTCTCTCTCTCTCTCTCTCTCTCATATACTGTATATATATATATATATATAATACAGTATTTAAGAGAGAGAAAAAAGCTAAAATTCCATCAATAAAAAAAAAAAAACGAGCAGACGAGTATAATCTCAGCTCTTAACCCCGTCTCATTAAGTCTTCAGTAAATGCAGATTATACAAGGTTGTCCATTAGTGACACTGTTGTTGAATCACACATTTGCCTACGTCCATGTGTTGCAATTATTTTATAATGAATATTTTAAATGGCAGGGATTAGCACAAGACACGACACCTATATTCATCATATAAGGAGTTGGTTTAGAGATCTTTCTGTGTGTGTGTGTGTGTGTGTGTGTGTGTGTGTGTGTGTGTGTGTGTGTGTGTGTGTGTGATCAAAAAATTATTGCAGTGTTGTTTATTTTTACAAAATCCTTTGCAGTGATATTTGTTGCAGATGTGAGAGCGCAGTCATCTCCAGCTTTAAACTCAGTCATGAATTTTTGCATTTTACGTACGCTTCTATATCCCTTGCATTATTCATTCATTGAACCGAAGAAGTGCAGTCACCGTCATCCTTCTCTCTTGTAGGTGACATCGAAGACATACAGTATGTTCTGATGTTTTCGTGCCAGGTTACGTAACGTCCATGATTGAATAATTTTATCTTTTAACTGCTACGCCTGAAGGACATGAGACAGTCAGGGAGTTTAAGAAGCATCTCAGGTTATTCCTTAAGAAATGCATTTACGATAACATCAGCTGTTTTTTTAAGATGAGCAAAATCCTAGCAGTGCCCAGGAGCTAAAAAAAAAAAAAAAAGGGGGGGGAGGGGAGGTGGAGTTTGATGGTAGGGCAGTTATGTTAATCGGGTGGAGGATCGATAATAGCAAGTGGAGGGGGAGGGGAGGGGGTTTGGAAGTAGGGGAGGGGGCTAAGGGTGGGGCAGTATAAAAACCTGCACTGTATAAAAGAAATGGGGAATAGGAGGAGATGGGGAAGTAGTAGGGGGTTTGGGTAGGGTATATTGCAAAAACCCGGCAGAGCAAAATAGGAATGAGGTGGGGTATAGATAAGGCAGGGAGCTGAGGGAGGGGGAGTATAAAAAGTTGGAAGGAATAAAAATAGCATAAAACCCACACAACACAGCAGGGGGGGGGGGGATTAGGAGGGGGTGTGGGATTGGGGGTCAGAGAAGCGGTAAAAAAAACACACGCACACTTTCATAATAGTGAGGCGCTGTGTGTGTGTGTGTGTGTGTGTGTGTGTGTGTGTGTGTGTGTGTATTCCTGCCTTAAGCCTCTGTGTATCTGAGAATATCATATACACTCTAGCCAATACGAAGTCCGCAAATTACCACTAATGATATGTAAATTGCACACGAGAATCTTACATTATAACGCCTGAGACTTCAATGAGAGTTTTTATTACCGGCTATCTAGAGTCCTGCTTATCGTAGGGAATATGTGAGGGGTATTATCTTGCTATTTATTATCGCTGTCTTGTAGCGTGGGAAATATGTGAGGGCTTTATCATCTTATTTATTATCGTTATCTCTTAGTGAGGTGTTCTTAGGCAACTTTCTATTTGGTCGTGGATGCTTCTGGATTTCGTGGAGACTGGTTGTTGGGTGGGGTAGTGAGGTGTACGGTAGGGTGGAGGGGGTGTGAGGTGAAGGTAAGGAGAGGTTTGGGTTGGATGAGGAAGAGTAAGAAGGAAAGAATATAAGGGATAAGCAGAAGCACAGGCACAAGTATAAATATGTACAAACACATGGAAAAAAACAAACATTCAAGCACACAAGAAGACACATAAACTCCTACAAACACAAAATTAGGGTTATTAGATATACAGATTGCCAACACACACACACACACACACACACACACACACACACACACACACACACACACACACACACACACACACACACACACACACACACACACACACACACAATCAACACACACACACACACACACACACACACACCATGAATACTCCAAACAAAATTTGCACCTCATCGCCCAAACATCACTTAATCCTTTGACTGCCAGGCGCTAAACACAGCCAGTCTGCAGTAGCCCTATGGTCCGTCTACTCGTATTTTATGAAGAGCGTTTGGGCGTTGTCCCTCTTGGGAATTTCCTAGGCCACCTCTCTGCCAAACGTGTACATCTCTCTGTCTCATGTCAGCTATTTACTACTTCTAAATGAAGTTTATTTACAGCATATATACATTTAATTCTTTAATAAGGCTACATAGTGTTATAAATGTCTCTTTTGTTTTCTTTTAATAACAATTACTTTTTATAAATACCACATCACTTGGCAACGTTGCTTTCCAACTTGTCACGCTTGTAAGGGTAAAGTGACCGTGTTAATCCAGGTCATTTCCACTCTAGCCGCCACCTGAGATGGATGCTCTTACTCCTGCTACTCGATCTCGAGTGCTCCACAGTAGAGAAAAAGAACTTATTTACAACGTAAATAAGTATTTTTTAGAAGAGAAGGCAAACAGAGGACTTATAATTGATCCCTCAAAAGCTGTTATAAACCACAAATAAACATCACACTTTAAGAATAAAATCACAGTCATAATAAAAAATAATGTTAGAGACAGACAGACAGACAGAAACAGAGAGTAGGGGGAAAGGCCATGGAGAAAGGGAATGAATAAGAGCGCAGCAAGACAGACAGACAGTCAGTCTGGAGGCTTTTCCTCAAATTCTAAAAATTCATAAAAGTGTATAGACACTTTATAGAAATAAATCTACGAAAAATGTAATTTCTATATGCAGAGAGAGAGAGAGAGAGAGAGAGAGAGAGAGAGAGAGGAGAGTGGTGTGCTGGGAGGAAGAGTTGTCATTTATGCCTTTATTCTAATCCGATTAAGTTGCCCAGTACAAAGTATGGCAACACTGTGGGATGGGGACTCCCCAAGAGGGACAACGCCCAAACGCTCTTCATAAAATAGACGGACCATAGTCAACTACGCAAGTGTGTGTAGGACTGGCAAGAGGATAATGGAGACAGTTTTTGTGCCTTTGCCTCTTGGTGAACGCCAGGTGGTTCAGTGGGGTGAGGCGCTCCAACTGAATGCAACAAAAACGTTTTATTCCTGTGGGTTGGGTTTGTTGCTCACGTTATGTTGTTAAGGGATTAGCTGTAGAACTTCGTAGCTTCTTGTAGTGTGTTTTGTAGATCAGTTATGCGAAAGTTATACTCTTGGACGTGAGGTAGTTATACGTGAGTAGGTTTGTAAGAAGATAATCTTAGTTCCCTTTGTCATGCAATGGCAGGAGAGGTAAAGATTGGTATGGGACTATTTATAATTTTATTATCTTGGAAATATTAACTAAAGTTTCTCACACACGAGTGAAGTACAGAGTCCCGCTGTTACCTCCCAGATTGTCTCGTTAGACCCCTTTTCTCTCTCCCTTTCTTTACCTCTCGGTTCTATAGCTAGCCCCCTTCTGACTCTCTAACAACCTCTCGGTTCTATAGCTAGCCCCCTTCTGACTCTCTAACAACCTCTTGGTTCTATAGCTAGCCCCCTTCTGACTCTCTAACAACCTCTCGGTTCTATAGCTAGCCCCCTTCTGACTCTCTAACAACCTCTCGGTTCTATAGCTAGCCCCCTTCTGACTCTCTAACTCTTCCTTCCCTGTCAAGGAGGGTGTCACGTGTACTAGACACATGTTAGAATGTTCGAGAAGCCCGTGTGTCTGTGTGTATGTAGGGTTTCCGGTGACATAGTGCACGTCTGGCATTCCTTACAGACATGCAGACACATTTCCTTTCCCACTGGAATCGCAAACACATTTCCTTTCCCACCTAGCTTGACTACCTTTAAGACTACACATTTGTGTCCCAATCTATTATGAATTTGTATTATTATAATATGGAGTCCTGGCATAGCGACTGGTTATTCCTGCTGTAGGAATTTGAATAAGTAAATCTCAGGCCCCTTGGCTCCTGATGAAGCTGTCCTGGATGAGATGATAATGGACTGCTGGAGGAGAATTACAAAAATTTCTCTAGGATGAATAAAATCATCTGTAAATTCTAAGAAGATTGTTATATTCACAACGATTTTTAATGTTTTTAATGCAGATATTCTATTGACTATCAAAAATTCTTCGACTATCTTACTTCTACGATGGAACACATTCTGTCCATTTCTCCTTTCTCTGAAATCTCCATTCTTGGAGATTTCAATGTTCACCACCACCTTTGGCTCTCCTCTCCTTTCACGGATCCACCTGGTGAACAAGCCTACATCTTTTCTATCCTTAATGACCTAGAGCAGCTTGTACAGCACCCTACCCGTATCCCTGACCGCCTTGGAGAGAGCTCCAACATACTTGACCTCTTCCTCACAACTAATCCTTCTGCTTACTCTGTTAATCTTTTCTCTCCGTTGGGCTCCTCTGATCACAACCTTATTACCTTAACCTGTCCTATCACTCCGGTACGGCCTGTGGACCCTCCAGGGAAACGTCGTCTGTGGCATTTTGGAGCCGTGAACTGGGAGGCCCTCAGGCAGTACTTCTTTGATTTTCCCTGGAATGATTATTGCTTCCATGGCCGTGAGCCATCTGAGTGTGCCTTGCGCATTACGGAGGTTATTCTCTCGGGCATGGAAGCATACATTCCTTTCTCATATCCTCTGACTAACGCAAGAAAGCCTTGGTTTAATCACGCTTGTTCTAATGCTGTCCGTAACAAGGAGAAGGCCTACAAAAGGTAACGGAGCCAACTCACCCCTGAATCACATCATCTTTACGTTTCTGCCCGGAATCGTGCTAAGTCTGTTCTTCGCTCTACTAAAAATAATTTCATCCATACTAAATGCTCTCAACTCTCCAACTCGAATTCTTCCCGCTCCTTCTGGCACCTTGCCAAAAATCTTTCTAACAACTTTACCTCATCATCCTTCCCTCCTCTTTTCTACTCTGATGGTTCTGTAGCTATTTCTTCTACTGATAAAGCAGATCTCTTCGCACAGACTTTCTCCTCCAATTCCACCTTAGACGATTCCGGTGCTGTTCCTCCATCACTTCTCCCCTCTGACTTCCACATGGCTGACATTAAAATTTCTTCAGTTGATGCATTTTCTGCCATCACTGGCCTTAATACTAACAAGGCATATGGGCCTGATGGGGTCCCTCCTGTTGTTCTAAAGAACTGTGCTTCTGTGCTTACACCCTGCCTAGGCAAACTCTTTCGCCTTCGTCTGTCAACTTGTACCTTTCCTTCTTGCTGGAAGTTTGCTCTCATTCAGCCAGTCCCAAAGAAGGGTGACCACTCCCAACCCTCCAACTATCGTCCAATTGCTTTAACGTCCTGTATTTCAAAAGTTTTCGAGTCAATTCTTAATAGAAAAATTTTAAAGCATCTTTCCTATCACAACCTTCTTTCCGATCGTCAGTATGGGTTCTGTCAGGGACGCTCCACTGGCGATCTTCTCACCTACCTTTCAGACTCCTGGTCATCCTGCTTTCGGGACATTGGCGAAAGCTTTGCCATTGCACTTGACATCTCAAAGGCTTTCGATCGAGTCTGGCATAAATCTTTAATTTCCAAACTGCCCTCCTACGGTTTCTATCCTTCTATCTGTGCCTTCATCGCTAGCTTCCTTTCTGGTCGTTCTATAGCCGCTGTTGTAGACGGCCATCGTTCTTCTCCTAGATCTATCAACAGTGGTGTTCCTCAGGGCTCTGTCCTATCACCAACTCTCTTCCTTTTATTCATCAATGATCTTCTAAGCTGTACATCTAACCCTATCCACTCATACGCTGATGACTCCACCCTTCACCTTTCCATTCGGTTCCTGCAACGCTCATCTCAACAGTTACTTCAAGAAACAAGGGATGAGGCTATGGCACACCTAATGTCTGACTTGGCTCGTATCTCTGACTGGGGTAAAAATAATATGGTTGTCTTTAATGCATCTAAGACTCAGTTCTTACACCTATCAACCCGACAAAATCTTCCACAGGTATACCCATTAATGTTTAATAATATTCAGCTTAATCCTGCATCATCGTTGAACATGCTTGGGGTTTCATTTACTCGGGACTTATCTTGGAAAGATCATATTACATCTCTTGTAAAATCTGCTTCCAAGAGATTGGGTGTGATAAGCCGACTCCGCTCTTTCTTTACCCCTGCACAATTGTTGACTCTATACAGGGGTTTTATCCGCCCCTGTGTGGAGTACAACTCTCATGTGTGGGGAGGCTCCCCACATACAGCTCTTCTCAATAGGGTGGAGTCAAAGGCTTTTTATCTCATTAACTCTCCTCCTCTTACTGACTCCCTTCAACCTCTGTCTCTTCGCCGCACTGTTACATCTTTATCTCTTTTCTATCGCTACTTTAATGGTCACTGCTCCTCTGAACCGTCTGCTTGCATTCCTCCACCTCAACGACGGGCGCGTAGCACCCGTCTGGCAGCAAACTCTCATCCCTTTTCTGTCCAACTCTCTAATGCAAGAGTTAACCGTTACTCCCAGTCTTTCATTTATGCAACAGGTCAGCTCTGGAACTGTCTCCCTCTATCTGTATTTCCTGCTGCCTATGATCTCCAGTCTTTCAAACGCAGTGTGTCCAGGCATCTCAAAATGATCGGATCTTGAATTTGGCTCTCTATTGTATTTTGTTTTTCTCTTGGAGAGAACTGTTACTGCGGGCTCATGGCCTTTGGTTCCTTCTTCCTCGCATAAAAAAAAAAAGAAAAAAAAGATAGAATCAACACTTGTGAATCTGGAAAAGTTCTCTCATCCAAGTAAAACTGAACAAAAGAAAGACAAGATTAGTATCCGTTCATCTGAGATCCGTGGGCACATAACGTTTAAGAGACCGGAGACCCTACCTAGGCAGGGGGAGAGACAGACCGGCGAAAGCAGAACCAGAGTCGACCAACTGTGTGTGTGTGAAGGACTATTTGCCTATATGGTCAGTCGGGAAGAGAGAGAGAGAGAGAGAGAGAGAGAGAGAGATTACGTATGTACTGTATGTAGATCATAAGCACGTATATAAATCACCTTGTGCAGATCATAAGCACGTATATAAATCAGCTGATGGAACATGTTAATTTGTTACGGGAATCAGCTACAGCAATGACTAGCAGAAAATTGCCAGCTCTTGTCTGTTGTTCTTTTCTGCAGCTTCTCCCTACGTCTAAATCAAGGCTCTCTCGATCTTGTTAACCCTTTCAGTACAAGGACGCCATTTCTGTATCACCGGCCACTGTCACCATCACCATTACCAACATCAGCATTACTTCCACCAACACCACCACTACCATCAACATCATGATCACCAACATCATTATCATCAGCATCATCACCAGTAACACCCTCACCCTCACCAGCCCCCAAATCCACCAGCACCATCATCACCACCACAACCACCACACCAACGAAAAACAAAACACATATCATCATCAACAGTATCATCATCATCACCATAAACCCCACCAATAAAAAAAAACAAAAAAAAAAACACGATCACTTCCACCATCACCACCCCTATTACTACATCAACATTTTTAACAGCAGCAGCACACAAGACTATCCCTAACGTATGACAAGGAAAGCCAGATCGATAAGCCCTGAATGTCATTATATTTCACGAGACTAACCTTAATGTATGGCAAGGAAAATCAGAACAATACATTGGTAAATGCCTTTATATCTTGTGATTTACCAAAGGAAGTAGGAGGGACGAAGGAGAGAGGAGAGCAGATGACATGGGCCAAATAATTTCTTCAAGTTCCAGTAATTTCTGCTGCTCGAAGGAAAGGGTATGAACACAAAGAGGGAAGGAATATTATAAGAATACAAATTTCGCTAATAATTTTCTTTTCAAACCTCTACAAGGAAAAGAAAAAAGAAGAGTATCACCAATAGTCTTCCATAAACTACTAGAGTGTCAACTTTTGCTGTTCAAATTTTTCCAGCGTCAGATTTTTTTTACCCCAGGAAGTGCAAAGGTACCAGTTACATTCTTCTGACTACGTGATTACTGGATTGGCCGGTTCACTGAAGGGACGTTGCCTGATAATTAACTTCGAAGTAAATGAGATTTGGGGTAGTAATCATCTGGATAAACAAGTCATCATAACAGCTTTTTTTTTTTTAATGCGAGGAAGAAGGAACCAAAGGCTAGGAGCCCGCAAAACAGTTCCCTCCAAGAAAAATAAAAACAATACAAAAGAGAGTCAAATTCAAGATCCGTTCATTTCGAGATGCCTGGACACACTGCTTTTCAAAAATCATAGGAAGTACGAAATACAGACAGAGGGAGACACTTTCAGAGTTCACCTGTTGCATAAATGAAGGACTGGGAGCAACAGTTAACTCTTGCATTAGAGAGTTGGACAGAAAAGGGATAAGAGTTTATTGCTAGACGGGTGCAACGCACCCGTCGCAGAGGTGCAGGGATGCAAGCAGACAGTTCAGAGGAGCAATGACCATGGAAGTAGCGATAGAAAAGAGATAAAGAGGCAACAGTGCGACGAAGAGACTGATGTTGAAGGGAGCCAGTAAGAGGAGCAGAGTTAATGAGACGAAATGCCTTTGACTCCACTCTATTAAGAAGAGCTGTATGTGGGGAGCCTCCCCACACATGAGAGTTGTACTCCATACAGGGGCAAATAAATCCCGTGTATAAAGTCAACAACTGTGCAGGGGTAAAAAAGGTACAGAGTCTGCTTAGCACACCTAATCTCTTGGAAGCAGATTTTACCAGAGATGTAATATGATCTTTCCAGGATAAATCTCGAGTGAATGAAACCCCATGCATTTTCAAGGATGATGCGGGAATTAAATCTTAACCCTTTAACCGCGGGTGTCATTCCAGAATGACACTGACAAAACTGGACCAAACCGCGGGTGTCATTCTGGAATGATCGTGAATATTTTGAACACCGCGCGTTTTCCCGGCGCGCAAATTGTCTCACGCAAGAGTAGTTGTCGAGTTCTTTCACGCCAGCCATCCCACACCTCCCTCCTCCAACCCCGAGGGGGGCCCCCCCACCCCTGCCCTGACCCGCATCAGTCAGTATCTGTCCAGCTCTGTGCGTGATAATGGCGCTCCGTCCCGACTCATCGTCACTCGCTTCCTCCTCTACAATGATTAGTGCTAGTGTTCCCTCTACCTCTACACCGGTAAAGGAACTGCTGACGGTGAGGCAGAAGGGGTTGAGCACTCCTGAAATTAGAAATGAGCTGGACAAAACTGTAAGTACTACTCTTGATTGTGGCAGTGAAAGTGACACACTCACAGCAAGCAGTGATGATTTGGCAGTGATTGGTGGTGAACCATTTTCCATTGATAGTGACAGTGATGAAAGGGATCATGTTGTTTCCCCCCCACCACCCCCAACTTACTCTGGGAAAGGAAAGGCTCCTATGGGCAAATCTGGTATTGCACGTGGGAAGGGAGTGAAGCGCAGGCTCACGTCTCCCACACCAGGCCCTAGTAAGCATTTCCCATCAATTTCCCGTTCCCCTAGCCCTATTGCCCTCACATCATCATCATCATCTGTCGTGCCCTGTCCTCAGTCTACATCATCTGAGGAGTACGAATTACCAAAGCCTGCAAAGCGAGGGAAGGCAGGCCGTGCAGGCCGTGCAGGCAGGCCTAGAACAAAGAGGATGCGTGGCAGTTGGAGGGCAAAGCTGGGCGATAAGCGAGGAGATAAGCGAGGTGATAAGCGGGGTAGAAAGGGTCAAGTTTCACCACGCACCAGGTCAGAAACCCCCCCACCTGCCCCCAGCTCAGCTCCCTCACCCTCGCCACCCCCCCACTCACCGCCCCCGCACTCACCCCCCTCCCCGTTGCCTCCTGCCTCACCCCCCTCCCGCTTGCCTCCTGCCTCACCTCCTGCCTCACCCATTGCCTCCACCTCAGCTCCTTCTCACGGGGAAACGAGTGCAATGCAACCTGCCCCTGCCACTGAACCACGCACAGGGCAAGTGGATGCATTTGTTTGGTCTGACGGTGCAGATTTTCAGCCACACAATCCACCGTTTGATATGACAAATGCTGGAATACAGCCTGCCTTCCCATGCAACGCAGGAGATGACTTTGTTGACTACTTCCTGGCCTTCATGGATGATGAAATCGTGCAGCATGTCAGCGATGAGACCAACAGGTATGCAGCACAGTGTGCAGCAGAAGGGCTGGGACCTATTGGCTCACCAAAGCAAGTGTCGTGGTTGCCTGTCGGGATCAGAGAGCTGTATGTGTTCTTTGCACTAATGTTTTTGATGCCCCATATAGAGACATGAGTTGGAGGAGTACTGACTCGTGGATGACATAACTACTATCCCAATATTCGGGAAGTATATGTCACGGGATCGGTTCCGACAGCTGCTTGGATACCTGCATCGCTGACAATGCAAACCCGTCCCAAACTGACCCTTTGTGGAAAGTGAGGGATTTTCTCAACAGGATTAGGGATCGATTTATGCGATTTTTCCGGCCTATGCAGAAAGTCGTCATAGACAAATCCCTGGTATTGTTCAGAGGATGTCTCAAATTCATGCAGTACATCCCCAGCAAACGCCACCGCTTTGGGATAAAGTTCTTTGTGCTGTGTGACTGTGAGATGGGGTATATCCTGGATTTTGTCATCTACTCTGCTAGCACAATGGATGTGAACAGGAAAGACCCCCTTGGCTTCTCTGGCTCCGTTGTAAAAGTGCTGATGGAGAGGTATTTTGGTGGTAATCATGTGCTGTACACAGACAATTACTACACAGCACCGAAACTCTCCAAATACCTTGCTGAACACGGCATTGGCACTGTTGGCACTGTACGGAGCTATAGGAAAGAGTGGCCTCGTTTCCCCGAAGCATCATCATCATCCAGGGGAGATGTTCACCTGAAGAAGTCAGACAAGCTTCTTGCGATCAGGTGGCATGACAAGAAGGTCGTGAATATGATCAGCACCATCCACAAGGGGGAATTGCAGAGAACTGGGAAGGTCAGCTACAGGACGGGAGAGCCAATCATGAAGCCTGATGCCGTCATTGATTACAACGTAAATATGAGACTTGTTGATAAGTCTGATATGATGATTGGCGAAATCGACTGTCTCAGGAGAAACACCCGATGGTACAGGAAGGCTTGCCTGCACATGCTCGATATGTGCATGCTCAACGCCTTCATTCTCTACAAGACACAAGTCGGGGGCATAAGGCAACCATCACTGAGACAGTTTTCCAAGACTGTCGTGCAGCAGCTACTTGCACGATTTGGTCAGGTGACGGCATTGATCCCGAGGCAACACTCTGACACACAACCTGACCGTCTTGAGTGCCGCAATTACATGAGCCGGCACCAGCTTGTGAAATTGCCTCTTACAGCAGGCGGCAGGTTGTCACAGGGCCGCTGCAGAGTATGTTCTACCACCACACGGAGGCCTAGGACAAGAAAAATGAGCACACACCAGTGCCTGGAATGCCAAGTCGCTCTATGTGTAACTCCGTGCTTTGCCGAGTACCACTCTCTGAGTAAATACTGAAAGTGACAGTGATATATAGTGATGCGACAGTGACGTGCTTTGCCAATAATTGTATAATGGATAATGTAGTAATAAGGGATATTTTGCCTAGAAAAAAAAGGAAATATTGGCCAGTATAATAAGTGATATTGTAATAAGAGAATCTGCAGCACTTGTGGAATTCTGCGGCACTTATGTAATTCTGTGATGCGCCAGTGACGCAATATAGTAATAAGTGCAGTGTAAATATAATGTATATTGCCCAGATTATATGTAAAATAATATTAGAAGTTAGAAAGAATGAAAAGATCGCATGAAACGTCAGTGAGCGTGTGCCGCCGCAGTGAAGTGAGGCGCAGCTGCAGTGAAGAGCAGGCGCAGCCGCAGGGAAGTGCCTTTTACCTACCTCATTGAACACAGAGTGGGTGTTTATCATATGTACAGTGTTCATATATGTTTATATTACTATTATGAGAGAGTGGTTGGCATTTGGTACTGGTGTGTGGGGCGTAAAATAGTTATTTCACACCCCTCACTTCTAACGGCTCTCCCCGTCCTGTGAAAGTCAACAAAGTCATGAAACCTACATCAATGGAAAGCTGAAGGTTAGTACTTTCTAATGGTACCTCATTTTTTTCTCTAGCTTTATTCTGTGCAGAGTTATTAAGGTTTAAAGGTTGTTACATTTGGCTGAAACCCCCGCGGGAGAGGACAGTCAGACCAAAACAATACCCGCGGTTAAAGGGTTAAAGGGTACTCCTGTGAAAGATTGTGTCAGGTTGATAGGTGTAAAAACTGAGTTTTTGATGTATTAAAAACAACAAGATTATTCTTACCCAAGTCAGAGATTCGAGCCAAGCCAGACATTAGGTGTGTCATAGCCTCATCCC
Source organism: Coenobita brevimanus (assembly GCF_032717465.1). Classification (NCBI taxonomy): domain Eukaryota; kingdom Metazoa; phylum Arthropoda; class Malacostraca; order Decapoda; family Coenobitidae; genus Coenobita; species Coenobita brevimanus. Next base: position 25,952,739 of record NC_136977.1, read on the forward strand.
TTCTTTGTTGAAGTAACTGCCGAGATGGATGTTGTGGGAACCGAATGGAATGGTGAAGGGTGGAATCATCAGCGTACAAGTGGACAGGATTAGATGTACAGCTTAGAAGATCATTGATGAATAAATGGAAGAGAGTTGGTGATAGGACAGAGCCCTGAGGAACACCACAGTTGATAGATCTAGGAGAAGAATGATGGCTGTCTACAACAGCGGCTATAGAACGACTGGAAAGGAAGCTGTAAATGAAGGCACAGATAGAAGGATAGAAACCATAAGAGGGTAGTTTGGAAATTAAAGATTTATGCCAGACTTGATCGAAAGCCATTGAGATGTCAAGTGCAATGGCAAAGCTTTCGCCAAAGTCCCGAAAGGAGGATGACCAAGAGTCTGAAAGGTAAGTGAGAAGATTGCCAGTGGAGAGCCCCTGACGGAACCCATACTGACGATCAGAAAGAAGGTTGTGATAGGAAAGATGCTTTAAAATTTTTCTGTTAAGAACAGACTCAAAAACTTTTGAGACACAAGATGTTAAACCAATTGGTCGATAGTTAGAGGGTTGGGAACGGTCACCTTCTTTGGGACTGGCTGAATGAGAGCAAACTTCCAGCAAGAAGGAAAGGTACAAGTTGATAGACGGAGGCGAAAAAGTTTACCTAGGCAGGGTGTAAGCACAGATGCACAGTTCTTGAGGACAACAGGAGGGACTCCATCAGGCCCATATGCCGTGTTAGTATTAAGGCCAGTGATGGCAGAAAATACATCAACTGAAGAAATTTTAATGTCAGCCATGAGGAAGTCAGTGGGGGGAAGTGATGGAGGAACAGCACCAGAATCGTCTAAGGTGGAATTGGAGGAGAAATTCTGAGCGAAGAGATCCACTTTATCAGTAGAAGAAATAGCTACAGAGCCATCAGAGTAGGAAAGAGGAGGGAAAGATGATGAGGTAAAGTTGTTAGAAAGGTTTTTGGCAAGGTGCCAGAAGGAGCAGGAAGAATTCGAGTTGGAGAGCTGAGAGCATTTAGTACGGATGAAATTATTTTTAACAGAGCGAAGAACAGACTTAGCACGATTCCGGTCAGAAATATAAAAAAGATGTGATTCACGGGTGAGTTGGCTCTGGTACCTTTTATAGACCCTCTCCTTATTGTGGACAGCATTAGAACAAGCGTGATTAAACCAAGGCTTTCTTGCATTAGACAAAGGATATGAGAAAGGAATGTATGCTTCCATGCCCGAGAGAATAACCTCCGTAATGCACAAGACACACTCAGATGGCTCCCGGCCATGGAAGCAATAATCATTCCAGGGAAAAATCAAAGAAGTACTGCCTGAGGGCCTCCCAGTCTGCTCTCCAAAGTGCCACAGTCAATGTTTCTTTGGCGGGTCCACAAGCCGTACCGGAGCGATAGGACAGATTAAGGTAATAAGGCTGTGATCGGAGGAGCCCAACGGAGAGGAAGGATTAACAGTGTAAGCAGAAGGATTAGTTGTAAGGAAGAGGTCAAGTATGTTGGAGCTCTCTGCATGGCGGTCAGGGATATGGGTAGGGTGCTGTACAAGCTGCTCTGGGTCATTAAGGATAGAAAAGATGTAGGCTTGTTCACCAGGTGGATCAGTGAAAGGAGAGGAGAGCCAAAGGTGGTGGTGAACATTGAAATTTCCTAGAATGGAGATTTCAGAGAAAGGAGAAATGGATAGAATATGTTCCATCGTAGAAGTAAGATAGTTGAAGAATATTTGATAGTCAGTAGAATTAGGGGATAAGTAAACGGCGCAGACATACTTAGTCAGAGAATGACAGGAGAGCCGAAGCCAAAGAGTAGAGAATTCAGAAGAATCAAGTTCAGGAACACGAGAGCAAGATAAGTCGTTGCATACATATTCACAACAGCCACCTTTGGCTTTAAAATGAGATAGAGAAAGTAGGAGGATACAGAAATGGGTTTGCTGTCAGTCGCCTCAGACAGCTGAGTCTCAAATAAAAAGAGAAGGTGAGTTTTAGAAGAGGAGAGGTGATGTCCAGCAGAGAGAAAGTTAGAGGAAAAGCCATGAATGTTGCAGAAATGAAGAAGAAGTGAGTCAGACTGTGGTTCCAGGCAACTCATAGAGTCGGCACCGGGAGAGGGGCGGATGGCAGGGGCATTTGTGGTCCTCTCCCCCCCACGGGGACTCCGAGGCAAGGTCTAAGTTCGCCATTTTTACGTTTTTAATTTTGAAAAAGAAGTGTAGTGTGTACTGTGCATGTAATTTGGTGCTGACAGTTAGAGGAACTTGTATTAGAGAGCATGCTGGCCTACTCTTTGAGTTATTGAAACACTAAAGAAGTTCAGTAAAGGAGGATGGTCAGAAACTAGTCCCGAGGGCTGATGAAACGGGATACGGCCTTCATTTGCCCCTTTTAGTATAACCGTCAAATAAATGAATAATTTAATAATGAAATAAACAACTCGTCGCCGAATTGAAGAGGCTAAGGTCTTATTATATATAGGTTGTTTTGTTTTACCTCTTTCCTTTATCACTAATATTCACTCTGATTTGACTTTGAGGCTTTGGGAGCTGTATAAGTGAGGATAGATGTATACACAAACAATCATATGGTCAACTGAGGTTTAGACGTGTTTAAAAATATGACATGTGGATTTTGACAGCATAGTTAGATACCGCGATATAGAGTTTAAATTATACACACTTGATTACTGTAAAAGAATCCTTCATGGCTTATCAGACTCTTTTTTTTTTACTAATACTTTACGTACAATTATATAGCTGTAGTTTTAACATCATCGTCATGAGCGACTGGTGAAAAAGATAACTAGATAGGATGTGAGAGGTGTACGGCTGAGAAGAAGACCACGAATAGGATGGATGGACAGTGTGAAGAGAGTGTTGGATGCGAGAGGGATGCCTGTTAAACAAGGAAGAGTGGCTGCGCGTGATAGGAATGAATTGGAGAGAAGTGAATGAATAAATGATGATGCAGCCCTGAGGGGATATCCTCCAGCATTTGGTCTGATCAGCTGATCAGGTCAGATACGGGTAAGGGGATGGGTCCATTATGATGTGGTAGGGGTAAATCAGCTCTGCTGTCGGGCCCCGCTAAGGATGTCGCTGACTGCACTGCACAGTTGATCCTCGTGCGGTGTGGTACGGTGAGGATCTGTCCCCTCTCCCCTTGGGGCTTAGATGCTAATGAACATGTGTGTGTGGATGAATAAATTGGGAGTGTGTCGTCCTGTCTCGGCTTCCTTCCTTTCTTTGGGGGAAGCAGGCTAGGTATATGGACAGATAGTTTTAACTTGTTCATCCCGAGGTCTTCTGTATTTTGTTCTTGCAGTCCAGTTAACCACTTATAAACATAATAGCATTTCCCTGCTTTACTATCCTTGTCTTTTGCCCGTAGAGTAGCTAACTTGTTTGGAACCTACCTTTTCACAAACAACATCGAGAGGGCAAATATGTCTGTTGCTGTTTGATTTCCTTTGTAGTCCTTTGTAATTAAGAGTGTGTTTAGCTGAAAGGACAAGGAAAAGAGCATATGTGATCGCCCTGTCCCACTAGTTCTTCCTACAAAACCAGCTCTTTGTTACAAGAGGAAATTTTTCAGATCTTACAGCAGCATGACCACAAACCACCTTTCCAGCAATTTCCTGTCGTTACTAAGATGAATTTATATGAAGGACAAGGAGGACATGAGAGTCCAGGATCTTCCCATGTCTGTTTGCTCGTCTTGCGAAACCAAATCTTGCTTACGAGGGTGAAATTACCATAAGTTAGTTTGCAGATCCCATGGCAGGTCTGGTAAAGGGAATTATGAGGTGGACTAGCTCGGTGAGGGGTGGGTTATTAGTTGTGACGATAGGTGTGACTTGCAGGAGTTATACTTCTGGGGACTAATCTCTTTCTCTCTCTCTCTCTCTCTCTCTCTCTTAATCTCTCTCTCTCTCTCTCTCTCTCTCCTTCGACAGACCTGTTTCCCTTCCCTATTCTCTGCTCCTCTCTCCGTCCTACTGCCTCCCTCACCTCCCTCCCTCTCTCAGCCCCTCTTCTTCTCTGCCTCTCGCCCCTCCTTCTCATTTCCCACTCACTCCTTTTCAGCCACTTTCCCTCCATCTCTCCTCACCTCCCTCTCCCCCACTGCTCCATTCTCTTCTGTCTCCTCCCGCCTCTTCTCCCTCCTCTTTTCCTCTCCCCTTCTCCCTCTTCCTTCCCTCTCTCATACCTCCTCCTTCCCTCTCTCCTTGTCCTTCCTCCCTTCCCCGGTCCCCATCTTTCCATTCCCTTTCTCTCCCTAATTCTCCTCTCTTCCCTCCCATTCTCCACCACCATCTTCCCCTCTCTAGCTCCCTCTCCTCTCCCCATCTTTCCCCTTCTTCACAGTTCCCTTATGCTCCTGTCATCCTCCCTTTAAATAATTAGCCTAAATTACAACCATCCCAGTCACCTGCATCATCCTTAACGTAAATATCTGCTTTGCTTTGGTGCCGTGTGTTGGGAGATTGGCAGGATAATTAATAACCAGGCAACTACCGATCCGATAATCGTCGCTGTAAATTGGGGTAATGGGATGGTAAAGAGGGCACGTCTAATGATGCCCAGTAGAAAACCTTAATATATGAACTCGGCATCATTCTCACTCTGTACATTATGACCCACAATTGTTTTGGCCTTTTTTTTTTTTTTACTTACCCTTGAAGCTACACTGATTCTAGTGGTTTAATTTCGTGGGAGTGAATGCTTCTGGTAAACCACTTTCCAGTTCAGCAGTTCAGACAACCTTACGATGTGGCTTTGTGGAACAATAGTGAGACGGAAGTATAAATATGTGCGAGTGTCTTTAACGGAGACTTAAAGCACTCCTGACAAAAGTTCTGCACAGCACAGTAACGCCAGCTGGAGTGATAGCTAGACGGAGGCAGAACATTGGAGAATACCTTTGAACAGAGATTAAATATGCCTCTTGCAAAGACTGTTTTCAGGTCAGACAAACTTAGAATGAAACTTAGTGTGTTGACAGTAAGACTGGGATACTGAAAGAGTGAGTGCCTTTGAACAGACACTAAAACTCCTCTTTTCAACTTTCTTTCTCCCTAAGATGCACTAGCAATGTTTCTTGGTGAGGTGGGATTGCATTATGGGCGAGTGCAGTTGAACAGAGACAAAAAAATTTGGTCTTGGTTGATGGCTTGGCACATCAGGGGACAACTAGAGCAAAGCTGCGTAAAAAAATAAATAAATAAATAAATAAAAAAATGAGGAATATAGGAATCGGTTTAATCTTTCTGACCAATGTAAGCATAACCTGTGAACAAAATCGAGTTGAAAACAAAACTGAAACTGTAATGTTTTAAAGAATAAGAAAGAATAATTGCAGAGGCAGTGTCGGTTTTAAGATAACTGTTGTTTATAAAGTGTAGTGAAGAAATGTAATGCGGTAAATAATACACGTTGCAGAGCAGAAATGAAATAAAAAAGCTGCTACACCTGTTCTCTTTGTTGGAATGTGTATGTGTGTGTGTGTGTGTGGAGAGAGAGAGAGAGAGAGAGTGATTTCCTACGATTGATTCTCAGCCATATACTGCAACTGAGGAGAACTTCCTTTATCTGAATAAATTCCTCTCATGCTTAGCTTTATAAGTAAAATAGTCTTACATTTATCAGAATACTATACTAAATAATACACCAGACTCTCACTACAAACGCTAACCTGACAAATGAGTATATGTGGCAAAACATCCTGTAAGCCAGAATTAGGTACAACATAAACAAATAAGTATCCAACTCAATCCTGCATCATCTTTAAATATACTTGGTGTTTCATTCTCTCGGGATTTATCTTGGAAAGATCATATTATGTCTCTTGTAAAATCTGCTTCCAAGAGATAAGGTGTGCTAAGCCGACTCCATACCTTCTTTACCCTTGCACAGTTATTGACTTTATACACGGGTTTTATTCGCCCCTGTGTAGAGTATAACTCTTATGTGTTGGGAGGCTCCGCACATACAGGTCTTCTTATAAGGGTGGAGTCAAAGGCTTTTCGTCTCATTAACTCTCTTCCTCTTACTGGCTCCCTTCAACCACTGTCTCTTCGCTGCACTGTTGCATCTTTATCTCTTTCCTATAGCTACTTCAATGGTCACTGCTCCTCCGAACTATCTGCTTGCACCCTCCACCACTACGACGGGCGCGTAGCAACAAACGCTCATCCCTTTTCTGTCCAACTCTCTAATGTATGAGTTAACTGTTACTCCTAGTCCTTCATTTATGCAACAGGTCAACTCTGGAATTGTCTCCCTCTGTCTGTATTTCCTACTTCCTATGATCTCCAGTCTTTCAAACGTAGTGTGTTCAGGTATCTCGAAATGAACAGATCTTGAATTTGGCTCTCTGTCGTATTGCTTTCGTTTTTTTCTTAGAAGGAAAGGTTTGCTGGCTCCTGACCTTTGATTCCTTCTTCCTTGCATTAAAAAAAAAAAAAAATAGTGATGATGCCAGTGATTGATAATGGTAATTGATGATGGTGGTGAATGTAATTCTTGTTGATGATGATGATAATGACGATGATGGTATAGATAATGACAATAAATATTAATGATGATAGCTATGATTTTAACTAAATCTCTGTAAGTGTCCTGCAGATAGTCACTAGCCTCCACCTACTGTTTCTTACAATGACTTTGACCTCATTGAGGAGGATTGGAATTTATTTCTATCAGCAATGGCCCATACCAGGACATGTAACCTGAGCCATTCAGATTCCTTGTGCAGGTCGTATTGAAATCTCCAGTCGGCACGACCAACTTATCTCTCTCACAACATACTACGGATATGATTCTTTAAGGCATGCCCTTTCACTGCACGTAAGGGATTTGGATTTTTTTTTTTTCTGTCAACAATGGCTCAATCCAGGACACATAACCTGAGTTCTCCAGATTCCTCACACAGTCTCCGGTTCTCCTGGAATCGTGGCGAGACTCTGAGACGGGAATAATAATAATACCAGCGAAAACAATAGTGTCCATCTGTGTTACTGGTGAAGACTAATGATGATAATGACAAAGGCGATGGTAATAACCATAAACATGATGATGATAATTAACGAAGATGATAACGATGGTGATGAATATTATATCAACGACGGCAATGATAAAGGTAACGATGCTGACGATGCCGGTGATGAATATTAACGATGAAAATAATAGTGACAATAATACTAGTAATTCTTTCTTTTCTTACTTTCATCTCCATTCTTTTCTTAGTTTCGTCTCCTTTCCTTTCTTACTTTCTTCTCCTTTCCTTCCAAGTCCTTCTTTATCTACTCCCTTATCGTGCTCGTTATCTCTTATCTTTACTGTCCTCTACCTTCATTTTCCCAATTATATATATATTTTTTTTTTTCTGTTGTCTTGGGGAATGACTTGGAGGGGGAGAAAAAAGCCTGGAAAGGGAGAGAGGACGTAGGGGAAGTGCAAGTCACCGATGGAGAGAGAGAGAGAGAGAGAGAGAGAGAGAGAGAGAGAGAGAGAGCAGATGGATGATGAAAGGGAGGCCATGAAGATAAAATTTAAGACGTGAGAAATAAAGGAAATAAAGGAAACAGGAAGAACAAGGGGGAAAAAGAGGAAAATATAGAGGTTAAAGAGAGAGAGAGAGAGAGAGGGGAGAGAATTAAAATGTTTGGGGTAAACTATGGAAGAAAATGAATGAAGAGGGAAAGAAAATGGGGAGAGGGAAAAGTCAAGAAAAAATGAAGAGGGAAAAATGGAGAGACAGCGATGGAGAAGAAACAGAGGAGGAAGAAAGAGAATGGATGGAAAGTGAGAAGCGAAGAACGAAGAAAGGAGGAAAAGGAGAGGCTGTGTCTGTCTGACTGTCTGTTTGTATCTCTTTGTGTATTTCTGTCTGTCTAATTCACTTTATCTGTATACCTGTCTGTTTATCTGTCTGTTTCATTGTCAGCCTATCGGTCGGTCTCTGTCTATTTAGGAGAGAGAGAGAGAGAGAGAGAGAGAGAGAGAGAGAGAGAGAGAGAGAGAGAAAGAATGAAAGAGAGGCAGACAAGAGACACATTGAGAGACGGAAGTATAAAAGGAAAAGACGAAGAGTGAAGATGATAAAGGAAAACTGAGGAAGGGTGAAGAATAGGAAGAGGTAGACTGGAATGCTCAAGAAGAGGAAGAGGAAGGAATTATCAGTGGTGGGCAGCGCAAACGAAGAAGGACCTTGCACAAGCGCAAAGCGCAATCCACAGTTTACTACCTTGCGCAAGCGCAAATGCGCAATCTGACAAATATTTAGCTTGCGCAATGTCGCAAAGTGCAAGCGCAAACCATTTGCATAAATTTTTGGGAATTACTGAAAAATATTGAGATATTTAAATAAAACAGAATACCTACTTACTTACTTTTATTCATTATTATTATTTTCTATTATTTGTAATTTGCACAAGTGTGCAGTCTAATATTTAGCTTGTGCAATGTCGCAAAGCGCTAGCACAAATCATTTGCATATATTTGTGGGAATTACTGTAAAATATATATTGGTATAATTAATTAATTTACTAAATTAGCAGCCTGCCCACCACCCACGGTGACTGAGGTACAGTACCGGTAGGTCATTGTCCGGGAAAAACAGCCTATATTTACCAAGGCAATGGCAAAGATCACGTGATTACTGTATCATCAACTCTCTCTCTCTCTCTCTCTCTCTCTCTCTCTCTCTCTGACAGAGGTGGGAGGGAATGGAGAATAAGAGAGAGAGGAGGGAAGGAATGGAGAAAAAGAGAGAGAAGAGGGACGAAGTTTATGCCTTATCTCCACACTCAAGGGGATGCTCCTTTGCTATTCCCGTATTTATTCTCTCTCTCTCTCTCTCTCTCTCTCTCTCTCTCTCTCTCTCTCTCTCTCAGAATAATGTTCTTTCTCTCTCTTTCTCTCTTGTCTTGTCAAGATAATTTATTTAATAATTCAATATAGATATACAATAGCATATGTAATTCGTTACAAAAAATAAAAAATCATGAAAACAGAGTATTTAAATCAAATATCCACAGCCTAAGAAATTATTAGGCTGTGGATATTTGATTTAAATAATATGTTTTAATGGTTTTTGTAAGGAACTGCATATGCTAATCTTAATAAATAATGTATATTTATTATTATTTACTAATAATAATAATGTCAAAAATATTAAGAATACGTTATCTCTGTGGAAGCATATTAAGAAATGCTATTACTCCCTTCCCTCCCGCCTCCCTCACCAAGAACCAACCCACCCTCACGACCCGCCCCAGCCTCCCCTATCCATTGTCCAGCCATGCGGGAAGCTCCCAAGACCACATGTCCCCTGGAAGACCACGTGTCCCTTGGATTGCGCAGTGCACAATCCACAGGGCAGGTGCGCAAGGCAGGTGCACAAGGGCAAATTTAGTTGTGCAAGAGCAACTAAGTTTGCGCTCGCGCACCTGCCTTTTCATGAGCACAAGCGCAAAACTGAGCATTGTCTCGTGCGGTGCGCAATGCGCAGACGATATCATCGGAGCACAAGGGTGGGTAATTGTGCTTTGCGCAAGTGTTTGCCCACCTGCCCACCACTGGGAATTATGGATCAAGAAGTGTAAAAGAAAGAAATAATCAAGAGGAGGGAGGATGAACAAAAGAATGAAGAACAGAGAGAGGATGAGTGCGGAGAGGAAGATGAATAGAGGAAGGTGAAGAAAGTCAAAAAAAGGAAGGAGAAGGAGGAGGAGGAGGAGGAGGATTACATAGAATTACATAGGAAAGCAAACAGCAACAGACCTTATGGTCCTTTCGAGGCTGCTTGTTACAAAGAGAACTATGACTACAAGATCTAACTCCACATACTGAAGGATAAGGATAGTAAAGCCAGAAGGCTTCCCCCACCAACAAACCCTCCGGGAAAAAATGAGAAAAAACACCATGAAGCATGGAAAAACTGACATGGAAATTTCATAGGAAATACTGGAAAGGAAAAGTCACATTCTATAATACTTTGTCTACAGCTACCCGTTTGAGTAACCTGGAAGAGAAAGTAATCAAATAAACTGATAGTTACGGCATGACATTATAACCCGGCACATTGAGTCAATGGGAAGTCTGTGGACATAACGTGGAAACTACACACTGCACAGTGTGGATGTTTAGGGATGGTGTGGCAGCCTTGCCTGGTGCTTTTAAGGTAGACAGCAGTCAATCAGGCCCTAGCTCCGTTCACTCCACTGAGACAAGGAACTCTCCCATGTGGGACAAGTACACAAGTTTCCTACTGAAGCAGTGACCCCTGGTGCATTAAAAAAAATCCCGATGGTGGTCGCTTAACTAACGGGGACCCTCAGTGATCCACAGCCCATCACAGGTCGAAAGTAATAATAGTGACCGTTAACTCAGGGCTATCTATGCAGATCCTAATTTGTGCTTATATTACTTTACTTGCATTAGGGAGATTGAATAATATATAAGACGGGTGTCTTGGACAAAAGGGGACTGCACAGTGAACAGTGTGGATGTGCAATGCACGGAGTGGATGTTTAGGGGTGGTGTGGCAGCCTTGCCTGGTGCTTTTTAGGTAGGCAGCAGTCAATCAGGCCCTAGCTCCGTTCACTCCACTGAGACAAGGAACTCTCCCATGTGGGACAAGTATACAAGTTTCATCCTGAAGCAGTGACCCCTGGTACATTAAAAAATCCCGATGGTGGTCACTTGACTAACAGGGACCCTCAGTGATCCACAGCCCATCACAGGTCAAAACTAAGAGTAGTGACCGTTAACTCAGGGCTATCTTTGCAGATCCTAATCTGTGCTTTACTGTATATTACCTCATTTGCATTGAGTAAATCGAAAAATGTATAATGATGTGGCGCGACACTATGTACGCGTACGTTGTTTACGGAGTGTCTTGTAGAGAAAAGGGGAATGAACTTACACATAGCTATAAATGCAAATTATTCGAACAGAAAAAGAGTCAGCTGAGGATACTTGTCTATTTTGTTTTTGAATGTCTCAACTGAGATACTGTTCACGGTATCTGAGGGTAATCTGTTCCAGATAATTACAACTCTGTTAAAGAAGGAGTGTTTTGCTTCATGGGATTGGAAATGCTTTCCCATAATTTTGCAGCCATTACTTCTGGTTTGACTCGACCAGTCTAAATCAAAATATTTATTCATGTCTAAGTTGTCATATCCCTTCATGGTTTTGAAAACTTCAATAAAGTCCCCTCTTAACCTGCGCTTCGTTAGGCTAAATAATTTAAGTTCTTCAAGGCGTTCCTCATATGGTTTTTTTCTAAGTCATGGTACCATTTTTGTGACTCTTCGCTGAATTTTCTCTAATTTTTCAATGTCCTTTCCGTAGTACGGAGACCAGAACTGCACACAGTACTCAAGATGGGGGCGCACTAGTGAGTTGTACAAGGCAAGTATGACTTTTTCCGATTTAAACTCAAAAGTTCTTCCAATAAAACCCACCAGCTTGTTTGCAATTTTAACCGCCTCAGTGCACTGCTTGCTTGGTTTTAGGTCATTTGATATTATCACACCAAGATGCTTTTCATTGTCTGTACTTGATAACTGGATATTGTTCATTTTGTAATTCGAATGGACGTTGTTACTGTCAATATGAAGTAGTTTACATTTTTCTGTGTTGAATTTCATTTGCCATTTTGCTGCCCAGCTTGCTAAAGTATTAAGGTCATTTTGTAACTGCTGCCACTGTAATTTTGAAGTTACTTTACTGGTTATTTTAGTATCATCTGCAAATTTGGATACTTTACAATTTAGACCCTCATCAATATCGTTTATATAGATAATAAAAGTATCGGTCCAAGTACCGAGCCTTGGGGAACGCCGCTGATCACATTACGCCACTTGGATTCCTTTCTGTTTATCACAACTCGCTGTTTTCGGTCTGAAAGCCAGTCTTGTAACCATTTCTGCGTATTTCCTGTTATTCCATGTGCTTCTATTTTGCTCATGAGACGCTTGTGAGGGACAGTGTCAAATGCTTTCTGAAAGTCGAGGTAAATTATATCTACTTGTCTTGTCATCGTATGATTTGTAAACATCATGGAACAAGTCCAGTAAGTTAGTGAAGCATGAACGATGATGTCTGAATCCATGCTGCGAGTCTTCAATTTATTATTTTCTTTTAGATGATTAACTATTTTATCTCTTATGATTTTTTCCATTAACTTGCACACTATTGATGTTAAGCTGATTGGTAAGTAATTTCCTGGGTGCGACTTATCTCCTTTTTTGAAAATTGGTGTTAGATTTGCTAGTTTTCATTCGCATGGAGCTTTCCCAGTACTTAACGATTTATTGAATAAGACAGAGAGTGGCAGCAGTAACTCATTTTTTGCTTCTTTGAGAATTCTCGGGGATATTTTATCGGGGCCAGGGGTTTTGTTTATGTTGGTACTATTTATGGCTGAAAGGATATCGTTATTATGGATAGCATAGTTACTAAGGACTGTGCTTTTTGCTTGGTTTGTGGGTAACAGTAGGTTTCTGGTGGTGTTTTCAATTGTAAAAACAGACGCAAAGTAATTGTTAAGAATGTTTGCCATTTCGACCTCATTTTCTGTGTGTTTGCCATTGTTCATTTCTAGAGGACCTATTGATGTAGTCATAACCTTCTTCTTTCTGATGTAACTGTAAAATTCTTTAGGATTTGATTTTGCAAGTACTGTATTAGCAATGTGAATCTCCAGTGCTCTTTTGCTTTGTTTAATAAGTCTTTTCGATATGCGGCGTAGAATTTCGTACCATAATTTGTCAATATTATTTTGTGTAGTTTTATATTTATGGCTATTAAGTTTCTTTTAATTTCACTGGACCACCACTTTGGTTTACTATTACCAGCTGGACACCTGTTACGTAGTGGCACACATGACTTTACCACTTCATTAAATTTTTTTGGTGAATATTTCCCATGCTGGTTTATGTCATCGGTTTCAGACATTTGATTCCAATCTGCAGTTGCAAGTAGCACTCTGAGCCTAGTGAAATCAGCTCTACGATAATCTGGGACCTTTTCTTTGCTCTCTGTTTCTTTTACTTTTTCAGTAGTAATATTAAACTGTATAATTCGATGATCACTGGAACTAAACTCAGGTCCTATTTCAACGTTGTTGACTAGGTTATCATTTGTAGTCAAGATGATGTCTAGGATATTGTTTCCTCTCGTTGGGTATTCTACGTGTTGGGAAAGGACGCTTTCTTGAAGATTCGTATAAAGCTTTTTGTCCTGAGTGTGCCGTTAGCGGTTCACCCCACTTTCTTTAGTGGTGACATGTAGAGTTGTATGGTATGTAGGAGGACTACTGAGCCTTGGAAGCAGGCTGTGAAGCCTATGCCCAGAGTCGAACACTTAAAAAAAAATAATAATTAAAAAAAATAAAATAAAAAATAAAGTCTCCAAAAATTGCGTTATCCTCTTGACAACAAATTTCCGCAATTTGATCATAAAGTTTTTCATCTGTCTCAGTTAACTGTGCTGAAGGACGATAGACGAGACATATATTTATTTTGTGTGAATTAATACTTAGCTGAACATAACTGGCATCTATGTTGGTAATACTGGGTTTGGATAGCACAAGGGGGTGGAGACTAGTTTTCACATATAGTAAAACACCGCCACCACCTCGATGTGGTTGCTCACAGCTGAAGATATTGTACCCTGTTAATGAGTATTCCGCTAGAAAGTCACGGTCAGATGTGTTAATCCAGGCCTCTGTGATGCCAACAATGTCATAATTTCCTAGGTAAATAAGAGATTTTAAATCCTCAAACTTGTACCGTAGACTACGTGTGTTAACAAAGCAGACTAATTCCGTCCCAAACAGTTGATGATCTGACTTTGCGGGTATTTATGTTGAGGTTACCGCTCCTGGACGTGCTGCGTTTTTTTATTTGAAGAAGGCGACTTTATCGTGTAAAAGTCTGCCTAGCCATGCTGCTCCTACCGAGTTCAAATAGAGACCATCTTTCTCAAATAGAGTATGTTGCTCATAAAACTGGTCCCACAGATTGACAAAGTCGACTCCCTCTTGCGTGCAGAGAGATGTGAGTCGGTTATTTGTGCTGAAGGCCTTATAATAAAAACTACAGTATTCTCTGCCTTGATTCTTGGGCGTATACCAGATATTATCACATTAGTGGACTTAGTTTTGAATCGTTTGATCATTTCATGATCCTTTGCTAGCAATTCCTCCGATCTATTGCGTTTCAGGTCATTCGTACCAACATGGATGATGTATAGAGTTTTATTATTTGCGTCTTTTGTGACCTCATCGCAGGCTTCTGTGATATCACATGGTCCACCTCCTGGAAAACAGTACCTTTTTCTGCTGCTAGGGGGGCGTCCACAAAATTCCTCCAGCTGACTGCGTACGATAGAGTTCCCAATAAGCCTTGTTTCTTCTGTCTCATTAACCGCTTCGGCAAGGATCTGGTAGCGATTGTACGTAGTTATGGGAAGGTGCTTCCTTGTACCTTTTCCGGGTTTTGCGCAATTTCTTACCATAATAAAGGGGACTTCGTTTGGCGAGGAACGTACTGAATCGCTGGGTGAGGAAGATACTGATACACTATCATTTGTAACTGCCTGATGGGCGGGGGCTTGTACGAGCTCAGTTTGTAAGCGTCTTCCCTCTTGAGTGCTGTTGCTGACTCCTACGTTTGCCGCTACAAACCCTTTCAGTATCTCAAACTCTGCCTTGAGTTCCCTGTACTTTCTCTGCGATTCGGCTAAACCATTTTCTAGATCTCTTCTCATGATGCATAGTTTGCACACAGGTGTCGAAAAGTAATCTGCAAAATACTGAGGCACAAAACAACCAGTACACTCCTGGCAGACCTTCAGGTTAGATGGCATGTTGCCATTTTGCAGGAGGAGGAGGAGGAGGAGGAGGGGAAGGACGGGAAGGAGTCAAGAAGAATAAGAAGAGGGGGCAAGAGAGAATCAAGAAAAGAGAGAGAGGGGAAAGGCGAAGAAGAGGTGTTAGCTATCAAACAAGGTGGATGTCAGACCAGGCCAGCTGTCTCCCACGATACCCCACTCCCTCTTCCCTCACTTCACCTCCTTCTCTCACCTCGCTTCCCCCCCCCCTCCTCTCCGCTTTCACTCTCACACGGAAAACTCCCTCCCATTTCTCACTCAAGCCTTTCCCTTCTCTTATCCATGTTTCTTCCTTCGCCTTTCCTCTTCCCCCTACGGTTTCCTTTCTTATTCTTCCCCACCCCTTCCCATCCACGATTTTTGTTTCTCCTTCCCGTTCTCTCCTTTACCCCCACCGTCGTCTCTTCCTTCACCTCTCCCCTTCCCCATCTTCCCCTACACTCCCACCCTCTTTTCTCTCTCCTACCCTCACATACTTCCTCTCAACCAATCTTCTCCTCTTTCTTCTCCATCTTCCCTCATCTTTTCCCTCTCCTCTCTTTCACCCTCCTCTCACCCTTTCCTTTCCTTCTCTTATTTTCCTTCCCGTCTCTCTTCCCACACCCCCTTCTCATCTCGCCAGTTCCCTTCACCTTTCGGATCACCCCATTCCTTGTCTTCTCCATTTCCTTGGCTTCATTTCCTGCCTATCCCCTCTTCCTTCTCTTTTCCCATTCCTTCCCTTGAGCCACGTCTTCCCTCCTCCCTTTTACTTCATCTCCTTCCCTCTTCTTACACCCCTTCCATCTCCTTTCCTTACAGTTCTTCCTTCTTTCTTCTCTTCCCTCCTTTCACTTCCTCTTAAACTCAAACCGCTCCATCTTTCCTTCCTTCTCCATCTCTTTCCTCTTCCTATGTCTCCATTTCCTCTCTCTCCTTCCCTCCTTTCTCCTCTCCGTCACGCAAGGAAAGGAGGAAGAGAGTGCGGGAAAGAGAGAGGGGGGAGGAGAAATATGTGGAGGGGGCTGGAGGAAGTCAAGGAATAATACGAGAAAATTATGAAAGAAAGAAGTGACTTGTGAAAATGGAAGAGAGTTACAGCAGAAAGAAGAAAAAAAAAAAACTTTGAGGACGAGGAGACTGTGGGAAGATTGGGGTGAAATGAAGAGGGCATTGTGAAGCAGAAAATGAAATAGGCGAAAAGAAAATGAAGAAAATATTCATGGTAAAAAGTGGAAAGGCGTTTGGGAATTAGGTGGATGAGGTGTCGAACATCAAAAAGCGTGAGAGATTATGGAGAGAGAGAGAGAGAGGGAGAGAGAGAGAAAGTAGATACGGAGGGGGGGGATGAAGAGGGCATTGTGAAACAGTAAAAACGTGGTTAAAAAGGCTGTGAAAAACTGGTGTGAAAATGTGGTAAAGGGTGTCTGATGCTGTAAAAACTGTGAAGGGTCATGGGAAAGATGTTTATGTAGAAGTGGATAAATATAGATGAGAATAATTGATGAAAAGGGGCACCAGATGGTTTTAGAAAGTGTGAAGAGTTATGAAAAGGGAGAGGACGAAGGGATAAACGTGTCAAGCTCATAACTGGATTGGAAAAAAAAAATGTATTAGAAAAGGTGTGAAAATGAGCCTGGACTGACAAGGAATCGGCAAGAAATGGAAAGAAGGTTGAAACTGATATGGAAAATTTAAAGGGGGTGTGATGATGCTATAAGAGTTATTGACAGTTATATTTACAGATAAGAAACGGAGTAAAAAAGAAACTGTAATGTGATAACGTGGGAAAGGTACGCTGGAAAGGTACCCTACCCCTTTTTTATTTTTATTATGAAAAGATCGACGATAAAGTAGGTAAAATAGTTAAAGGAAAAGCATATAAATAGCCTAAAGGAAGTTCATTAACATCATCGTCATTATCGTAGTCGTCGTCGTCGTCGTCGCCATCATCATCACTAACAACATCATAATCTTTTTCCGTTGTCACCACAGTCATAGCTATTTTCTACAACCCTACATCACCATCATCACCATTCCCCTCCCCATCACCACCACAGTCCTCACTCACCATAACTATCATCGTCGCATTTCTCACTCACCACCACTTTTATCACCACAATCCTCACTCACCACCATTATCATCACAATCCTCACTTTCCACCACTATCATGACCACCGTCCCCTTGCCCAGTAATACAGTCATCAACCATCGCTCCATCTTGCCCCTCATCACCACGCCCAGTCATCACCACCATCCTCATTACCACTAAAATACCACGCCACATCCCGCTGCTTCTGGCATCATTACTCCTGCTGTTCCTCCTTTCATGATGTTCATTTGTGTTCATTTTAATTTACTTACTGTGCAATTATGGAGGAGGAAAATGTTCAGGCCGTGGGTGTCAGGTGTTCGGGTTAATTTCGGGCACTACCTGGTCTATTTTTCCCCCGCCATTCTACCTTTAATTTAGTGGGAGGGGGGGATGAATTATAAGCAGTTCATATTTATTAATCTCTTCAATTCAGTTACCTTTTTCTGTTTTTGTCTTGCTCTTTCCACACTAGTATATTTAACAAAAGTTTTCTTGATCTGGAGAAGTACAACAGGAAATATCCGACAGCTAAACTCCGACCGGATTGAAAAAAAAAAAATGTAAATAAAAAAATATATAACCTGCGATTATCCCTTCACTACAAGAACTTTTCCCAAATTAGAACAAAATCGTCTGGAGGCAACAAGAATTAATCAGTAAAACACGTCATCGGAGTGAAAGGGTTAATTGACTTCATTTATTATTGCGGCAATGAAGATTCCTACTTTGTTTTTGTCACCTCGGCGTTGGAAGGGGGGGTTGGACATTTAAACCACCGATGTTACAAATGCCAATTTTCACTTATTTTTGTGTTATAGAGAGTCACTTGTCTTCGTCATAATTTTCATTTGAGTCGGCATATTTTAGCAATGAATGAAGTACGGTGAGGGGCATGCCAAGGATTTCACACTTTTTAAAATTGGCAGTCGACGCAATGACTCAGGTGCATGTGACGTGTACCTGTAAAGAAGGTAAAAAATTATACATGTACATGATTTACTTATGAGGTGGTGCCAGGATGGTGGAGGCTTGAATGATTCGTGAATGATTGTGTGGCTTTTTTTTTTTTTTTTTTTCCACTGAGCATGCAATTTGATATTCGCCCACATCTGTGAGAGAGGGATGTGTGAGCTGGAGCGAGGGCAGTAAAATCGCTGGGGACAGGGCGACATGAATGCGATTTGTCTGTGGCTATCCCCTACGGGATTAATCATCATCATCATTATCATCATCCCAACCCGACTTCCCACCTAAGAGCAGGAGTGAGGTAAGATGCAGGAACAAAGAAAATGGTAATGCAGATCTATCTATTTATTTAATGCCAGACGCCTTAAGAGGATGTTGATGATAATAATAATGATGATGATGATATGATGATGATGATGATGATGATGATTAAGAAAGTGATGATCATAATGATGAAGATTAAGAGGATGGAGATGATGACAATTAAGAGGATGATGATGATGATGAAAATGACAGTGACGATGATGACGGCATTACGGTAGGAAACTCTTAATAACAAAGACGTCAGAGTTCTCTTATTTTTTTTTAAACGACTAATATTTTGAGTCTTAATGTAGGAACTGCAGTTTACTATGCACACTGAGGTATCGTGGGAAAGGAAAGTGAAACCACAAATGTCAGAGTTCACTGGTTTATTTTCGTTTTTGCCTTGTTCATCATTACGAACTGAAACTCATTCCTGTAACATTTTTTTTTGTTCTGCTCTCTTTGAATTGGTTTCTCTAGTTTCTATCTACCTATCTATCTATTGCCAGACCCCTTAATCCCGTAAGGGGTGGCCACAGACAAATCGCATTCATGTCGCCCTGTCCCCCGCCATTTTATTGCCCTGCTTCCAGCTCACGTCCCCCTCTCTCATTTACCTCTCCACTTCATCCCTCTATCTCATCCTTGGCCTCCCCCTCCCTCTCCTCCCCCCCTCCACCTCACTCACATACACTCTCCTCGTCAGTCTCTCACACTCCATCCTCTCCATATGGCCAAACCACCTCAGTGTGTTTCTCCTAATACTTCCTACAACATCCACATCCACACCACAAAGCTCCTTCACTTCCTCATTTGTCAGTCTGTCTCTCCATGTAAGTCCACAGGCTCCTTCCAAATAACTCATTTCCACTGCTCTCACTCTTGACTTCTGTCCCTCCACCAATGTCCAAGCTTCACTTCCATACGTCAGAGTTGGTATCACAATGGCCTACTGTCATGTAATAGCTTGTTTTATTTCCATGCTAACTTCCCGGTTTCTTGTCACTGCTTTCAAGGAACCAGCAAGCTTTCTTCCTTGTTGCACCCTTTCAAGCACCTCACCCTCTAAACTTCCATCCTTACTCATCACACTACTCAAGTACTTAAACGCACTGACATTTTCCATTTCCTCCTCATCCAGCCTCACTGTGCATTCACTGACTTCTCTTCTCTCGAAGACCATAACTTTACTCTTCCCTACATTCGCCTTTAGATTCCGTTTCTTACACACTCTCCCAGACTCATCCACCAAGTCTTGCAGCTCCCGTTCGTCTTCACTTAACAACACAGAACCATCTGCAAACAATAGGACAGGGAGTTTCCAAACACTGCCCTCTCTCATTAAGGCAGCTCCAACATCCACTGCCCTACCTTGTATCTCTTTTATAACCCCATCCATATACAGACTGAAGAACCTTGGAGACATGACACATCTTTGTTTCAATCCAACCTTCAAACAGAAAAATTCACTCAGTTCACTCTCCACACGCACTGTGGCCTTAGCACCCTCATACATGCTCTTCACAGCCTTCAACATCTTCCCATCTACTCCATATATTCTTAATACTTTCCACAATCCTTATCTATCCACCTCATATGCTTTCTCCAAATCCATGAAGGCCGCATACAACTTCTTTCCCGTCTCTAGAAATTTTTCCACTAGAGATCTAACAATGAATATCTGATCTAGACAACCTCTTCCCTTCCTAAAGCCTCCCTCTTCTTCTCCAACTAATTCCTCTGTTATTTCCCTAATTCTGTCAATACGTATCCTACCTTATACTTTTCCTATTACACTAAGAAGACAAATGCCCCTATGCTTACCACACACTTTTTTCCCTTTTTCCTTTGTACAGGGGAATAATTATACCTGACTTCCAATCCTCCGGAAATCTACCTTCCTCCCAGGCCAATCTGCACATCTTCCACATCCATTCTACATCTATCTCTCCCCTATTCTTCAGCATTTCACCACACACTCCATCAATTCCTGGGGCTTTCGCCATTTTAACTCTCTCCATTGCTTCTACAACTTCTATCCTACTGATTTCTTCCTCTCTTCTCACATCCCTCCGTCTCCCAGCCATTCCCCAGCCATTTATTTTTGCATTACTTCCATTCTCTATGTTCAACAGTGCATTAAAGGGTTTTCTCCATCTGCTCACTTTTCCTCCCTTCTCCGCTAGTAGTCTACCTTTTTTATCTTTCACTCCCCAGCTAACTTCTTTGCCACCCTGTCTAACTCTCTTTACCTCATTTCCAGAATATTTTCTTACATTCCCTCCGCTTTACACTCAAGATCCTTCCAAATGCCTCATCCACTCTCTTATTACTCTCTCTTACTAATCTTTTTACCTCTCTCTTCCTCTCTAAATATAACTCTCTCTTCCGTCTTTCAACTTCTTCCACGCCCCTGTTTCTCATCCACTCACTATTATGTTTTCTTCTTTTGTGCCACAGCCTCTCTCGCCTCTTCATTCGACCATGCTGTTCCCTACATCCCCTTTCATCTTTTCCTCACCCCACACACCACCTCACATGCTGCACAGATTTCTTCTGTGAATATCCTGCACACACCTTTCACGTCCCCCATCTGCTCCAATCCATATTTACACAATTGCTCCTCCACTACCCTCTTAGATTCTGCCTTTTTTCCATCCTCTTGTAGCTTTTCCATCCTCCTTGTATGAACTACTTCTTCCTCTCCTTCCTTTCTTCTATTTCTCTATTTCATTTGGACTTTTATTCTGACCACCACCAAGTTTCATGGAGAAAATATTGTAATCTCATTTATAGTTTATAAAGTTTGGGCAAATTTAATGCGAGTTTGTTAAATTAATAATTTTTCATCACATTGTTTATTTTAGGGTCGCGGGAAAAATAATGTAATTCCTATAGATCTCAAGTTTCTCATGGTCATTCAGCATTTCACAATAATGATGTATTAAGTTTCATTTTTTGCTACCTCCAGGCGATTTCATTTAGTCTGGAGAGATTGAAAGGGTTAGATTAAACCTACATTGCTTACATTAATCCCTTCAGCACTAGAGGCTGTCTTAAGTTGAATCAAATCGTCTGGCAGTATCGAGAATAAAATAAATGTCGTCCCGGGGCTTAAGGAGTTACTCATCACTTTGACTTAAACTTGAATTTGGATGATAATTTTAAAACCATCAGTGTCAAATTCTGTAGATTAATTCTTTGTTCTACTCTTAATACTCAGTCAGGTTTATTTGGCATGGTGCCACTAGAAATAAACTGAAACAACCTATGCTTAGAATTTTTTTCATAACAAAGGAAAATCGATATGGATGTTTCTTTTGATTTATGTACTTTGGCCTAATTAAAACGATATTCAAACCTTGGATGTCAATTTTTTGTCTCTTACGACTTTTACCTTCATTTAGTTACTGTGGCATCTTGCAATTTATGTTCAAACATCTGGAATAAAAGCTCTCAATTTTTACACTCTTTGGCCCCATAAGAAATAAATTGAAATGTTAGATGTCAAAGCTATTCTTTATTAATTTTGTCGTTTATTCTTGATTTTTATTATAATTTGTTTTCTATAGCATCGTACATGTAACTTTAAAATTCTTCATTTTTGAGTTCCCTATTTATTTATATATTTATTCATTATAGTAATGGAGACGAGTTTTTCTCAAGATATTAAATTTAACTTCCTACGACATCTTGAATTAATTTTGGAAGCTCGAATGACAAAGTCCCCCTTTTTATTTCTGCACTGTGATTTACACACAGACCTCTTGAGAAAAGTTACCTGGTAGTAACGAAGACTCGTTGCTTTTTCCTCTTCATGATTTTCACCTTCATTTTCTTTGACATCACTGAAATAAGACGGTAAAAACACTGATGTCAGAGCTCTGGAATTTCTTCTTTGGGAGCAACGGGGAAAACAAGACACGGATCTTGCTGACGTCAGGGAGTGAGGGTGTTTAGTAGCAAAGCCTCGTCAAGTAACCACACCCATCCACCCATCCCCTGCCACTCACCTGTGACCCATCCCCTGTCATCCACCCATCCCCTGTCATCCACTCATACCCTACTATCCACCCATCCCCTGCCATCCGCCCATCAGCCAGGGCCTCCCAAACCCCCGTCACCCACACCCGCACAGTCTCTGTCATCCACCCATTCCCTTCTGTCCACCTATCAACCACACCCACCCACTCCTTGTCACCCATTCATCAACGACACTCGCCCACTCATCCCCCCCCAATCTACTCATCCCCATCCATCCATCCATCCTCACCCACCAGCCGCACCCACCCACCCATCCTCTTCCACCCATCTGTCCCCATTCACTGTCTGGTTAGGGCTTTTTCCCCTGTTAGAACGCCCATAACTCCTGGGTAATGATGCTGGATTACTTCATGACATAGAATCATGTCAGACTTATGAACACACAATATTTTCCTAGCTACAAACCTGAAAAATTAGTGATAACCCAACAACAAGAGGCTGGCTAGAAGGTGAAACGT
This sequence comes from Coenobita brevimanus, assembly GCF_032717465.1. NCBI lineage: Eukaryota > Metazoa > Arthropoda > Malacostraca > Decapoda > Coenobitidae > Coenobita > Coenobita brevimanus. The sequence goes on from NC_136977.1 coordinate 25,975,504, forward strand.
GTTGACTCCTTACCTTATAGAGATTGAATCACATGTGTATGATCGTTATCATTTTTTTATGCCACCCTCAAAAGATTTTGATCAGATAAGAAAATCCCCTTCTAGTCAGTTTATTTTTTTACATAGGACCACAGGAGGTTTCACAACGCCGAGAAGCCTAAAACCCTCTGGTGTTAGCTACTGTAAGATAGAATAGACAAATTGCCCACCGAGATTTTGGGATTAAATCCAGATCATTTTCTTGTCCCACAGAATTCGGGGAGTTTTCTAGGGGCGAGTAAAATCGTGTGGTTTTAGATAGATTAAAATAGGCAACTAGCTCCCTGAGGCTTTATTGTTTTGGGTCCCTCTGAAATTAATCAAAATCTCCTGACTTTACTTCGATAAGAATGACGTACACGGAAGATGGAGTTTAGAAAGGGATGATTTTTTTTCATGTACTCTAAACACCAGTGAAGCAAACACAAGCGCGGTATTCTGGGCAGGCCAGCGCAGGAATATCGTTGTGCAACGTATTTTATTTTCCATTTTTACTTCTCATTTAAATTCTGCATATTTTTATGGCGTGTCTATAGAGTTATGGCCAGACGGAATATGAGGTAAGTGTTCATAGTCATGGTGTCACCCACAATCTCTGTCTGCATGAAAAGCCCTTTTTATCCCACCCTCATGACCCCCCTTCCCTCCTCATGACTTCTTTCCCTCCCGCCCGCCACTCCTGATGTACAACATCCTCTCCTCTCTCCTCATAACCCCCTCCCCCTGTCTATGGCCCCTCCCTCTCTCCCCTCTCTCGCTCTCATGGTTCACCTCTCCGCCTCATGACCCCCGTCCTCCCTTCTTCACCCCTTCCCCTGTCTTTGTTTTCCAGGTGTTAGACTGCTACAAGGTGAAAAACTGGACGCCGTAAAATGATGCAGCGTGGTAATAAATGCAGTCCATTAACCCAGCTTATAACTCAGCTTGTCAGGTATGAACTTTCTCATCGTCGACGTTGTCATCGTTATCATCGTCATATAATGAGCATATAAACAATGTGTGTATATATATATATATATATATATATATATATATATATATGTACGTGTGTGTGTATACATATATATATATATCAAAATGGAATGTTCATCTCTTAATCACTTCAGTTAGATAGGTCTTTCCCAAGCGAGTAAATTGGTCTGGCGGTAGCAAGAATAAAATTACCACAATCATTACAGCGGAATGGGAAAAGAAATGAACAGACATACTGAAATTGTAATGCCATGGCCTTGGGAAACCCGTAGCCAGACGAAGTTTCTGTATCTCCTGAACGGCTGCCAGGATGAGAGGCTGAAGGATGCGCCAGCCTCTTAACAGCTGTGGTGGTAGTGCAGTGGCTAACGAATGGAGATGGTGGCTGGCCTATTCCGGCTTCAATTTCTGGGGGCAAGTGGGTCGATTCACAAGGACAACGACAGTATAACAGAGACTAGGACAGAACTAGCCACACGAAAACTTTTTTGACATTTGTCTAGTGAGCTGTGTGACGCGATAAAAATATGTAATTGAAGGCTCAGTGTAACGTGGAATCAAAACCTCACAATTGATGGAGTGAAAAAGAATCCTGTATCGAGGCATACATCTTTACACCACGAGGCAGTTCTCATTAAAAATAATATTATCAAAGTATAAAACTACCCTCAAAATAAACCACAATCACCATCAACCTAAGCCCATTACTCACACATAAAAGGTAAAAGCAGTATATTAGCCCTGCGTGAAACTACCCCACCGAATAATGAACTAGCATCAGGAGAATCATCATCATCACCAAGTTCATCCTACCCCTTTTACTCTCCAGTCACTTGTAAGAACAATGTATCAGTCGGCCGTAAAATCGCCATCACAAAAGCAGTTAAACATGATAATAAAAACAATGCATTAACCGAGCGTAAAATTTTTCCTTGTCAAAAATGTAATGCTCTCAAAATCAGTGTCATGATTGTTTTTTATCGTGTCTTTTGTTCCCGGGACAAAGGAGGCGCTACCAGAGTGGACGAGAGAGAGAGAGAGAGAGAGAGAGAGAGAGAGAGAGAGAGAGAGAGAGAGAGAGAGACGAGAGAGAGAGAGAGAGAGAGAGAGAGAGAGAGAGAAGGAGGAGGAGGAGGGAGAAGGGAGAGGTTGACTTAGACTATTTTTCTTAAGCCCACGGTGAGAAGGAAAATGGAGGTGGAGATAGAGGGGGAGGGGAAGAGAGCAGGCCATCGAGGGGACAGGAGAGGAGACGAGGGAGGGACGGACGGGAAATGAAAGAGGTAGGGAAGAACAAAACAGAGGGTCGAATAAAGCCGTGTGATAGGCTGAGAAGTAGGAAAAAAGAGAGGTAATATGAAAGAGGACAAAAGAAAGGAGACAGGAGAGGGAGGGAGGGGAAAAGAAACGAGAAGGAGAGGTGTAAGAAAGTGGAAGAGTTCAAGTGAAATGGAGTGAGTATCGTGACACTGTATCTGCTGCGTCCACGCGAGGAATGGGAAGGGGATGAATGGGGGAGGGAGAGGGGGGGAAGAGGGGAGGATAGTGGGAGAGGAAACTGGATTGTCGAAAAGGAGGGGACAGGGAGGCTGAGGTGAGGGAGGGGAGAGAGGAAATAAAAGGTGTTGAGGGAGTGGAGGGGAAATACTGGTGGGGAAAGGAGGGGGAGGGAATAACGGGATGGAGAAGCGGAGGCTGGGGGAAAAGTAGGGTTGGGGAACAAGAGAGAAAGATGAGTTGATGGAGTGGATGGGAGAGGGGACAACACTGAGGGATAAGTACTCACACTCTTACTGGTGTTATTGTCACTTCGGGTTATCTCGTTCACTGTCAGGAGATTGTAACTTAACCTTTGCACAGAAGGAGCTAAAAATAAGATCCTTTAACCCCTTCACTTCGAGTTACCTTGCAAATTATCAATAAAATCGTCTGTCCGTAGCAAGAAAAACTAAAATAAATATATAAAAGAAGTTCGCAAATACTTTCTCATTCTTTCATGACGAGACGATTTCATTAAGCTGTATAAAAATCGTCCAGGGAGTATATACTGTAAATAATATAGAATGTCATTATACGGACAGAGTTCACTTGCGTAGGTTAGGACATTTCTCGTTTTACTTTCGCGTTAATTTTTGTGGGTAAAATAAAAGTGTTTCTGGCAGCCGAGAGGGTGACTTGCATGGTGAATAAAACACTGGTGACTTCTTTACACACACACACACACACACACACACACACACACACACACACACACACACACAGTCAAAAAATCGACATCATCAATTGACTATCTCCCTCAATATGAAGCAAGCACAGACGCCACCTCTTGATTGAAATCCCACGGAATAGATTCATAAATTAGATTTAATCACATTTTGCGATAATAGATGGCTGCAGCAAAAAAAAAAAAAAAAAAAAAAAAAAAAGAAAAAAGAAAGAAATCCAGTATTGAGAGAAGAAATGTGGGTGAGTTTTCTAGAAGGGATGGTTATTAGGAGGGGTGGGGGTGGTGGGAGTGTTGGGGTTGAAGGGTACAGTAGATGGGCTGGGAGTTTGCTGGGGGTGGGAGTGTGAGAATGAGAGGTTTGTAGGTGGAGTTGATTATCAAAGGGCAAAAGAAAGCAATAATAATAATAATAATAATAATAATAATAATAATAATAATAAAAATAATAATAATAATAATTGTAGTAGCAGTAGTAGTAGGAGTAGCAGAAGTAGTAGCAGTAGTTTTAGCCGTAGTACTAGTTGTAGTAGTAGTGGTAGTAAACTAGTAATACTAGTAAAAATTAATGGGCTAGACGGACAAGAGTAGACAGAATAGGCTAGGATGGTAATGCGTGGAGAGCAGGGATGGAAGAAAAAACCCTGTTATTATGAACGCTGTAGGCTGGCTTATATGAGCATTGTAAATCGATCGGTATGGGCGTAGTAAAGAGTTAAACCAAATATCCCAGCACATCGCCTTTTAGCACGCACCTCTCTCTTCTACCTGCTGTCTTACGATGCAGGTAGTGCCCCAGCTGCAGTGCCGGCAGTGAAAATGATGTGGTTGGCCCTCCATAACCCCTGTTGCTTTGTGTGGCCCCCTAGCTTTGTGGTACGGCGCCCTGCGAATCTAACTCTCACCTCCTTTTCTCTCCCCCTCCTCCTCCTCCTCCTCCTTCTCCTCACATCTCTCACTTACTACTTCTTCATTTCTCTGCTTCTCTTCATCCCCTCTCATCTTCGCATCTTTCTGCTCATCCATGCTGCTCGCCAGTCTCCCCTTCATCTGTTCTCTATATATCTTCTCTCGCTCTCTTTTCCATATCTCTCTTTTTCACCTGTCCCACTGGTCAGACCCCTCTCCGCCCTTTCACTTCTCTCTCCAGCCCTTCTGTCCAACCCTTTTCTCCAGCCTTTCTATCTAACCCTTCTCTCCAACCCTTCTGTCCAATCTTTCTCTCCAGCCTTTCTCTCTAACTCTTCTTTCCAACCCTTCTTTCCCTCCAGTTTCCCTGATCATCCCTCCCTAGCCTCTCCTCTCACCCCATCCTACCTGCCCTTCCTCTCATCATCCCTTCAGCAGATGCATATACTCTTTCCACCTTAACATGACCCAGATTTTCAACTTTTGGTAACTTATTTCACGTAGCTTAGAAAAAGACAATGCTGCGGCTGAATATCCTTTACACAGTACTTCTTCGTGAATAGCATCACATTCTAGTCATAATCTATTGTTGCAATTCAGCAGTGAAGATGGAGTAATGGCAATTTTTGGCCAAGTTTGTGTAAAAAGAGTATAGTTTCTAATTCGCTTGCTCAAGTTATATGACGTTTCCCACTTCAATTGTAGAGTTTACCCAGTATTAGATTGGGTCTCAGGGTTGGCTAGCAATACCCATCACTCACTTTATTATTATACAGATGCCGACATATCCAAGGGGTATATTTAAAGATTTTCTTGCTTAAAAGTTGCTTACAGAGGTCGCATTTTAATACTTTCGCCCAAATTTGTAAGGCCAGTAAAGACCTGAAACAGAATAAAAGTGAAAGAGATCGTTTATATACGACCAAACGAAAGAATTCTATCTATCTATTTATCTATTCCAGACGCCTCAATCCCGTACTGAGTGGCCACAAACAAATCGTCTCCACTGTCCCCCGCCATTTCACTGACCTGCTCCTAACTCACACCCCCCTCTCTCATATACCCCTCCACTCCATCCCTCCATCTCATCCTCGGCCTCCCCCTCCCTCTCCCCCCCTCCACCTCACTCATATACACTCTCCTTGTCAGTCTCTACCCTCCATCCTCTCCACATGGCCAAACCACCTCAGTGTGTTCCTCCTAACGCTTCCTATCACATCCACATCTACATCACAACGCTCCTTTATATCCTCATTCGTCAGCCTGTCTCTCCATGTGACTCCACAGGCTCCTCTTAAATAACTCATTTCCACTGCTCTCACTCTTGACTTGTGTCCTTCCAACATCGTCCAAGCTTCACATCCATACGTTAGAGTTGGTATCACAATACTGTCATGTAGTAACTTTTTCACTTCCATGCTCACTTCCCTGTTTCTTATCACTGCTTTCACGGAACCAGCGACCTCTCTTCCCTGTTGTACCCTTTCAAACACTTCACCCTCCAGATTTCCATCCTTACTCATCACACTACCCAAGTATTTAAACGTACTCACATTTTCCATTTCCTCACCATCCAACCTTACTGTACAATCACCGACTTCACTTCTCTCAAAGACCATCACTTTACTCTTCCCTGCATTCACCTTTGGATTCGTTTCTTACACCCTCTCCCAAACTCATCCACCAAGCCTTGCAGCTTCCCTTCGTCTTCACTCAGCAACACAGTATCATCTGCAAACAACAGTACAGGGAGTTTCCAAACACTACCCCCTCTCACTAGGGACACTCCAACATCCACTGCCCTACCTTGAACCTCTTTTATTACCCCATCCATGTACAGACTGAACAACCATGGAGACATGATATATCCCTTTTTCAACCTAACCTTCAATGAGAAAAAGTCACTCATTTCGCCATCCACACGCACTGCAGCCTTAGCACCATCATACACAGTTTTCACTGCATTCAACAACTTCCCAACTACTCCATATATTCTTAATACTTTCCACAATTCTTGTCTATCCACCCTGTCATATGCTTTCTCCAAATCCATGAAAGCTGCATACAATTTCTTTCCCTTCTCTAGAAACTTTTCCACTAAAGATCTAAGAATGAATATCTGATCTACACAACGTCTTCCCTTCCTAAAGCCTCCGTGTTCTTCTCCAACTAATTCCTCTGTTGTTTCCCTAACTCTGTCACTAAGTATCCTACCATACACTTTTCCTATTACACTAAGAAGACAAATGCCCCTATGATTACCACACACTTCTTTTTCGCCCTTTTCCTTTGTACAAAGGAATAATTATACCTGACTTCCAATCCTCCGGGACTCTACCTTCCTCCCAGACCAATCTGCACATCTTCCACATCCATTCTACTACTATCTCTCTCCCGTGCTTCACACTCCATCAATTCATGTTGGTAAATAATTTATGGGGATTTGTTTAGTGTTAAAATTGGTTAAGATCCTTTGTGAATGCTACCCCTTCAAAATCTCATGAATCCTCTTGACAAACGAGCTTACGTCCTTCATGGCAGGTTAGCCTGGTTTGCTTACTTTTTCTTCAGTGTTTTGTCAGTCTGTTTTTCATTATAAAGTCGTCAGTGTGAATAGTAATAATAATAATAATAATAATAATAATAATAATAATAATAGTAATAATAATAATAATTGTTTCTGTCTATCAGTTTATCTATTGTCAGACGCCTTAATCCCGTAAGGGATAGCCACAAACAAATCACCTCCATGTCACCCTGTCCACCTCCATTTCACTGCCTTGCTTACAGCTCATATCCCCCTCCCTCAAATACATCCATCTCATCCTCCTTTCACCCCCTCCATCTCAGTCGCATACACTCTCCTCGTTAGTCTCTCGCTCTCCATCCTCTTCACATGGCCAAACCACCTCAGTGTATTTCTCCTAACGCTTTCTATCACATCCACATCCACACCACAACGCTATTTCACTTCCTCATTTGTCAGTCGTCTCTCCACATAACTCCACATGCTCCTCTCAGATAACTCATTTCCACTGCTCTCATTCTTGACTTGTGTCCTTCCAACAAGGTCCAAGCTCCGCTTCCATACGTTAGGGTTGGTATCACAACACTGTCATGCAGCGACTTTTTTACTTCCATGCTCACTTCCCTGTTCCTTATCACCGCTTTCAAAGAACCAGCAACTTTTCTTCCCTGCTGTACCCTTTCAAGCACTTCACCATCTAAACTTCCATTCTTACTCATCACTCTACCCAAGTACTTAAACGTACTCACATTTTCCATTTCCTCCTCATCCAGCCTCACTGTACATTCAGTGACATCATTTCTCTTGAAGACCATAACTTTACTCTTACCTACATTCACCTTAGATTCCGTTTCATACACACTCTCCCAAACTCATTCACCAAGCCTTGCAGTTCCCCTTCGCCTTCGCTTAACAATACAGTATCATCTGCAAACAACAGTACAGGGAGTTCCCCAAAACTGCCCTCTCTTAATAGGGCAGCTCCAACATCCACTGCATTCCCTTGTATCTCTTTTATGACCCCATCCAAATGCAGACTGAACAACCATGGGGACATGACACATCTCGGTTTCATTCCAACATTCAAATAGAAAAAATTAACTCAATTCACTATCCAGAAGCACTGCAATCTTAGCCCCTCATACTTACTCTCCACAGCATTCAAAAACTTCCCATCTACTCCATATATCCTTATTTCTTTCCACTTTCCTTGTCTAGTCACCGCATGTTATCTCCAGATCCGTGAAAGCCGCATGCAACTTCTTTCTCCTCTCAAGAAACTCTTCCACTAAATACCTAAGAATGAATATCTGATCTACACAACGTCTTCCCTTCCTAAAATGTCCCTGTTCTTCTCCAACTAATTCCTCTGTTATTTCCCTAACTCAGTCAATAAGTATCCTACCATATACTTTTCTTATTACACTAAGAATACAAATGCCCCTATGATTACCACACACATCTTTCTCCCCCTTTCCATTGTACAGGGGAATAAGTATGCCTGACTTCCAATCCTCCGGGACGCTATTTTCCTCCCAGGCCAATCTGCAAATTTTCCATATTCATTCTACATCTATCTCTCGCCCATGCTTCAGTATTTCACCACATGCTCCATCAATTCCTGATGCTTTTTCCATTTTGACTCTCTTCATTACTTCCACTATTTTCACCTTACTGATTCCTTCCTCTCTTCTCACCTCCTTCCTTCTCCCAGCCATTCCCCAGCTACTTTACTCTCATTGGTTTCATTCTCTGTGTTGAACAATTCCTAAAAGTTTTCTCTCCCTTCTCCACTAGCAGTCTACCATTTTTATTTTTCTCTTATCACTCTGTATAACTCTCACTACCTCTTTCCAGAACTTTTTGTTACATTCCCTCCTCTTTTCTCTCATGCTCCTTCCAAATTCCTCGTCCACTCTCTTCTTACTCTCTCTTACTAATTTTTTCACCTCTCTCTTCATCTCTACATATGACTCTTTCTTTCATCTCAACTTCCTCTACGTTCCTGTTTCTCATCCACTCAGTATATGCTTTCTTCTTTTGTGCCACAGCCTGTCTCACCTCTTCATTCCACCATGCTGTTCCTTGCACTCCTTGCACCCCTTTTCGTCTTCTCTTCACCCCTCACACCACCTTATGTGCTGCACAGATTTCTTCTGTGAATATCTTGCACACATCTACCACGTCTCCCATCTGCTCCAAATTATATTTACCCAATCGCTCCTCCACTTCTCTCTTATATTCTGCCCGTTTTCCATATTCTTGCAACCTTCGAACCCTCCTCCTGTCCTTCCCTTCTCCTACTCCAACATTTCATTAAAACCTTGACTTTCATTACCACCAAGTGATAGTCAGAAAGTCCACTCCCCAGAATGTACGCTTTTACATCCATTACACACCTTTTCATTCTATCATCCACATACATATAATCAATATTTGTCTTCCATTCATCCAGTTCACCACCCACTCTTCTCATCACGCGCCACGTATACGGTACCTGTGCATCATTTTTCTTTTGAAGAAGGTATTGGGTGTCACCTACCCCTTCCTGGCACAAATTTCCACTAGAGCACTGCCATTCTCATTCACTTCTGCAGGCACACCCCTCTCTTCAGCTACTCCATTCACCTTCAAATTTCTCTAGCCTTTTTTATTTCCGGTTTTAATAATAGGACTCTTGCTACGTATAGTAACGATCAGAAGTTCGCTGCCAGCTATGGCTATGGAAGATGTTGGCCTGATTTATGTCCACCACCTCGGTGGCTGAGTGGTCAGCGTTCCTGGCTGAGAAACTACCGGGTCGATGACCCGTTAGCGTCAGGGTTCTAATCCTGGTGCAGCAAATGGCATCGCTCGACTCAAATGTTCATCCATTTTTGTAGCAGCCGTGGCTCAGTGGGTTAGAGCACTCCGCTCTGGTCAAAAGGTCAGAGGTTCGAGTCTACTCAAGGGTCATTGGTAGACATCAGGAAGGGCATCCCGTCATAAAGTGCTATACTCTCCAAACCTTAGCCCTCTACCCAGAGACAACACCTTAACCCTTATCGAAAAAAGGAGGGACACGGCGTAAAACTCAAAAAAATAAATTAATAAATGAACTAAAAATAAAATAATAGCTCGTCAGTTTTAATACCAGTAGTCTTGTTTTCATGTTTTCTTCTGACTCCCTTTTCTCCAGTAATTTTTTGTACTAGGCTATCAATTTGAAAAATAATAGTTCTTTGTTTTTTTTCTTGTCCTTTTTTTTTCTTGTTCTACACTACCGATTATGCGGTCGCTTAGAATAATAATGGTCTTTTTCTTTATTTTATCTAGATGTTTTTTTCTCTCTCTCCTTCTTTATTATTCAAGTTTTTGCTGTTTTGTTCGTTTTTATTCTTGTTCATGTTGTAGTTGTTCTGGTGTTTGGAGTCATTCTCGCAGCCTTTCAAGTACTGGCATCTGTTATCTCACCATTGAATATCTATTTATCTATTTAATCTCGTAAGGGGTGCCCACAAACAAATTGCCCCTATATCACCCTGTCCCCTGCCATTAAAGCCCTCCTCGCGACTCACACCCTTTGTTCTCGTGTTAATTATGACTCACTTGCATTTGCCATATGATGCTTTGGAAAATTAGTATGTTCTTTGCTCAGTGGTACGTTGTCTGTTCTTCCACCTAACACGTCTATCTGTCTATCTGTCTATCTATCTATCTAACACGTGAAGGCCTTTAACTAAGTGTTAAGTAGAAATTCTTGGGCGAACATCAATTTTTTTTTTTTTGTTCCTTAAGTTCAACTCTTGAGCTAAGAGACTGCTGTAATTAGGTTGGATGTACAGTATGTGTGTGTGTGTGTGTGTGTGTGTGTGTGTGTGGGTCTAACATAAAGAAAAGTTAAACCCCTGTCACATATATGCGATTCTAGGGCCAACCATGGCATGACTCAAGGTCGTGTCCTATTTGCCTCCCACACTTCCCGACTGGCCCCAAGTCTGCTTTGCTCACGACTGCGTCACGACTGCCTCACGACCGGTCTTGACGTCCTCAAGAATGCAACTAGATCGTGAGGTGACCACAAGGCGATGGAGCTACGAGTCTTTTGGTTTGAAATTTAACGGATTTTTGTCAGCCACGACCCTCCCACGACTGCCCACGAACGCAACACGACTGCATGACGCATTTGGGAATGCAACACGACCCCCTGTGGAGGCATGGAAGGCATGGCAGATGGCTGGGGTGATGCGTGGAGGCAGGCGGCCAAGTGTGAACTGATGGTAGGTGCAGCCCTGTCATGGTTTATACACCATGCGGTCGAGGACTCGCAGTTACCATGTGTGACCAGTGTTGCCACCTTACTGTCTAGGCCAGGTTTCCTGCCAAGACTCTTGGCACACTCTTTGCGAGGTCTTGACTCGAGCACAGCCCAGTCGTCATGAGGTTTTGTTGCAGCTGTCACATGGTCGTGAGCCGTGATTCCGATTCATTGAATGGATTGTCAAAATACGTGGCACGGTTGTCTCGAGATCTTGGCATGGTCTGGTCGTGGTCAGCGACTCGTCATGCAGTCGTGACCCAGTTGTAATGTTTTTTTTGTTGGTGACTGCATCACAACACACTACGACTACATCACGACGCATCTAATTGAGCTAAGACTGCTTCACGATGGACCTACAACACTCCTGACTGCAACACAACTGTGACACGATCTTCGGCAAGTCGTGAGGGGGTACGAATCGTCCCAGCGGCTCATGAGCACCCTAAAGTGTCTTGGCTTTGTCGGCGAATCAAGGGTCGATTGTTGAAAAAATGCATAACGGCTTTGAGTCGCGCCACGGTCTGCCCTTGAGTCGTGTGTGTGTGACAGGGGCTTAATTTTATTGCCATCACCGAATTCTACAAACCAAAGTTAATGTTATTATAAAGTACAGGCACAGTCTGTCGAGCAAGAGCTATACGTAGTACAGGCAACCTTAGCATCCTAATTTACAATAATAGCACTTTAATTTCAGTAATGATACATTAAATTCAATTTCTTTAGATTAACTGAAGAAATGAATGGCAAAGACCCATAAATTCTGTAAAGTACTTAAATAAAGGCTAACCATCTTCTTAAACATAGATATATTATTAGTAAGAAACAAGATCTTAATCATTACTGGTAGTCTATCTATCTATCTATTGCCAGACGCCTCAATCCCGTTTGTGGTGGTCACAAACAAATCCCCTCCACGTCGTCCTGTCCCCCGCCATTTCACCGCCCTGCTCCCAACTCACACCCCCCTCTCTCATATACCTCTCCACCCCATCCCTCCATCTCATCCTCAGCCTCCCCCTCCCTCTCCCCCCCTCCACCTTACTCACATACAGTCTTCTTGTCAGTCTCTCACCCTCCATCCTCTCCACATGGGTAAACCACCTCAGTGTGTTCCTCATAACACTTCCTATCACATCCACATCCACACCACAACGCTCCTTTATATCTTCATTCGTCAACCTGTCTCTCCACGTGACTCCACAGGCTCCTCTTAAATAACTCATTTCCACTGCTCTCACTCTTGACTTGTGTCGTTCCAACAACGTCCAAGCTTCACTTCCATACGTTAGAGTTGGTATCACAATACTGTCATGTAGTAATTTTTTCACTTCCATGCTCACATCCTGGTAGTGCGTTCCATATAAGAGGACCATTACATATAATGCTATTCTTAAAAAGAGTTGTGTGGAACCTTGGACACTGTAGATTTAAATTATTTCCTCTTGTGCTATATTGGAGGTCAATGTGTGTGTGTGTGTGTGTGTGTGTGTGTGTGTGTGTGTGTGTGTGTGTGTGTACAGAACTGTAATAGAACAACTCGACCAATCAGATCATAATCCTAGCAACAACGTACATGAAATTTACCAGCCCCTCATCCTTCCCCCCGTCCAATTCCCGCATCCACCCCATCTCACCCCTGTCCCTCCACCCACTTGGTCGACTGACCTCCTGATAAGGATTTGAGGTTTCTTTTATCATTTGAGGTCCTCCTTCTGCCTACCTTCCTTTGAATGTCTTTCTTTTGTCTTCTTTTTGTATCCTTCTCGCTATTCCTGCTGTGCTTTCTCTTATGTTCAATGCCTTCCTTTGCCTTCCTTCTGTTTCCTTTCTTTTATGCCCTCATTCTTTTTGTGTTTGTAGCAGTGACTTGTTATGTCGTATTTTTCATTCTTCTTTTCACTATAGTTTGGGTGTGACGAGTTTGGTAGCAGTATGAGTGAAAATCTAAGTATAATCAAGCAATCTTTAAGCAAAACAAACTTAAGAAGGTTTATGAATATGGATGAAGATAAATGTATAATCAAACATTCTTCTTCGCAACTAAGGCTCGGAGAACTTTATGAATAGGGCACCTGGTCATCTCAACATCCATGTTTGTGGGCAGGAGAGAGCGGTGTGGCCAGCAATAAACCCTTCTAGGTCATGGTGGTGGACAACAAGCCGTGCAGATGGATAGCTTTACTGCCCCCGCACCCATCGCCCTCACACACAATAGACAGTATCATCACTCTCATTTATTGCAGCTGCCTGTTGGTCCAGCCAGCCACTAGGCTGATTGTTACATTCTTCGACTGTGAGATTCAAGTGTTTTCTCTTTTTCTGTTTGCATTATTTGTAACTCAATCGAACTATTACAACATGTATATACCTCCTATGATGATTCATAGCGTCTTGCAGTGGCTAGAATGAATTTTAAAGACATCATACTGATTGGGTAAAACGCGTATGCTTCATACTCTTCACGACGGAAGTTATCTCATGAGATAACGAAATTCTCTTATTGCTGATAATGGTTCTGGAAGAAAAACTACATACTTCCCCAGGTCTTCTGTGAGTATGCAGAGGAACTGTATGATCCCCTAGATGGAGGGAATGCAGGTATAATACCAGTAGTCAGCAGATCTATACTATAAAATCATCCCTTATCCTGGTCATCGAGTTGCAACAACCTGTCTGAGAGTACTATGACCTATCGGATCACTTAAACTCTCTGAGTGGTTTCAGCCCTCCTAGCTGCTGCAGTAAACTTATCTGTTGTGATGCATCAGATTGCAAGGATACTGTACCAGGAGACCAGCATAGCTCCGTCAGCCTCACCTGTCTTCAGTCATGAGTGTCATCTCCAGTACCCTGCCCAAATACTGGAACTTGATCGACTGTGGAGACTGATATCACCACAGAGGCAATCCAGGTCAAACTCCTTCAGTGACCGCAGATCGAGGACACGGGGAAGTGAATCACAAGAACATCACGGTCACACTTACCCTCAACACTGCCCTTCAGGTAATTTGCAACGCGTATAATGGGCACTCAGACAACACTGCAGTTTCCAGCATTCTATTCTCTGTCTCCTCCCCGTTTCACCCTTACCTCCTCTTTACAAATCCCTGTTACACCTCGTCGATTCCACCACCACCACCACCACGAGCCCCCATGCCACATTGACAGTGACAGTCTCCATTAATATAAAATTTCTGTGCATCAGTTAAGTAATCACGGCATACAAAATCGGCCAGAACACTTAACCTCAAAGAAGATATCCACATCATGTTCACCTGTTCATCTTGCTCATCTTCATTAACTTCAGACGATTGGAGCTTTTTGGTGATCTGAGAAGTTGATCTGGAGAGTTACTCGCCCCGGGTTGTCTGAGTATCATAAAATTAGAGGCAATTAAACGGACTGGTTTAAAATGAAATTTGTAGTTCGACATTAATTACGGCCTGTCGGACACATTCCCCGCATTGTAAAAAAAAGAAAAAAAAAGAAAAGTAAGAAAAAGAAAGAAAAAGAAAAAAAGGAGAGAAACAATATATATTAAATTAATAGCATGATGGTCTTATCTGATCTTAGACTAATTGCAAGTTTATCGTCGAGATCAATCTGAGAGGCACGCTGTCTTAGAAATTATCGTTTTATGTGTTCAGTTGACTACCTGTCTATCGTTGGGATTGTATGTTTATCTATCTGTTTATCACAAAAATGAAAGGTTCCTTTATCTCTTTCTCAACCAGGGTAGGTATTTATTATACACTGTCCGAGCTGCTACACGATTTTTATTTATATTATGGAAAAAACTGGAGTAACAGTGCCACGGGGATGGCATGTTTGTCTCTCCAGCTACGTGTGCCCTAAGTCTAGAGGTCGAACTCAAAGCTGCTGCACATAAACGTGAGCATTACAGAATTTCGACTAGCACATTCATCACATGCATTACAGACACCCCTGTACGATTCATACTTTGCCAGCATGGATGAAAGGTTGATGCTGGCAGCCATCAAGCTCTCCCTCCGATGTGAAGATCTGACTTTCCAGTGCCAAGAAATACATCTTGAAGTGAATGGGTTAGAAAGTCTCCATTAACCTCTTCAGTGTAATTCATTATATTCTTGCTGATGTCAGACAGTTTTATTCGGCTTGTTTCTCTCTCTCTCTCTCTCTGTACATCTATCTATCTATCTATCTATCTGTGTGTGTGTGTGTGTGTGTGTGTGAGTGTGTGTGTGTGTGTGTGAAACAAGGAAATAAAGGCCACGATCCCGCAATAACTGTTCTCTCCAAGGAAAAACAAAATACAAGAGAGAGCCAAATTCAAGATCCGATGATTTCGAGATGCCTGGACACACTGCGTTTGAAAGACTGGAGATCATAGGAATCAGGAAATACAGACAGAGGGAGACAGTTCCAGAGTTAACCGGTTGCATAAATGAAGGACTGGGAGTAACGGTTAACTCTTGCATTAGAGAGTTGGACAGAAAAGGGATGAGAGTTTGCTGCTAGACGGGTGCTACGCGCCCGTCGTAGAGGTGGAAGAATGCATGCAGACAGTTCAGAGGAGCAGTGACCATTGAACTAGCGACAGAAAGGAGATAAAGATGCAACAGTGCCACGAAGAGACGGAGGTTGAAGGGAGTCAGTCAGAGGAGGAGAGTTAATGAGATGAAAAGCCTTTGACTCCACCCTATTGAGAAGAGCTGTATGTGTGGAACCTCCCCACACATGGGAGTTGTACTCCACTCTGGGGCGGATAAAACCCATGTATAAAGTCAACAATTGTGCAAGGGTAAACAAGGAACGGAGTCGGCTCAGCACACCTAATCTCTTGGAAGCAGATTTTACAAGAGATGTAATATGATCTTTCCAGGATAAGTCCCGAGTAAATGAAACCCCAAGCATGTTCAAGGATGATGCAGGATTAAGCTGAATATTATCAAACATTAGTGGGTACACCAATGGAAGTTTTTGTCGGGTTGATAGGTGTAAGAACTGAGTCCTTGATGCATTAAAAACAAGATTATTTTTTACCCCAGTCAGAGATACGAGCCAAGTCAGACATTAGATGTGCCATAGCCTCGTCCCTTGTTTGTTGAAGTAACTGCTGAGATGGGCGTTGCAAGAAACGAATGGAAAGATGAAGGGTGGAATCATCAGTGTATGAGTGGATAGGGTTAGATGTACAGCTTGGAAGGTCATTCATAAATAAAAGGAAGAGAGTTGGTGATAGGACAGAGCCCTGGGAACATCATTGATGATAGCTCTAGGAGAAGAACGATGACTGTCTACAACAGCGCTATAAAACGACCAAAAAGGAAACTAGAGATGAAAGCACAGATAGAAGCATAGAAACCGTAAGAGGACAGTTTGGAAATTAAAGATTTATGCCAGACTCGATCGAAAGCCTTTGAGATGTCAAGTGAAATGGCAAAGCTTTCGCCAAAGTCCCGAAAGGAGGATGACCAAGAGTCTGAAGGGTAGGTGAGAAGATCACCAGTGGAGCGTCCCTGACGGAACCCATACTGACGATCAGAAAGAAGGTTGTGATAGGAAAGATGATTTAAAATTTTTCTATTAAGAACTGACTCAAAAACTTTGGAGATACAGGATGTTAAAAGCAATTGGACAATAGTTAGATGGTTCGGAATGGTCACCCTTCTTTGGGACTGGCTGAATGAGAGCAAACTTCCAGCAAGAAGAAAAGGTACAAGTTGATAGGCAAAGGCGAAAGAGTTTGCCTAGGCAGGGTGTAAGCACTGAAGCACAGTCCTTGAGGACAACAGGAGGGACCCTATCAGGCCCATACGCCTTGTTAGTATTGAGGCCAGTGATGGTAGAAAATACATCAGCGGAAGAAATTATAAAGTCAGCCATGAGGAACTCAGAGGGGGGGAAGTGAGGGAGGAACAGCACCGGAATCGTCTAAGGTGGAATTGGAGGAGAAAGTCTGAGTGAGGCAATCTGCTTTATCAGTAGAAGAAATAGCTACAGAGCCATCGGAGTAGAAAAGAGGAGGGAAGGATGATGAGGTAAAGTTGTTAGAAAGGTTTTTGGCAAGGTGCCAGAAGGAGCGGGAAGAATTCGAGTTGGAGTGTTGAGAGCATTTAGTATGGATGAAATTATTTTTAGCAGAGCAAAGAACAGACTTAGCACGATTCCGGGCAGAAACGTATAAAAGATGTGATTCAGGGGTGGGTTGGCTCCGGTACCTTTTATAGGCCCTCTCCTTGTTGCGGACAGCATTAGAACAAGCATGATTAAATCAAGGCTTTCTTGCATTAGTCAAACGATATGAGCAAGGAATGTATGCTTCCATGCCCAAGAGAATAACATCCGTAATGTGCAAGGCAACTCAGATGGCTCCCGGCCATGGAATCAGCACTCATTCCAGGGAACATCAAAGAAGTACTGCCTGAGGGCCTCCCAACCCGCAGCTCCAAAGTGCCACAGATATCGATATACCCACCCCAGGAGGAGACCCCAGGGAGGATGTGACACCCATCCCAGGGGGAGGCCACAGGGAGGCACGCAAGGGTCCCGAGCCACACAGGCCCACGTCACAAGCAATCATATGCCCCTCTTCCACTCAACAGAACCAGCAGAGAGTTCATTGCCCCACTGCATTGCACTCCGGCCAGGATGACACTCGCCAGAATCAGGGTGGGACTTGTCACTGTACAGTCCCTAGTAGGCCCTTGGTAACGTCCAATGAACTTTCCTGCAGAGGAACATCCACCAGACTTCCTGCACCTACAGACTCCATGGGGAGCAGTGCAGCAGCAACATCCACTGGACTTGCTGTAGACAGAGCGTCCACTGGATCTCCCTCATCTGCCACCCACCACTGGGAGCAGGGACACGGTAATGTCCACCTGACTTACTGTCGGAGGAACGTCCACCAGACTTCCCTCACCTGTCCTCCCAGGGAAGAGAGTAGAGCTGTGGTAGCATCCACCGGACCTGCCATAGAGGGGACTTTCGCCGGATTCCACTCGGCTGCATCCTTCCCCTGGCAGCAGGGCCTCATGTCCGCCAGACTTGCTGCAGGCGGAACATCCACCGGACTTCCTCTACCTGCCTCCCCTGGGACGAGTGGAGCCCCGGTAATGTCCACCGAACTTGTTAGGCAGAAGGTACGTCCACCGGACTTCCTTCATCCACTGCCCATGTAACGTCCACCGGACTTCCCAGGTGGAAGGAATGTCCACTGGACTTTCTTCGTGCACTGCCACAGAGTGGAGTTACGGTAACGTCCACCGGACTTGCCAAGCAGAGGGAACGACCACTGGTCTTCCCTCCTCCGCTACCTGGGAGGCTCCCGCCAAGGACAGCGTCTCTGGCTCAGCCCGCCCCTCCAGAGGCCGAGCGGGATACCCCTTTCACTCCCCTTGCACCACTAGAGGTGGAGACTGCTCCCATACAGAGTTCCTGGTGGAGAATGTCTGGAGTGGCCCTGTCGTGAGCTTGGGTGTCCTGTCACTGTAGCCGTCCCCTTGATGCCCCTAGCTGCTGTTGGACTTCCTGAGAGAGAGCAGCCATAGGCAGTCCCTGATGGCCTCCCCATGCCAGTGAGATCGCAGCCCCCAACCTTCGAGGGGTGCCCTGACGACCCCAGGTCAGGACCAGCCCGGACCCTCCAGCAAGATTCCCACCACCTCCAACGGCAGGAACCGAGCAGTGCACCTGTTAGTCCTGTTTGGCCCCAGTCCTGAGGGCCACCAAACACCTCCAGGCGAAGCAGAAGGGGGCTGCCCACAACTCCACCCCACTGCCTACACCGGAAGCCCCACTACGCAACCCGAGACTTGCGCCTCTCCCGAGAGCACACCTCAGTTGGCCCCCCTCCCACACCAGGCCGCCACCTGCACCTGTCTGACATCTAGTCTGTTGTATATTTTTGTCAATAAGTGATTTGTACTGTGCCATGTGTATTGTGTAAAGCATTGTGTTTTCTCTTTATATGGTAATATACGTGTAAGACTCGTTAGCCTGTGTTTGAGCCCTGTTCCTTTGTTGCATGCTCTTGACCCGGTCCTGAACAAAAGAACCCAAGTCTGTGCCCGTGTTCTGAGTACAAGAAATTGGACTCAGAACATGCAGAAAATATATATATATATATATATATATATATATATATATATATATATATATATATATATATATATATATATATATATATATGGATTTATAGATAGCGTATGACAGAATGGGGTTCTTCTGAAAAGCCTAGTATTCCGGTAGATTGCACCACCGTTTCGACAAACACATTCCCCGCACTGTTTAAGAAGCATATTTTTCTTTGTTAAATATTTACACTGCTGTGTGAAACTGTGAATCATAGTAATGTCATATACCGTAATATAAATATTACAAATAGAACACATATACTTAAAAGCGTGAATTGATTATATTTGTCATTAACGGATATTAAAATATCACTGAGAGCATGTGATGGCAACCTACCATTTCAGTGGTCCTACATTATTTAATTTCTGCTACATTTTGTGCAAGTTAGGTCGTTAATACATAGTTTGTTCAGACTGTAAATTACGCCTAGTGGGTATCTTGACTGATTCAGTCTCTGTGTGGGCAGAAATTTAATGTTGAGTAAATACTGGGACCCATCATTTTGCTCACTCCCTTCACGCATGCGCACCACAAGACAGTCCCGTGTTGCCCCTCAGACCACCTACTCAGAGTCCCAGACCACAAGTAGTCTAAACTGTAATTTTTTAAGCATTAGTCCTCGTGGGTGTGTTTTGAAAACAAATCGCTCATGAAAAAACTTAAACAAGGGAGTGTCTTGTGGTGGGCATGCTTGATGGGACTGAACAAAATGTTGAGTCTCAGTATTTAGGCTACTCATCATTAAATTTCTGCCCACACAGAGACTGAACGAGTCAAGATACCCACTAGGCGTAATTTATTAGTCTGAAAAATCTATGTATTAATAACCTAACTTGCACTAAATATAGCAGAAATAAAATAATACAAGACTACTGAAATGGCAGGTTGCCATCACATACCATCAATAGGAATTTAGTTTCCGTTTATGATAAATATAAACAATTCACGCTAAGTTATTTATACGTGTTCTATGTCTACTATTTATATTACGATATATGGCATTCCTATGATTCACAGTTTCACACAACAGCGTAGATATTTAACAAAGAAAATTATGCTTTTTCAACAGCGCGGGGAATGTGTTTGTCAAAATGATGGTGCCGTCTACCGGAATACTAGCTTTGAAAGCACCCCATTGATAGGGAGGCTTTGTGAACTGTTTTGAGATTGTATGGACTTGATGGTAGGTTGCTAAAAAGAGTGAAAATTTTTATGTAAATAGTAGAGCGTTTGTAAGAGTGGGAAATACTGAGTGCCAGTGCAGGTCTATATCCAAGGGGTGGTTGGGGTTTTGTGCTTACGAAATGCCACTCAGGGATGAGTGAGGCTGGTCACTCTCAACTTAAATGTCAGGACCAACTTGCCCAGCCTCGGGCTCCTACGCTCCTCATGGGGCAACACAGGATTAGATGATGAATGAATGAATGAATGAGTACCCAAAATAGTTAGGTTAATTCCATATGTTCTAAGAAGACAGACAACCTGCATTTTTGAGAAGTAACTAAATAAAAAGGTAAATGTGAGGCAGACCAATGAGGCATGTTGCCTTGGTGCTCACCTTCATAACATGACCTTTGAGCCTGTGGCAGGATATGCACCCACTCTTCTGGAATATATAGCTACTGCATTATTCATGTTATCTACATTAGTGGTCGGTGGGGGCGATCACCATCCACTCACTCGATGTAGTGCTGCTCTAGGGTGCCTGTCATTTCCTCTCTTCCTTCTTTCGTTTCTTCCACTTTTGTCTTTCATTCTTTCCTCTTACTTCTGCCTATGGGTGACACTACACTGAGTGACAAGCCAAATGGTTTCCTGCACACCAGCAAACCATTTACTGCGCTGGGTGGTAACTATATAACCAAATTATGGCCTCTGGTGGTTTAGTAGGTAGGTAATTGGACTCATCACGAATTCTAGTTCATGGTCTAGCCCGCCAGGTGACCATAGTGTCGTTCTCAGAAAATGGGGAGAAGGGGCGGTAAAGCGTAAACAGTTATGGATTTTTATTTTTATTTTCCTTAGCTTAAACTATACTTGAGAGTGGTTTTCATTATTCAGCGTATATATAAAGATGAAGTATCTAATATTAATAAAAGCATATCATCCTTGTGCGAATACGGCAAAATTTTTAAGGGAATTTAACTAATACCAGTTTAGGGCCCTTTCACACATTCCAGAACAGACAGTGGTTACTGAAATGACTTACTATGTACCCAAAAACTGAAGTAAGATTGTAAATGATAATATAAACGCATGTCACTGTCTGTGAATATTGATATATATTGGCCAAGATATGAAATGAGGAGCTTCTGGCATCGTTATGCTGATACCCGCCACGCTGCCAGGCGCACGATTATCATTCTAGGGCTAAGTCGAGGATGTAATATAAATGGAATGTAGGATGGAAGGCTACGGGATTCCATGCAATATGCTCAAGACATTTTACTGACTGGATAGGAAATGGGTTATTATCCCAATTTGTTAATAAATGGGGATCTGGGAATATCAATAATTTCCCATTAACACAAACTGTCCGTCTCGATTCACCTACACTCTTGCCATCAGTTGGCTCAACTTAATCCAGCATAACGGGGTGTTCAAGATTTTCTCTCTTGCTGTATTAGTTTTCCTTTACTATATCCCGAATGAGGCACTAATCTTTGTCTTATGTATTGCTTAAGCTGTGCAACAGTCCATTTTTCAAACAAATTTGGCTCCAGACTGCACGGGATGAATTATGCAGCCGATGTCGTATGCTCGGAGTGACATGCTGGAAGTTACCCTTCCCATCTCTTTAGCCTAAATTAACCTAACCAAACCTAAACTAACCTTACCTAACCTAACCTTATCTTAGATCAACCTAACCTAAATTAACATAAACTAAACTAACCTTAATTCATGAAATGACCGATTTCACAATCTGCCAGTAATATATATATATATATATATATATATATATATATATATATATATATATATATATATATATATATATATATATATATATATATATATATATATATATAATATCGACCCATAATTATCTATTGGTCAGTAAGATATCCAACCATCTTCCTGATACATGTATTTCATAAAATGTTGTTGATAAATGGCACAATACTTGAGATAACATATGGATACTTTCAGCACAGCAGCTAAAACGGCACTCGGCGCATGCGCACTGAACGGAATGGTAACTTCCAGCATGTCACTCTGTGCAGATGACACCCGGGGTCGGTCAGCTGGGCTGGCTTTGTAATTGTTCAAGCCGGGAAACATATCGGTATAAGTGCGACATACTACGTACGGTGTTACTGTGATTAGGAGATGACTGCCATGTAATGGTACGTACTGCAACGAAATACTTGGACT
Source organism: Coenobita brevimanus (assembly GCF_032717465.1). NCBI lineage: Eukaryota > Metazoa > Arthropoda > Malacostraca > Decapoda > Coenobitidae > Coenobita > Coenobita brevimanus. Next base: position 25,997,971 of record NC_136977.1, read on the forward strand.
AATTCACTGAATGCTGCCACTGAATTTTGAAGAAAGATGAATGAAGTATATAATGAATATATTCCAAGACGAACACCCTCAACAAGGAACACACGGAACAAGAAGCACTTAGAGTTATCGTACAATACTGCATATATATTACATGTCATACAGAAAATATATGAGAAAAATACGTTCGTCAGAAATTTGTTGAAATATATGCATATATATAGATATTTCAAGTTGTCCATATTTTCAATTTTCTCTCCAGAAGCTACACTTTGGACACCTGGTGGGCTAGGCCATGAACTAGAATTCGTGATAATTCCAATTAAGGCACTCGAGTTGGATTGAGCTCGGGCAGGTTTATATCCAAGGGGTGATTGGGGTTTATTGCTCATGTAATGGCACTCAGGGATGTGTGGGGCTGGTCACTCTCACCTGAAATGTCACGACCAACTTGCCTAGCCCCGGGCTCCTACATTCCTCATGTGGCAACACAGGAGATGATGATGATGACGATGATGAAGATGATGATGATGACTGGTTTCCCGTGAGAGCGGGGTTCCGGCAGAGATGTGTGATGTCGCCTTGGTTTTTAATATTTATATGGATGGTGTTGAAAGGGAGGTGAATGTGAGAGTGTTAGGTGGAGGTTTGAGTCTCGTGAATGCTGATGGTAGAGAGTGGAATCTGAATCAACTGCTGTCTACAGATGATACTGCACTGGTGGCTGATGCGGAGGGGAGACAGAGGCAGTTGTTAGAGGAGTTTGGAAGGGTGTGTGAATGGAGGAAATTGAGAGTAAATGAGAATAAGAGTAAAATGATGAAGTGTACGAGGTTGGTAGATGGCAGGAGGATGAATATAGTTTTGGATGGTGAGTTGCTTGAGGAGGTAGAGTGTTTTAAGTATTTAGGGTCACATGTTGCTGTGGATGGAAGAATTGATGTAGAAGCGAAGTTTAGAATGAATGAAGTAGGAAAGGTGCTGGGAGGAATGAAAAAAGGATTTAGATGTCATTTGCTAAGTTAGAATGCATATAAAGAGAAGGTTGTATGAGGCTTTAGTGGTACCGACTGCGTTATTTGGGGCTGAAACATGGAATGTGGGTGTAGCTGAGAGGAAAAAGTTTGAATGTAATGGAGATGAGCTGTCTGAGGAGTACGTGTGGAGTGACACGTATGGATCAAGTGAGAAATGATGAAGTGCGATGGAGAACTGGAGTTATGGCTGATTGAGTTGAGCAGCTTGTTGCTATGGTTTGGACATATGAAGAGAATGGATGAAGAACGACTGGTGAAAAAGATTACTGGATAGAATGTGAGAGGTGTAAGGCTGAGAGAAAGACAACGATTAGGATGGATGGACAATGTGAAGAGAGCGCTAGATGCGAGAGGGATCTCTGTTGAACAAGGTAGAGTGGCTGTACGTGCTAGGAATGATTGGAGAGGTATTGTGAATGAATAAATGGTGACGCGGCCCTGAGGGAATATCCTTCCGCATTTGGTCTGACCAGATGATCAGGTCACAGTGCAAGGGGATGGATCCATTATGATGTGGCAGGAGTAAACCAACTCTGCTGTTGGGCCCTGCTGCGGATGTCGGTGATTGCACTGCTCAGTTGATCCTCGCGCGGTGTGGTGCGCTGAGGATCTGTCCCTTCTTCCCTTGGGGCTATGATACGAATAAATGTGTGTGTTTGGATGAGTAAATTAAGAGTGTGTCGTCCTGTCTCGGCTACCTCCCTTTCTTTGGAGGAAGCAGCCTAGCCATATATATATATATATATATATATATATATATATATATATATATATATATATATATATATATATATAATATATATATATATATATATATATATATATATATATATATATATATATATATTGAAAGAAAAATGGCGCAATACAACAATGCCTCTCAGTCCCCAGTGGGGGGGGGACAATAATGCCCCTACCATCCGACCCTCTCCCGGTAACGTCACTCTAAGTTGCCAGAATCCACTGTCTGACTCACTTCTTCATTTCTGCAACATTCACGGCCTTTCCTCTAACATTCTGTCTGTTGAACACCACCTCTCTTTCTATAAACCTCACCTTCTCTTTCTTACTGAGACTCAGCTGTCTGAGGCAACTGACAGCAAACCCTTCTCTGTATCCTCCTACTTTCTTTATACTCATTTCAAAACCAAAGGTGGATGCTGTGTACATGTACGTGACGACCTATCTTGCTCTCGTGTTCCTGAACTTGATTCTTCTGAATTCTCTACTCTCTGGCTTCATCTCTCCTGTCATTCTCTGACTAAATATATCTGAGCTGTTTACTTATCTCCTAATTCTACTATCAAAAATTCTTTGACTCTCTTACTTCTATGATGGAATACATTCTATCCATTTCTTCTTCCTCTGAAATCTCCATTCTAGGAGATTTCAATGTTCACCACCATTTTTGGCTCATCTCTCCTTTCACTGATCCTCCTGGTGAACAAGCCTACATCTTTTCAATCCTTAATGACTTAGAGCAGCTTGTACAGCACCCTACCCATATCCCTGACTGCCTTGGAGAGAGCTCCAACATACTTGACCTCTTCCGTACAACTAATCCTTCTGCTTACACTGTTAATCTTTTCTCTCTGTTGGGCTTCTCCGATCATAACCTTGTTACTTTAACCTGTCCTATCACCCTGGAATGGCCTGTGGACCCTCCAAAGACACGTCGTCTGTGGCACTTTGGAGCTGTGGATTGAGAGGCCCTCAGACAGTGCTTCTTTGATTTTCCCTGGAATGATTATTGCTACCATGGCTGGGAGCCATCTGAGTGTGCCTTGCACATTGCGGAGGTTGTTCTCTCGGGCATGGAAGCATTCATTCCTTTCTCATATCCTCTCACTAATGCAAGAAAGCCTTGGTTTAATCGCTCTTGTTCCAATGCTGTCCGCAACAAGAAGAGGGCTTATAAAAGGTACCGGAGCCAACCCACTACCAAATCACATCTTTTTTATGTTTCTGCCCGGAATCGTGCTAAGTCTGTTCTTCGCCCTGCAAAAAATAATTTCATCCATACTAAATGCTCTCAACTCTCCAACTCGAATTCTTCCCGCTCCTTCTGGCACCTTGCCAAAAACCTTTCTAACAACTTTATCTCATCATCCTTCCCTCCTCTTTTCTACTCTGATGGCTCTGTGCTATTCCTTCTACTGATAAAGCAGATTGCCTCGCTCAGACTTTCTCCTCCAATTCCACCTTAGACGATTCCGGTGCTGTTCCTCCCTCACTTCCCCCCTCTGACTTCCTCATGGCTGACATTATAATTTCTTCAGCTGATGTATTTTCTGCCATCACTGGCCTCAATACTAACAAGGCATATGGGCCTGATGGGGTCCCTCCTGTTGTCCTCAAGGACTGTGCTTCTGTGCTTACACCCTGCCTAGGCAAACTCTTTCACCTTTGTCTTTCTACTTGTACCTTTCCTTCTTGCTGGAAGTTTGCTCTCATTCAGCCAGTCCCAAAGAAGGGTGACCGTTCCCAACCCTCTAACTATCGTCCAATTGCTTTAACATCCTGTGTTTCAAAAGTTTTTGAGTTCATTCATCAGAAAAATTTTAAATCATCTTTCCTACCACAACCTTCTTTCTGATCGTTAGAGTGGGTTCCATTAGGAACGCTCCACTGGCGATCTTCTCACCTACCTTTCAGATTCCTGGTCATCCTTCTTTCGGGACTTTGGCTAAAGCTTTGCCATTGCACTTGACATCTCAAAGGCTTTCGATTGATTCTGGCATAAATCTTTAATTTCCAAACTGCTCTCTTACGGTTTCTATCCTTCTATCTGTGGCTTCATCTATAGCTTCCTTTCCGGTCGTTCTATAGCTGCTGTTGTAGACGGCCATCGTTCTTCTTCTAGATCTATCAACAGTGGTGTTCCTCAGGGCTCTGTCCTATCACCAACTCTCTTCCTTTTATTCGTCAATGACCTTCTGAGCTGTACATCTAACCCTATCCACTCGTATACTGATGATTCCACCCTTCACCTTTCCATTCGGTTTCTGCAACGTCCAAATCAGCAGTTACTTCAACAAACAAGGGATGAGGCTATGGCACACCTAATGTCTGACTTGGCTCGTATCTCTGACTGGGGTAAAAATGATCTTGTTGTTTTTAATGCATCAAAGACTCAGTTTTTACACCTATCAACCTGTCAAAATCTTCCACAGGAATTCCCAATAATGTTTAGTAATATCCAGCTCAATCTTGCATCATCCTTGAAGATGTTGGGGTTTCATTCACACAGAACTTATCTTGGAAAGATCATATTGCATCTCTTGTGAAATCTGCTTCCAAGAGACTGGGTGTGCTAAACCAACTCCGTGCCTTCTTTACTCTTACTCAGTTGTTGACTTTGTACAATGGTTTTATTCGCCCCTGTTTAGAGTACAACTCATGTGCGAAGAGGCTCCCCACATACAGCTCTTCTCAATAGGGTGGAGTCAAAGGCTATTCGTCTCATCAACTCTCCTCCTCTTACTGGCTTCCTTCAGCCTTTGTCTCTTCGCCGCGCTGTGGCCTCTTTATCTCTTTTTTATCGCTACTTCAATGGTCACTGCTCCTCTGAACTGTCTGTTTGCATCCCTCCACCTCTACGACGGGCGCATAGGACCCGTCTAACAACAAAATCTCATCCCTTTTCTGTCCAACTCTCTAATGCAAGAATTAACCGTTACTCTCAGTCCTTCATTCATGAAACAGGTCAACTCTGGAACTGTCTCCCTCTGTCTGTATTTCCTACGTCCTATGATCTCCCGTCTTTCAAACTCGGTGTGTCCAGGCATCTCGCAATGAATGGATCTTGAATTTGGCTCCCATTTGTATTGTTTTTGTTTCTTTCTTGGAAGGAACGTTAATGCGCAATATATATATATATATATATATATATATATATATATATATATATATATATATATATATATATATATATATATATATATTATAATGTTACAGGGAATACGTGTAACCAGTCATGTCATGAAATCCATAGCCAATTCGTTAAATGAGTTTAAATTAGGATGGCTTGATTAAGGTTAGGTTTATTTAGGCTGCGATTAGAATAGGCTGGGATAATCTTGGTTAAGTTTCGGTTAGGTAGTTTAGGTTAGGTTAATTTAGATGAACCTTTAACAACTTAGCATTCATCTTAATTAACTTAACCTAACTAACCTGGTTTAACCTAACCTAAACCCAACCTAGATTAGCTCAACCTAATCTAACAGCAGCCTAAATTAACCTAACCTTAATTAACCCATCCTATTTTAAATTCATTTCACGACTTCACTAGAGATTTTATGAAATAACTGGTTACACAAAATCCCCGCAATATATCTATGTCTATCTATCTGTCTATATCTATATCAATATCTATATCTATATCTGTCTAGAGAGAAAGAGAGAGAGAGAGAGAGAGAGAGAGAGAATGAATCTCAATATTAAAATGTTTTCCCACAGTATCTCGGCTGTGATCGAGGAGTTCCATAATGCTCACTAATCCCCAGCTGAGACAGAGAGACAGACAGACAGACAGACAGACAGACAGACAGACAGACAGACAGACAAACAGACAGACAGAAGGAGACAGAAAGAAACAGACAAACAGACAGAGACAGACAGAGACAGAGACAGAATCAAGAGTCCAGAAATCGAGATAACTAAAGTTAAAATATTCTCCCCGTTCTCTCTCATATCTCCTCTCTTGCCTAATACTCACCCAGCACCCAGCCACCAGCCACCCCCTCACCGATACTCATCCTGATTATTAGGAAACCACCCTTGCAAAACCACAGCCAAGCAGCTCAATGGTATCCCAGTAACAGCGTCTTGATCAGGATCGAGTGGTGAGTGGAGTGAATGGATGTGTGACCTGTTATGAGTCAATGGATCTGTATTGAATGGATGTTTGACCTAGCTGGAGTGCATGCATGTATGATCTGTTTTTAGTGAATGGTTATATGATGTAAGGTGTCGGATGTGAGGACTATAATGCATGAATAAAAATAGCCTTTGACCTGTTTTGAATTAAGTGTAAATGCCTTGCTTCTTGGTACAGTGACCAACCACCTATAATCCATGTTTTACATACTTTCTTACTCAGAGAAAAATAAAATAGCTCTTGAAATATGGTCTACTCATGTTTAAGGTGGAATTGGTAGCCTTTCTAGGTGTTGATTTGGCTGCCAAGTTGATTACATTTCACTTGTACCTCGCTTGATTAGTCCAGCATCCATCACGTCTGAGATATTCGTGATGGATAAAGAAGGTGGAACGCAGGGCATAACTGAGTTAATGAATGATGAGAGATGAGTGGCAGGTGACGGGAAGGGAAAGTGAGGTTGAGAGAGGTGGAGAGTGAGTGTGAGTGATGGAGGAATGATGACTGGGAGAGAGGGAAAGAGAGAGGGAATGGGGTGAGAGAGTACAGAGTTACAATAGGAGTACAAAGGAAAGCATACAGCAACAGACAAGAGGGGAGAGAGAAAAAGAGAGAGAGAGAGAAAGAGGGAGAGAGAGAGAGAGAGAGAGAGAGAGAGAGAGAGAGAGAGAGAGAGAGAGAGAGACTTGATCATAAGTGTTAAGCTGCGACCTAACATATACCTTGATCCGTAACAAACTTTGATCCATCTGCACCAAAATCGAATAATTTCTTCTCTGACTCATAGTGTATATGACATACACAGTTGACATCAGAAATCCTGTCTCCTCCTCTGCCTCTCTCTCCAGGGACTTGAAAACCAGTGTGGTGTTTCGGCAGCAGATGACGCTCAGGACATTGATCTTGGGCGCAAGGAGGTCATCAGTGTCGGTTGCTGGGGATTCACGACACTGATTTTTAAAGTACATGGAAGCAGGAGAGGCGACATAACTTTTGATGCCTACTGTACGTGACAAACTTAATCTAAACTGGTTCAGACGTTCTTGAAATTTTTTGTTCGCATACATATACACATAGAAACTAACTCATTTACAACAGTTACCCCGGCATCGAAAACAGACACAGAAATAAACAGTGATGAAGGTGGGAGATTAACGAGAGGAGGAGGCTGATGAAGGTTGTTGATCGGAGGGTTGAGTAAGTGGGTAGGTTGGCAGAAGAAGTGGAGGCCAGTTCAGTCAGATGCTTGATAAAGAGGCCTTAACAGTGGCGTAACGGCCTTTAATTGACGGGGTAGCGGACCTGATTAGGTAGTGGGGTGGGGGCTGAGGAGGGGGTGAGGGTGGGGGCTGAGGATGGGGTGAGGGAGGGGGCTGAGGAGGGAGTGAAGGTGGGGGCTGAGGAGAGGGTGAGGGTGGGAGCTTAGGAGGTGGAGGTGATGGGGGAGCGGACAGAGATGGATTGTGTATGGGTCGGAAAGGAAGAGTGAGAGGGAGATGGGTAGGAAGGGGATGTTTGGTGTGTGTGTGTGTGAGAGAGAGAGAGAGAGAGAGAGAGAGAGAGAGAGAGTCACTCGGACACAATGGAACACAATATTGGTAGGAAATTAAATCAAGGTGTACAGCCGAACCTCCCACATGGACCCCACAGTGAACCCTGAGTACGAATCACTAACCCTCATAACGAGCCTCTCGTGTGTTGTTTTGTCATCAGGCTCATCTGGACATGAACCTGGTGAAATACAGGCTGAAGTTGGCTCTTTCTGTGGTCCACCATCCTCCTTTCGTGGAACAGAGAGGGAGCTGAGGGACGTTTGTGTGATAGAAGAAAAGAGTAGCCTGGTTCTATCGGTGTCCCCGTGAAGGCGTCCCTTTCCACCATCAAAACCTGCACAGTGAATCCTAGACAATGAGAACCAAAAGAATCCTCCACATCCTCTTCACACGAGCCCAAAGAGATACGTATCACGAAGAACCGCACCCGAAGGCAGGCTAATGAACCACCTTACATCATGGCTCACAACAACACAACTACCCAATCTGACGGACAATGAAGTGAGTTAATGAGGGTGCCGGCCCAGAGCACCATCACTAACGAGGTGTGAAGTCATTTGATTCATATAAAGATATAGTTAAAATCCTGGCCACTGTTATTAATTAATCATGCTTGCTGATTACGTCTCCCAGCCCTGTGGATGAAGTGCATCTTGGACTTGATCTTCCCTTATCTCCTCCAACAACATCGTACAGTACCTTGCTGCATCAGGAACATGGGCCATAATGAACTGAGGGTGTAAGTGTAGCAGTGTTAACGCCTGTTGCTCACAGAAACATTCTTACAACTTCTCAACAAATTATACAAGTATTCATCACCCAGGAAACTTTCTTCTAACTATGGTTTTCCTTGACATCTGTTCTTTATAATGATGATGTATGCAGACAGATAAGTAAACATATAGATTGATAGACATACAAAATCGGTTATGAAGTATATGTATAGATTCTCTTGGACATGTGGTAGGTAGGCTTCAGAAGCAGAAAAAAAAAAATGTAACACGCAAAATAAGGATCATTGTCAGAATGCTCAGCGATAATAGGCCACGCCTCCATTCGCTCATCATTCAAGCCATCGAAGTGCTCGACCCAACCACACAAGAGAAACCGTCTGCATTTGTGTTTCTTATGATTAAATGAAAATGGGGAACGAATGATGAGGATTGTGTGTTGAGCGAGAGATGGTGATTGGAAATACGCTGTTCGAGAATAAAGATATTTATAAGTATACACGGGTGAGACAGGAGGGTGGAATGGTTGTTGATAAAGCATCGATGGACTATGTGGTTGTGTCTAGGAATGTAATAGGAAGATTGTTGGATGTGAGATTTCTGAGAGGGGAGGGTGGAAGTATGTCTGACTACTACCTGGTGGAGGGAAAGTTAAGAGTAGGTAAGAGATGGGTGAGAGCTAGGAGGATTAGGTGTGGCAGGGAGGTTTTGAAATTGAGTTGAATAAAAGAGAGAAAATGATAGAGTATCAATAGAAGTTGAAAGATGAGTGGAACGCAGTGAAAGATCAGGAAAATGACAGCATGGAGGAGGAATGGCAGTTGTTTAAGAGTGCTGTGGTGGGGCATGCAGAAGAGGTGTGTGGTGTGAGACATGTGGGTGGTGGTGTAAGAAAAGGAAGTGAATGGTAGTGTGAGGAAGTAAGTGTGGCTGAGGCTGAGAAGAGACGTGCATATGAAGTGTGGCTGCAGAGGAAGGATGAGGTGTCATATGAGAGGTATAAGGAAAAGAGGAATAGGGTGAGAAGGGCTGTATGTGATGCTAAAGTGGCAGCAGATGGGAGGTGGGGTAGGCGGCTGACTGAGAAATTTCAACAGAATAAGAAAATGTTTTGGAAGGAGGTGAAAAGGGTGCGAAAGGGAGAGTCTGGGAAGGAAGAGCGAGTAAAAGCAGTGGATGGAAGGATGTTAATTGAGATGGCTGCAGTAAGGAAGAGATGGGCAGAGTATTTTGAAAGACTGTTAACCCGCGGCATCCCATCAACGTGAATTAACGTCCGCACGTTTTGTCACTGCCAATCCCGTTGACGTACATAAACGTGAATCAATTCCAAGGTCCCTAATTTGAACAATTTTCAATTTTTGCGAGTGATTTTTGGTACGTATGCACGGGACACCTTCCTCTACAAAATGCCAGGCAGGGACGATGCCTTACCCAGTATGACCTCCACCCCCCCTGCATCCCGTTGTCTCAGCAATTCACCTGTTATCAGTGACCTGGCCAGTAAAGCCATGTCATGCCACGGTATGAAATTCAGGGCCAGAGTGATTCCCCAATTGATGACAATGTGGAGGACAAACTTTACATAGCATTAGAGGAAGAAACAGTCAAAAATGATGATCAGATAATGTGGCAAAAAAAGGTCAGGTATGGTGATGAGTTAGTGAGTGAAACAATGCTTATGATGCCTATATTACTGTTTGAAAACCAATATACTCTCGTACTACATATAAATTCGTACCAAGTAAATAAATAAATACCGTTTATGAGTGGTGTGAAATAGTTACCCTCCCATAGAACTAGTTTTCTTTGGTGCCAGCCTGTTAGAAAACCCAGTAAGGTAAGGAGGTCCTGGTACCTGGATCGAGTATTTTAAACCTCAGGTGAGCGATTTCTCTATGAATTTTCGATGTTTCTCACCAAAAGCGGAGGTTTGAGCCAAAAATTTTTTTTTCCAAAACTGGTCGGGATTGGGGGGAATCAGTGGTGGAAAAGTGGTCGGGATGGGGCGGGTTAAAAGTAGAGGAGAAAAGGGTGGCTGAGAATGTGGCGGATGGAAGGGTGCAAGGAATAAATGTGTTGGGAGAGTTGAATGATTCTTTGATCATGAAGGAGGAAGTAGAGAAGGCATTAAAGGAGATGAAAACAGGGAAAGCTGCAGGTATGGATGTGTGTGCTGTGGAATGCCTGAAGGATGGTGGAGTGACTATTGTTGACTGGTTAGTAAGATTGTTGAATGTGTGCTTTGTGAAAGGTATGGTGCAAATTGACCGGGCAAGTGTTTGTGTGGTCCCGTTGTATAAAGGCAAGGGTGATAAGTATGAATGTACTAGCTTTAGGGGTATAAGTCTGTTGAGTGTTGTAGGTAAGGTGTATGGTAGAGTGTTAATTATGAGAGTTAGAGAGGGTACAGAGGGAGTGATTGGTGATGAGCAGTGTGGCTTTAGGAAAGGGAAGGGATGCATGGGTCAGGCGTTCGCTGTGAGACAAGTGTATGAAAAGTATTTAGTGAAATGCAAGGATGTGTTTTGGGCATTCATGGATTTAGAGAAAGAGTATGATAGAATTGAGAGGGAGGCTTTGTGGACTGTTTTAAGATTGTATGGACTTGATGGTAGGTTACTAAAAGGGGTGAAAAGTTTTTATGTAAATAGTAGAGCATGTGTAAGAGTGGAAAATGCTGTGAGTGCTTGGTTTCCCATGAGAGCGGGGCTGCGACAGGGATGTGTGATTTTGCCTTGGTTGTTTAATATTTATATGGATGATGTTGTAAGGGAGATGAATGCAAGAGTTTTAGGTGGAGGTCTGAGTCTGCTGAATGTTGATGGTGGAGAGTGGAATCTGAAGCAGCTGCTGTTTGCAGATGATACTGCACTGGTGGCTGATTCAGAGGAGAGATTGAGACAGTTGGTAGAGGAGTTTGGAAGGGTGTGTGAAAGGAGGAAATTGAAAGTAAATGAGAATAAGAGTAAAGTGATGAAGTGTACGAGGTTGGTAGATGGTAGGAGGATGAATTTAGTTTTGAATGGTGAGTTGCTTGAGCAGGTAGAGTGTTTTAAATATTTAGGGTCACATGTGCTGTGGATGGAAGAATAGATGAGGAAGTGAAGTTTAGAATGAATGAGGTATAAAGTGCTGAGAGGAATGAAAAAAGTGTTTAGATGTCGTTCGCTTAGAATGAATGTGAAGAGAAGGCTGTTTGAGGGTGTCGTGGTACCGATTGCATTATATAGGGCTGAAACATGGAATATGGGTGTAGCAGAGAGGAAAAGTTTGAATGTAATGGAGATGAGGTGTCTGAGGAGTATGTGTGGAGTGACGCATATGGATCGAGTGCGAAATGATGAAGTGCGAAGGAGAACTGGAGTTGTTCGGGAGATGGCTGGTAGAGTTGAGCAGAGGGTGTTGCGATGGTTTGGGCATAGGGAGAGAATGGATAATGAGTAATTGGTGAAAAAGATAACTAGATTTGATGTGAGAGGTGTAAGGCTGAGAGGGAGACCATGAATAGGATGGATGGACAGTGTGAAGAGAGCGCTGGATGTGAGAGGGATGTCTGTTGAGCAAGGAAGAGTGGCTGTGCGTGACAGAAATAAATGGAGAGAAATTGTGAATGAATAAATGATGACACAGCCCTGAGGGGATATTCTCCCGGATTTGGTCTGATCAGCTAGTCAGGTCAGGTGCGGGTAAGGGGATGGGTCTATTATGATGTGGCAGGGGTAAACCAGCTCTGCTGTCGGGCCCCGCTGCGGATGTCACGGATTGCACTGCGCAGTTGACCTTTGTGCGGTGTGGTGCGGTGAGGTTCTGTCCCTTCTCCCCTTTGGGGCTAAGATGCGAATGAATGTGTTTGAATGGATGAGTAAATGGGAAGTGTGTCGTCCTGTCTCGGCTACCTCCCTTTCCTTGGGGGAAGCAGCCTAGGTATATAGATATATAGATAGACAGATGATTAAATCCCTCTCATAACGCCTGTAGGATAGAGCCATTCCACTGAGAACCTCAAAAAAAATGGGGGGAAGGGGAAGTAAAACCCTTTTTATGTGCATGGTCAGACGTACTTCATCCATCCAGTTCTGACATCATCATTATCATCATCACCATCATCACCACCATCATCTTCATTTTCATTATCACCATCATCATGATGAGCAGGGGAGAGAGAAAGAGAGAGAGAGAGAGAGAGAGAAGGTCATTCTTTGTGTGGATGTCCCCTTGGCCTTGGTCGGAACTATCTCATTATCGGTACTAATGTCACGGCTGAAACTAATTTCACAGCCGGAACTAACCTCACGGTCAGAACTAATCTCACGGCCGAAACTGACATAGTCGGAACTATTTTCACGGCCAAATTAATCTCACGGTCAGAACTAGTCATAGGTATAATCTCGCGATCGGAACCGATCTCACGGTCGGAACTGATCTTACGACCGGAAGTGATGTTACATCCGGAACTGACGTCACGATCAGAACTAATTTCACAACCGGTACTTATCTCACGGCCTAAACTAATCTCAACCAGAGCTAATCTCACGACCGGAACTGATCTCACTTCCGGATATAGTCTGACGGTCGGAACTGACTTAATCTAATCTTATGGTAGGAACTTTTTACATTACCGGAACGGATCTCACAGTCGGAAATAATCTCAAGGTCGAAACTAATCTCACGGTTGGAACTTTTATCTGAAGATACGAACTATCCCACGGCCGGAACTAATCTCACGGCCTGAACTAATCTCGCTGCTGGAACTAGTCTCACAGCCGGAACTATTCTTACAGACGAAACTATTCTCACGATGAAGAGTAATCTCACGGTCGGTGTTCAACCCTCCCTCTTCACTCTTCGTCAGTGTTCAGGTTAAGAAATTTTATCAGACAGAGAGAGATGCCCTGTCTTTGCTCGTTTCATATTCTTCTTGTCTCTTTTTACATCAAAAAGTTTTCCTTTTTTTACATAATTGGCTCGACGGATTTATATTTCTTTATTCACTTTCGCTTTCAGTATTGTCATGGGTTCTGCCACGCGGGATGCCTGTCATGTTCTGTTGTATCCTGCCGAATCCCTAAACATTTTGCCTAGTGAGGTTGTGTAGAGAGATTTATGTGTAAAAGTGATGTGCTGGAGTGGCAGCATGTGTGAGTGAGAAAGACTGCTTGCATACGTGATGAGGTGAATCTGGTAAGTAAACTTGTGTGGGAGAACATTTGTAAGGACATACTGCTTCACCCAATAACATCTTGTGTCTTTATTTTCATCAGTTTTATTATTCAACCTATCTGCCTACCTATCATTAATCTATGTACATGCTTGTCTGTCTACCTTCTTACCTACTAACCTTTCTGTCTAAATCTGTTTATCTATCTGTCTGTCTGTCTGTCATTTGCATGAGGTAACATACTTTTAGTAGCGGCCTTAACAGAAGAATCTCCAGCATTTACGGACCCCATTATTTTCTGCAACAATTCCACTCCCCATGATACCCCTACCTCCAGCACATACTCTCACAACTTATCTCTCGATCTGGTTCTCGATTTCTCTCACTAACCATTCCACTTTCATACACTCCTAGTCAGTCTCTCACTCTGCCATGACCTTAATGGGGTGAATTAAAATACAGAAATAAAGAGAGGAAAGTAGTAGGAATATCAACACAGAAATGGGCTTCACAGTTATTCACACTTTACCCAAACCTTCAAGATCTTACCTCCACCTCACAAGCAGAGCAAATGAATCACTATATCTTGTGTACTGCTGCTTATCTTGCCTTAACAATAGCCAAAAAAAGAAAAAGAAAGAAAAAAAAAAGTCTGTTTTCACTGTTACTGTGGCAAATGCACCGTGACGAATCCTTAGTGCATTCTGGTGCATCGAATGGTATTATACTCTTATATCTGGCCTAGTGCATTCCAGACGTCTATCTGTCTATCTATTGCCAGATGCCATAATCCCGTAAGGGGTGGCCATTTGACTTTGAGTTATTTGTTTTACGGGGAGGGGCACTAACCCTCCACCAACCCACTTGCTGACATGTAGGGAGCACGTATGGTTTGATTATATGGTTACTACCCAGCGTTGTAAATGGTTTCTTGGCTTAGAGGAAATCATTTGGCTTGTCACTCAACGTAAAGCCACCTGTAAAGGAAAGAAAAGCAATAAGAATTGACAGGAAAGATGGGAGAAATAGGAATAGAGGAGGGCAGGCATAGAAAAAGAATGATAAAGACACTTAAATTCCGGTGTGTGTGTGTGTGTGTGTGTGTGTGTGTGCAGTGACGTCGGTGGTAGCGAGTGACGGGCGTGGACCTGTACTTGACCGCCACAGATACATGCAGGACCCATATACATATAGGGTCTTCTCACACCTTTCCACTACGCAGATTTACTGACGTCACGCTTGAGACAGGGCACTCCCCCCATTTCTCCCCACCCACCATCTCCCTTGGGACCTCAGAGGGAGGCCTCAAGTCGCGGTGAGGTGCAGCTGTCTGTCATCCTCCATACCCACCCCTCCCACCTTGCTTCCTTTACACAACTCTGTTCCCCACACACATTTCCTCAATTCAAATGATTGTTTAACCTCTCCCTTCTCATATTTAAAGGTACATGATTTACAAATAAACACAATATACTCAAATAGTGACATTTATTAGGATACATGGATATCATCTTGTTATAAATGATACCGGATGTTTATTGGTACTGCTACCGGTATTGACTATATGTTACTATGCAGGCTTCATTTCCTTAACTTCGACATCTTACTCTGCAGCTTTCGTGTCGAGTTAGCCAAATTTCTGTTTAATACCGGCATCCTGAAAAATACTCGGTATCGAACAAAAAGGCTAATTACTTCAGTAGGAAGAGACACATGCCTATACATTAGTACTGACAATGCCTTGCCAGTTGTCTTTTAAATTACCGTTGGTAAGGCTTAGGTTTTATGCTGGTTTTAAGCCACAGTATGTCATATGTATATATTCCGCATATATCATGGAGAGAGAGAGAGAGAGAGAGAGAGAGAGAGAGAGAGAGAGAGAGAGAGAGAGAGAGAGACTGCGTAGATACCAAATCGTTAATTATAAATAACAAATCTCTTAATCCGAGCTATTAAATATATGTGAATGTATTTCATGTACTCTTTGTGGCTTCATGTACATAAAAAGCTATATAGTTTTTACGAATTATTCACTCTTTGAGAACGAAAAGTGGCTGTATAAATCATTTCCAACGACCTGGCACCGTTGTTTTTGCGACCTGGAAGGGAGGGAGGGAGGGAAGGGGGGGGAATGATAACATACTTCTTGCCAAACGCTTCCAGATGGAATTACTACGTTACGAACCTGCTTTAAACAAATACATTCTGCGATATACCGTACTTAATTTTCAACACTACTGCTTTCTTGCTAGGGTACTCAGTAATGGTTACCTACAGTACGTGGGTAGAACAAAATAATGGTGGGTAAATATGAATACTAGCAACTCATACTAGTGCGGTGGCCAGTTGCCTCAATTTATTTTACCTGGGCTGGTAAATGCAATGCACCACGTGCTTTTCCACATTTCTGTCAGCACTAACCCCGTGAAGGGAGATATACTGTACAGCTTATAAAGAGCAAAGCCCACCATATACAGGGATATGCACCTATGCAGAGAGAGAGAGAGAGAGAGAGAGAGAGAGAGAGAAAGGGGAAGGGACTTAACATTTAATGAAGCTGATGGCAGATTCAGCGTTGGCAGGGCGTGCTCTTCAAGGCGTCTTTGATTTTTTGGAATATGCAGTTTGAGAAGTTCATAATTTAGATTTCTTTTATAAGCACTTTGATCAAAGTGAAGGCTGCAGATGCGAGCAGTATTCGGATTAATTGTGTCTTTCCTCTTGCACAGATGAATCCACTTACGTCTAATCTCTTCATCTTTGGGGAAAATATGGAAAGTTATATCCCCACCTTTCTTCAGTAAAGAGTTACAGCCAAACAATGCACAATTGGTAGGCATTATTTCACTGGGCACATACAATGGAATAAAGTGCAGGTGACAGAGGTGACCTGTTTGGCGCCGTGACCTCTGAGCAACTGAGTCTACTTCTCACTATATGGCAACCCCTTCTCGGAAGACCTCACCTGGTGTCTTCGCCATGACGTCATGCGCAAACGCGACGCGTTTTGGGTTCGGTATGGTTAGACCCTGTATGTATATGGGTCCTGGATACATGATAATCAATTCGTGCCTTGTGGTGACCGCCCGTGGAGGAGGGGACCGGGAGCTAGGGGTGGCTGCTTAAGCTTTTACCTGGGGTGGGATGGGGGTATTCTGATGGTGATCGCTTGTGGTGTTCAGGCTGGAAGTAAACTTCATTAATTCCTTACAGCTCGTGGACTTACACTGCACCTTGGGCTAGGTAACAGCAGATGACATTATTCAGCTTAAGGGAGAGATCATCTCTGGAGGAAGTGGTGAAATCTTTCAGTACGGTGACGTCTTTTTTTAAACAATTTTGGCTAATATCAATGTAATTCAGCTTCGTCCTTGGGGTGCGCTCATTACTCATAAGAATTATTGGACAACACCTTACCTACCATTTTTCAGGGTCTACCACACCCAACCACACTGTCATATCAGTACATTAAGGGTGAAAGTGTGTGACAAGGGCGCCGCTTGTGTATCCGCTGACCTCCTTTCACATCTACAGAGACGGGCGGTAGAGAGGCGTTAGCGGTGGTGGCGTGCGGGACGATGAATGATGTTGACTTAGGCCTGGCGGTGCGGTGCAAGACACTGACAGTGCATTACCCGGGGCTGAGTTGGAAAGTCTGACTGAATCATGAACTGAGCGGGGCACAGAGGGATGACTGGCGGATTGGCTGCTGGGACGAGGGCGAGGGGCCTGAATTTTAGCTCCTGTGACGGAAAACCTTTTTGGGGAGCACTTAGACATCTGATACCTTCACTTATTGCGGTAGTCGTTAACCTATCCATACCATTAATTTTAGCATCAAGTGGGATCCCATCGTCTTGCGGGTTATAAAACTTTCATTACGCATATTTTTTTTTTCGATGTCCCCGGGTGGATCCGAGATAAACCTAACTTTTTCATGGTCCTTGAATTGAGGGAATTACTCTTAGTCTTAGTTTCTTCTATATTCCTGTGCATTTCATGAATTGGTTTAAATCACGCAATGTAAAACGCTTTTAATCAAAGGGAAGAATTATTTGATTTTTTTTTTTTTTTAATAACCGACCTTTGAGGCATTTTTTCTTCCATTGAGAGTCTTTGTGCTTGTTCAGTGCAAATCTACAGCGGTATTGTGCAGCTATTTAAGGTATACAGTATCTTCTCCTCATTGGCTGTTCGTATTTTTATAGTACATTTATTGGCCTATTTGTTTTTTAACAACTCAGTGCTGTGTCTGATAAAGCAACGTATACTGTATAATCCTAAGTCTGAATGGTACTATTTTGTTTTAGAGTTACATCATGTATACACCTTCTTTCTTTACCAATTGTTTCATAGCGTCTCAGCAACTACTACCACTCACTTGATGGCAAATTTTTTTCCTTTCTTCAGAACCTTGTCTATCGACCCTGTTCACCTGATAGTGGCTTCTCATGGTGCACGATCTCTGGCAGCATCTGTGTCCAGTCTCCAAACTCTGAGTGGGTTTTATAGGACCTCATTCCAAGGCTTCTGAAGTGTACCCCTTGATTCTCCACCCTTCATTTTCAAACTCCTAAATCTCATCATTAAGTATGCATCCTGCATTCTCACCACATTTCCAAAGCACCCGAGTCTGCCCCCACGCATCACATTACTATTGCATTCAGTTTGTAGCCGACCTCTTAAGTTACTCATCCACTTTTCTTCCACTCGAAGCTCTATCAGTCAAGGAAGCACTGTATATTCCTCAAGATTCTAGCCATCCATATCTCTGTACTCTCAGACCTACGGGTGTCACTCTCGTTTACTGTCGAAGCTTCATCGTTATAAAGCATTAACCCAGCAGACTATTTCATTCAGTTTAGGAAGGACCTCTCAGTGGATGTACTGTACTTATGAAGGCTACATTGCCTCCCATTCAGTTAGAAAAATACCTTCTAAGCTGAATATAATCGTCTGAAGTTTGGAAGAATAAAATTAAAACGACGTCTCTCTCGTAACCGTGTTAATTTCGTCCATCCCAAAACGATTGCCGTGGAGCTTCCCTCAAATTCCCCTCCCCCTTCCCTGGCCTCACCTCGTACTACCCAGATAATATTCCTCCACACATTCCAAAAGACATATCGATAGAAACTTGATTTTCTTTTCCTTGTTCAAATAATCACTGACACAATACAGCTTTCACATAGCAAGGTTTCCCATACCATGCAGTACCCTTGTTTAATTCATGCAGTTGATTTTTGCTGTATCTGTCGATGGAGAATATATGTTAATGAAAATGGTAAAAAAATAGCTTTTCAGATTAATAATTTCATTTAATTAAAAAATGGCATGTCTACGGTGTAAAAAAAAAAAAAAAAAATCAACCCTTCCTCGTAATCTGATCAAGGCCCATCACTTCCGACAAACTCTGGCTCAGATGGCAAGGCAATAATTATATGAGCTCTAGTGTCACTCCAGACACCGGAACATCACCAGGGACAGGTAGGCGTGTGAGGTGGCAGTGTTTCATATGCATTATGAATTCCACCTCCACACGCATGTATCTAGGAACCCACGTGTGTAGGCAGGCAGGCAGGTATAAGGGGAAGAATGTAGAAAGGGAGGAAGGAAAGAATTAAGACAGAAAGACAGACTGGCAGACAGGTAGCAAGGAATACCGGATGGAATGCAAGTAGGCCAGAAGACAGGAATGAATGGAAATTAGGAAGTAAGCAGGAAGGTAATAAAGGAAGCAGACAAGCAAGTAACCAGGCAGGAAGACCAACAGGTATGTGAACGAAGATAAATTAGCTGATACATTTGAACAGACAGTCAGACAGGCAGACAGGAAGGAAGGAAAATAAATAGGTAGGTATGCAAGCAGGCAAACAAGAACATATGGAAGCAGGAAGGAGAGAAGGCAGACAGGCAGGTAGGGAGGTAATAAGATAGCGAGGAGGCCAGACAGACAGATAGACAGAAAGAAAACAAGGCACACAGGAAGGAAAGCAGGCAGGAAGGCAGACATGTGTTCAAGCATGTAGGAAAGCACGAAGGCAGAAAAACAGGATGGAAAGAAGGAAAGAAGGTAGACCGTCATGCAGGATTGCAGACAGACATGAGGGGGTGGGTAGTTAGTAGATAGGCAGGTAGGTAAGTAGATAATACATCCACCCCGTCAAGCCCAGACAGGTGACACAACAAAACCCCACAACACTATAGTGGCCACCGCAGCCCCCCACGTAGCCGTACTTAGCCACTTCACCACGAGGGACACATTACATTCTATTCCTGGCGCCGAGAAGGTATTTTATTTGGCTTAGGACTAGGGCAGAATGTATTTTATTCTTGCTATCACTAAGGTGCCATTTAACCCCTTCACTTTGATGACACCTTTTATATAACCGTCATTCCACCATCAGCCATTTGTGTTTAGAGTGACAACAGGTGCCTAAGGTGGAGTTTCTTTGTCCTACTAACTACGATACGTCTCTCCTAAACAGGAATAATATACAAAATACGCCAAGTAACTAAAGAGGTTAAAGGCTGAGGAGTGTTAAGAGTTCCCCGGTAACCTTCGTTCCCATGGCGTCATTTGTATTTATTTATTAATATTGCCAGACGATTACCATTAGCTTTTAGCAGAGCCTCCTTTAGAGTCCAGTTCATAGTGGGTCCCTCTTAGAGTCTCTTAGCTTACAACAGATCCCCGCAGTTCTCCCGTAGAGTTCCTTTCCTGCCCTTTCCACCCGCCATGCACGTTCCAACACCACACTGTCTGGGAATTCTTTTGAAGCCTTGATTGCCTGTTTGTGATAGAGAGAGAGAGAGAGAGAGAGAGAGAGAGAGAGAGAGAGAGAGAGAGAGAGAGAGAGAGAGAGAGAGAGAGAGAGAGAGAGAGAGACCAAGCTAAGAAAAGAAACATTTCTCTCTCCCTCATATGAGCTCTCTTTTCCTTACCTATATTTGGTAATGGCATGTCTTCTATTAAGATTTTATTAATCTCTCCATTTCATCCTGTTACTCAGATCCTCTCCAGACAGCGAAAGAATCAAACCCTTTTCTCCCACTTGCAGAAAGCATCAGATCCTATAACTATTCAGAGAATAGATAGACGCCCTCAGATTCTCTCCTTCAGTTGTGTTTCATATTCCTGTGTCTCCTGTTAGGCTCCTATTAACCTTCTATTACTCTCCCCAATTAATCCGACACAGACCCGGCAAAGCTATAAGCAGTAAATTGGGCTAACTTGCCATTAAGCAGGTGTAAGTAATTAACTCTTTATCTTGGTGAGATGAAAATTGTTTGCTTTAAAAATTAGAGTGATTGGAGGCCATCTTATGAGAGAGAGAGAGAGAGAGAGAGAGGGGGGGGAGGGGGGATGCATGCTTTTTTTTATTGATACTGCTGCAGGAACTGAGTTAACCTCTGTGAATCGATTTATTTCCTCTCTCTCTCTCTCTCTCTCTCTCTCTCTCTCTCTCTCTCTCTCTCTCTCTCTCTCTCTCCAGAATAAAGTGTGCCCAATATTCTAACCTTACTGAACTACATGGAACACATACAGTTAAATACGTTGTTTGTGTGACAGGAAGTAGTGTGTTATTGGTCTGCTCTTGTCTCTACATTAACGATAGTGGTGTGCGGTTCAGTAGCTTCACTCTGTTAGCATTTCATATCAACGTTAGTACCTCGCCCGGACGTAGTTCGCTAGGTATTGTTTTTGGTCTAGTTGTTTGTTTGTTTCTTTGTTTGTTTATTTCTTTGTTTGTTAGCAACATTACGGAAAAACGGCTGAATGAAATTACATGAAACTTTCAGTATATGTGGGCACTGGTCCCCAGAGAAAGTGGTTAAATTGTGGAGGTAATCGAATGGCCCTGAAAGGTCAAAATCAAGTTCACAGTTTTTCAGAGAGCTATAACTTGAAAACGGTTGAAGATAGAGATATTTATTATTGGAACATACTGGAACTCGTAATATGAGCTTTCATTTGGCACCAAGACCTTTGACCTTGAATAACCCTTAAAGGTCAAACTCAAGGTCACGGATATTCAGGGGGCTATAACTCGAAACTGGTTGAAGATAGAGATATTTACTATTATCAGCATATTGGAAATCCAAAACGGGTTTTTAATTGGTACCTTGATCTTTGACCATAAGTGATCTTGAAAGGTCAAATTCAAGGTCACGGATAAACAAGGGTCTGTAACTCGACACTCGGTGAATGTAGAGATATTAACTCTTACCAAGATATAGGAAGTCTCATGTGGGCTTTCATTTGGCACCATGACCTTTGACCTTGAGTGACCTTGAAAGGTATAACGCAAGATCACGGATTTTCAGAGGACGTAACTTGAAAACATTTTCACCATAACCGTAGCCTTTAGCCCATTAACTCCCAGGGTTCCTGTGTGAGGGATTTTGCTGGAAGGGTACTAAGCATACTGCCTTCCGCCTATCGGCTCATAGTCGCGAATCTCATAGGTTCCTACCCGGGGGTTCCCTCCTTTATTAACTTTTGAAAATGCCTAGTTCCGCCCTATGTTGAGGACGCTGGGTGCAAATGGGTTGATTGTTCACCAACTGTAAACGGCAGAAATGAGTCAGTATTTTACAGCATAAAATTACTGCTGTCGGGCTAGGTTTGTTGTGCCTGGCACCACTTGTTGATGTACGATTTACCAGTACAAAAAAACTGCAAACAACAATAAAATCAATCATACCGTATCGCCCAGTAGACAGGATATGGTTATAGCAAGGTTAAAGCAGTATACTGTTGTAGCATTGTAATTACTGAAGTGCCGGCTAATGCACAGAAAAATTCTGCATTTTTTTTTTTTTTTTTTATCCAAGGAAGAAGGAACCAATGATCTTGGGTAGTGGGATGCCTCAAGAGTCAGTTTTGGAGCCTCTTCTGTTTATTTTTTATATTAGAGGTACTGACGTGTAAATTAAAGTACGCTTATATGATTTCTATTTATTGTTCACATTAACGATAACCATCTACAATATAAATATATCAAAATCAATGGGCAGCACTAAACAAAGGAACCTCATACTGTATGATAATGAAGTCAAAATTAGGAAGATCAAAACAAGAACAAACATTGATAAGTGCCAATTAACGTTTAAAGAAAAGTCAGATGTTGTATGTGGAAAGTCGTAATTAGAATTATGAATATGAAACGTCCGAACATAAAGTCAGAGTCCCATAACATTAAAGACTCAGGTGTGACATTGGCAAAATACTTAAAATTCTCCTGACATAGCAGCTGAGAACGCTAATGTAATGCTAGGTTATATCAGCAGAAATGATATACACTGAAATTGAGTACATCATTATTCGGCACAAAAGAATTTATGACCACCACACTTTGAATACGTAGTGCAAATATGGAATCTTCAGATGAGACATTATGAGTATCTAAATGACTTCCCTTAATAACTAACCAATCATGATAAAGATAGATTACAACAAAACGTGATCTTTACTTCCTGCTTAATCCATTTAAAATAAGGTCTTATATGGTGCTTAAAATATTCGAAGGGATTAATATTTTGAATGTTAATAATTTCTTCACCTTTGCCCTAGGCATGCGTACACGCGGACTTTACTTAAAATTAGTAGGTCATAGAGTTAATTTATCCTCATCTTCATCAGCAGCATCAGCATAAAACTTAAGCCATTTCAGGATGAACACCTCTCCGATCTTTCTCTACTCTGATTTATTGGGTCTTACTCTGTTCTGTCCAGTCCCACCACACCTGCTAATTTGTCCTCTAACCATCTTCTCTGCCTGACTCTTTCTCTCACTCCATCTCTAGGTTGCCACTCCAATACTCCAACTATTGCGAAAACTTTACCTGTGCCCCATTCTCCTTTTTAATTTTAATACTCGTATTTAAGTTTGCTTTTAAATTCTCCGTGTTCAGTCCAGATATTATTTCCTGTAGGCTCTCTTATTATTCATTCAGGCAAAAAAGATAGCTTTGCGAATAATGCTCAGCTTCTCACTGTTTATGTTAATAAGTACTATATGTTAATTCTGAAAACTCCTCCTGGCACGCAGTTAATAAGTATGGCGAACTTTTGTTAATTAAGATGTTACTTAGTAAACAGTACTTTCAATAAACATAGCAGGATCCAGGAAAATGTTATAGGAAGCATAGGCATAAACATATTAAAGAACAGATTAGATAACGGTTTTTCAGCTGTAGGCAGTGCTTCGGCAAATATGCTACAACACGCCTCATAAATAATATAAAAGTTAATTGAACTTTGTAAGAAACTGTTTGTTGAAGCCTTCCCCTAATTGTAAGTAAACTTTGCTCGTTTAATAAGAAATGCATTTTCATAAGTGGTTTTGCCCTGATCGAAGTAATTTGGCGTGACTGGTGTGAGTGGCTTTTTATGCTTTACTCTTTGGTTGTGATAAATTGGCTGCATATAATATTAGACTGCACTAAGACACGGAAGGTTACATACTGACTGTAAAGGTGATGTGATTTATTCTCCTTTAGTTTATATAAAAGAATGGGATTATTACTTTTTTTTTACAAGGCCAGGTAATTACTTTTGTTACCTTATCATAGTTGCTTTACATTCAACCGAAACTTTAAATATTTCATTCAGGTGCTGTAATTCTGTATCTTATTTCTGATTGCATTCTTTCTCGCAGTGAAAATGTAAGGTAAGGCCGATTAGAATGAGAGAGAGAGAGAGAGAGAGAGAGAGAGAGAGAGAGAGAGAGAGAGAGAGAGACAGAGACAGAGAGAGACAGAGAGAGAGACAGAGAGAGAGAGAGAGAGAGAGAGAGAGAGAATTTTCGTCCTTGAATATTTTGCACTTCGGAAGCCTAGCCTAGTGTCCCAACGCCTTACAAAGGTAACCTACAAATATTACCGTTTTAAAACCCTGTGCTTGGATTTCTCTCAGCTTAAAATGGTCTGGTGCCACCTAAATAAAATCGTTTTGTTTCACCTACATAAAATCGTCTGGTGCCACCTAAAGAAAATAGTTTTGTGTCACCTTAAAAAATTGTCTGATGCCACCTTAATAAAACAGTTTGGTGTCACCTTAGTAAAATCGTCTGGTGTCACCTTAATAAAATCGTCTGGTGTCACCTTAATATAATCGTCTGGTGTCACAATAAAATCGTCTGGTGTCACCTCAGTAAAATCGTTTGGTGTCACCTTAATCAAGTCGTCTAGTGTCACATTAATAAAATCTTCTGGTGTAATAGGTGTCACCGTAATAAAATCGTCTGGTGTCACCTTAATGAAATCGTCTGGTGTCACCTTAATGAAATCGTCTGGTGTCACCTTAATGAAATCGTCTGGGGTTCCCTTAATTAAGATATCGACGTTTGTCCATGGGAGCAGAAAGGTTAATTGTGATCATTTTAATCTACTGACAACATGATGACGAGAATCTCCCACAGCTGAGCAAAATCGTCTTGTGTTGTCGTGAATAAAATACAGAAGTGAGATCGAGACAGGAAAACGGTTATGTGTTGAACTTCAGTATCATTGTTACAGCGGGTAAGATCATGTAACACTTTCACATATGTTTATGGAATGTATGGCAGAATATCGTTTATTCAGGAGTTTTAGAAAGTATGATTAACTTTACGTCAGACCACAAATGCTTGGCACATTGGACGTATTTGGTTATAACCCGGGAAACTATTATGTTAATTCGTTTTTTTTTTGTTTTTTTTTCAGGATTTAACGTTAAATGTCTTCAGAACGAGAGACGATCTCTGAGTTGCACAGCGTCTGACGGTAGCAAGAATTGTATTTGTTATTTGTATGTGAGTGAGAGGTAGATAGTTAGATAGGTAGATTGTTTGAGAGAGAGAGAGAGAGAGAGAGAGAGAGAGAGAGAGAGAGAGAAAGATGTCATCGTAATCTAGGGATAAATTAATGGAGATCGTTCAGACATCTTCGGTCAAAAGATCTCCCTTATTGATGATAAAAAATACCATCTTTCTGAACGGGTTACTCGGGACATGTGACAGTTCAGTTCACATTTCTGTAAACATCAAACAGTTTATGTAGGGATGTAATTTCTTAGTATCAGGAAAATTTTAACGACTGCTTCACAGATATGTTGAGGAATTTCACCTTCGAAAAAAAAAAAAAATCACTTAATCCAGGGACAGAATAAAAACTTCATCACTCCTTTTCTATCCTGAGATGACCTCCTCAATGAGGTACTTTTCGAGCCAAGTCAGACCATAAATTTACGTATAAAGAGAGCTGCTTTCTGTAATGGAAAAGATATTTAAAGTCTTTACCTCTTCATAGAGAGAAGTTGAATAAAATCCTTTCTCTTTATTTTACCGGCAGATCGGAGAATTACGATTGAATCAGGAATTTTACAGAATCTAAAACTACTTTTATTATTAGTGTATATCTCTATTTTTTCTGTAAGCAGGAAAAGTATTAAAGTTTCTTCCCTTTACAGACAAACAGTGCAACACCATTTTTTCACTTTTTGCCGACAAATCATAGGCACATATATTCTTGTCATTTCTTTTTTTCATAAATAAGAAACCCCTTCAAACCTTTTCTCCACTTATTTTAAGGGAGAGAATGCAGAATATCGCTTCAATTCGACACTTCGCAGAGTTTGCTTCCCACCACAAATATTCTTAATAGAGGTGTAATTTTCTTTGAGCAGAACAAAAATTTTTGCATTTTCCTTCACTTGAAGGTAGCAGGATTCACTTTAATTAGGAACTTACTTACAGCTAGACCACATATGTATTTACTAACGACGTCGCTTCCTGAAATCAAAATAAATTTCTCAACACTGGGATCTCACTAAAATCTCTTCCCTGCTACTTACAAACATCTCGAAAATTATTTTAAATCCTGCACTTTGCTAGAGACTAATTCAGCAACTGCAGGTCGAATCATCTGTGTCCATATTATAGGTGAATTATTCCATTTTAAGGTAGTAGAATGGGTCAAAATTGATGACGACGATGATGATTAAGACGACGATGATGATGAAAACGACGATGATAATGATGATTTATATATATTCAGGAAAATTTCAGAAACAACTTTTTTTTTTTTTCAACAGTTCGTATAAAAACTCATCTTCCATTTTTTTTTTTTTTTTTGGACAGATCGCAGGAACTCTCTTTAATCGTTCACTCTACCAGGGTCTGATATCATCCCCTGTAGGTCAGACCACACAGACGGGTCTCACTGTAACATAAGTCTCCCCATAACAGCTCCACCCACTGATACGCTTTTTGCCCGATTTCTTAATGTCGGGGAAAATGCCTAATCTGAATACACTTTCTCTCGCAAGATAATGAGCCACCTGCAGCCGCCTTCACCTTGAATTTGCATACCAATTACTCTGCACGATATTAAAACACATGCTGAAGGAGGTATAGGTAAAAGATTTTAACTCATTTCCAAGGTAGACTCTCCATATGTTGAACAATTAACAGGAGAAATAAACCTGCCATTTACTCGTACAAGAAAGACTTCTCCATGTCTTAACCATAAACTTCCATTAAAGCTAATTATTATCATCGATCTTTTTGTTTCGTATTTTGTCCACTTTACTGTTCAGTCTGATTTGGTTGTAAAGTGTTTGGTAAGTGGATGAGTAAAGGCAAACGTAAATAAAAGCAATTTTACATACAAAATCGTAACCATAAGTCTTTTTCTTTTTCCTTGTATTTTCACTCTGGTATTCACATTTAGTTTGGTTGAGAAGCTTAGGCTGGCTGTAAGAGTGAAGGCAATCGTACACACAAGCACTCTTATATACATCACAGGTTTGAGATAAGTACCAAATACGACCCCAGGTTTCTTCTCTCCCTCGTCTGCCACCAAATCTAGACGGAGTTTCAGGGGTCGGTAATTGCCAGTTTGTGTAAGTGATGGAGAGGAATTAGCAGAATGGGCCAAGTTTTGACGCCTTTACTTTGACTCTTTTTTTTTCTTTCTTTCTTTTTTTAAGCAAAGCCACCACCAGTATATTTTAGTCAACTACGGAATGATTTTGGTAGTGAAAAGGCTAATAATGGTTGCTGCTTACCTTTCCAGTTTAAAAAGTCTGGCTGAATGAAATTCTGGGAGTAAGAAGAATACACCTGGCTCCTCTCTCCACCACTGAATCTAGGAGTTACGGAACCCTGATTGACTGTACTGAGAAAGTAACAGAGGAGAATGTTGTGGAATATGAGTTCTTACCTTTTGCTGCGATGACTCTCTCTCTCTCTCTCTCTCTCTCTCTCTCTGTTATTAGAATTAGAGGAATCCTCTTATTAGAGGGTTTATTGAAGGCCATATCTGACACCTCGGGTTCCACAAGTCTGTCTTAAACTTCAGAAACTCGTCTGGAGATGACAAGAAAATTATTTACAACAAGTCACAGTGAAGGGGCTGAAAGAAAGCCAGTTCGTAACAGCCAGTTTGGAGTAGTAGCAGTTAAGTTACTAATTTACTCTGGCCCAACGAGCGAGATGAGAAGATCTATAGGTGGGGTGAGGGACGCGTCTTGTAGCACACCAGGTAGACCCATTTCCATTAGCCTAGGTGCAGTAGTAGTAGTAGTAGTAGTAGTCATAGTAGTAGTAGCAGTAGTAGTAGTAGTAGTAGTAACAGCTGTAGTAGTAGTTGCGGGTTAGTCTCAAGGAAGTGTACCATCCGTAAAACAATAGTACCGTTACCCTCACCCTGATTTATATTCTGGATCGCGGGACGAAGAGCGTTTTACCCAACACTTTTTTTTTTGCGGGGGGGGGGGAATTGAATGATGATGATGATGATGATGATGATGATAATGACTTTTTCTTCAGTGATTGCATTACCGTAACTCTCACTTGACAGGCTGTTTCCTTGTGGCGAGTAAAATCATATGGTATTAAAGGATTAAGTTACAAAGCCGTCTCGTAAGTAGTCAGCCGTCGTTATTAATCAGAATTTAAGACATAGGCTATCAAAACACATGAAAAATCAGTCACAGCCATTTTCATCGACACTGTTGGAATGAATAACAATAGCTGTTTTGTTGGGTGTACAGTTTAAAAGATATATATATCTTTATCATTTGAATGGATGACACTGACAATGAGCGCTTTTCCTCTGTTTATTTCGGTTTGTCTTTCATTTCTGGGTAACCATTAACAGGCGCCATTTTCTTTCCTTTAATTAATGGCATAATAGAGAATAAATATACTTTCACTGAAAAGAACATAGGACACTGTACTTTAAACTGCTGTATTTCGTTTTGTTTCGGAATGCAAACCAGACAGAAAGTGATGAAGAAATATTCATCTTGTGTTTCTGAATGTAAACTACAGAGAATAACGTAACTCATTACATTCACTGTCCATGTAACCACTTAAGAATTCTTCGTGATGTCTTCCAGAATACAAGACCACAAAGAAGTAATAATTACATTCTTTTTGTGCCTGTACATGCATGCAGATTGGGCTTGAGTCAGCAGAAGGGAGGGAGGCTGGGGGGCGGTATTGTGTGCAGCGCTGATTGTGTGGTCTCCCTCCCCGTGGACTGCCTCCCGTTTTCTGTTGGGGAATTATATATATATTAAAAAAGAAAAGAAAAAGAATAGTTCGGGAATTAGCGAGGCATGCTCAATCGTAGCAGGCTTTGTTGTAGGCTCCTTGTTCCGCGGCCCTTCCTAACATCCCCGCCAGCCTTCCCTAACCGCCCCCCCCCCGCTCATAACCATAGCAGAACTTAAGCAGTTCTTCTGAAAAACAGTTCTCCATTGCAGTCAGTTATGGTCTTATTAATTTGGTTTAGTCTTTTTTTTTTTTTTTTTATGTTATTCACACTGTGTTGATTGTATGTGTTCATGCAGTTTCACTGAACTGAGAATAAAAGCCTAAAACATCTTATACGCAACCTACGTGCAGGAAGTTTTATGAATACATCCCTTGGGGTTGGGTTGAGCCAGAGTACTCCTTACAATATGGTGGGTCAATTTGATAGAGAGGTAACATTGCAGC
Organism: Coenobita brevimanus; assembly: GCF_032717465.1. NCBI lineage: Eukaryota > Metazoa > Arthropoda > Malacostraca > Decapoda > Coenobitidae > Coenobita > Coenobita brevimanus. Next base: position 26,027,309 of record NC_136977.1, read on the forward strand.
ACTGCTTTCGTTATCTTGCATGAACAGCCAGGGGAGCCCAGTGCTGGTACAAAATGTATTTTTTACAGAAATTGTCTCTTTAATTTAGTGTTCTTTTCATATTCTGAATTGTAGACTTATAGAAAGGTTTCTCCTCACCTGAATACAGTCACCTAATGCAAAGTGAAATAAAATAGCTAATTGGACATGTGGAGAGAATGGAGAATGAAAGACTGACTAAGAGGGTGTATGTAGGTAAGGTGGAGGGAGGGAGAGGGAGGGGTAGACCGAGGATGAGGTGGAGGGATGGAGTTGAGAGGTATATGAGGGAGGGGGGGTGAGTTGGGGGGAGGGGAGCCAAATGGTGGGTGACAGAGTGACTTGGAGGCGTTTTGTCTGCGGCCACCCTTTGCGGGATTAGGGCGTCGGGCTATAGATAGATAGATAGATAGAGTATCATGTGCTTTAAAGAGTAAATTTCCTGACTACTCTGCATAAGGATTTTGCACAGGTAAGATCTTCAGGTGTTTGCTCAGATAATTAAAACCTTGAGATATTTGCTCGAAGTCACTTTATTATACGCATTCGATTCTGGACATAGACCATACCTAAGTGCATTCAAAAATGCAAAGGTGAAGCTTTTGCAAAGGTACCGGATCCTACTGTATCTACACCATTCTCTTTACCTGCAATTGCACTTCGTTCTTGAAATCGAATGACCTTGTTGCAATGGAGGAGTAGTTAGTTTATCATACCTGTTCCATATACACGCTCCGGTTGTCGAAACAATCACAGCCAAATGAAATGTTGAACTGCAAAGTCCCTCTCTGTAATAGAACACAGTTTTATCGATTGAAGTACACTGGAGGTCAAAAGTACGTCAACATTTAGGTTATCTCCAGCATTTTCCTCCCTGACGTATCATATCAGTGGGGATCATCTATGGACAGAGAAACTAACCAAGTCTCTCCCAGATTAGATGTATGAGCCAGTAAAGGAAAGTGAGAAGCAGAAGAGCTGAAATACTCGTATTAGGCCAAAATTTCTCCCCGTCTATGTATACCAAGGTTTATTTTCTCATTTTCCGGAACAAGGAAGTGATTAACTTTACATTTCACTGTCTCATTGGGTGTGACTTATTAAATAAGATTTTAATCTTTCATAAGCAGATTATTTTCCTCAGATGATTGGAATCGTATGGCGTTTAACATGTAAGAAAAAATATGTCCTTGTACTGTGTGAGTTAACGGAAAATGATTTTAACATTCAGCAACAAAAGTCTCCCCACAACCGAATTAGATCGTTTGACATTAGGAAAGAGAGAGAGAGAGAGAGAGAGAGAGAAAGAGAGAGAGAGAGAGAGAGAAGGGCATATGAAAAGACGTTCTTATACTAAATAGAATAACACATATTATTTGTATTACACCACGTTCCTAACCCATTCACTATAACTTATTACCACTAAGCGAAATAATGTCGCCCGGGGATAGCCAAAACATACCAATACATGCATTGTACGGGAGTTCAGTTACAGGATTGCATGTCCATTTTGTCTACCCGCTGTTCTCTTTTTGTTCTCTGTTCGTTCCTTGCTGAACATTTACCGTCCATTGACGAGGTGTAAGGATATGAATTTAGTCCTTTAGAATGTTGAGTGGTGTGATGATGTGAGGAAGGGTATGGAGGAGAAAAGATGAGAGCTATAAGAAAAAGGAATTGGCTTGTCATTCATTAACCCAGTGATTGAGGTTACGTATTATGTTGGTTTATGCTTACCACCTGCACATGGTTTTATTCGTCTTAGGGGACACGTGTGAATTGAAGAGATCTGTTAAAGTTGCATCTAAGACCACCAGTGCAGAAGGCTTCTCCAAAGCTTTATAAAAAATCGTGTGAAAGTAGCAAGAATATTCACTGACTCCTTGAGAATGTTGAATGGCAGGATGGTGTGGGGATGGGCGTGGCAGAGAAAGGTGTGAGCCGTAACAAGTAAGGGAGAGGTTATTTGCTTATGTATCCGACACTGGACATAAGATTGAAAGCCCGTTTTCAAGGTTTAATAGTCCACTTATGAAGCACTGAGAGAACTAATCCCCAACTGCCCTCGATATCAGCTTTTTAATTTTTTTTCTATGCAACGGACTCTGGACATTGGTTGAAAGCCCATTCCCGAGGTCTAGAACAATAATTCACCTAGATCGCCCAGCAGATGGTTCATTCTCAATAGTCCTAATATATCAACATTTTTTTCTCCAGTTGATTCTTTATTTTCATCATCATCATAATCAACATCATCATCATAACCACCCGGAAGCTTTTTCCTGCATAAAGATAGAGTGCGTATCTCAAAAGTCACCGTTCTCAACCATAAGATGATAAATTCTCTCCCCACATCTAATAAACATCACTGCCATAATCACAGAGGGATCCGAACCTAACCCAGGCGTACATTAGAATCAGGGGCGTTGTATTAATAGTGGGACGGACCGCAAATGTGCAATAGAGTCCAATATGATGCCCGGGTACTGCAAATTCAATCAGGGTGTTTCTCTGCTGGACTGGACCCCGTAAGTTAGAATCGTAGGTTTGGAGGAGGCAAGAGGGGAATGAGGGGAGTACGGAAACGGGCGAAGGGAGGGGGAAGGGGGGCTGCAGAGAGAATAAGGAAAGGAGACTTCGGGGTGAGGGGGACAAGGGGCCAGGAGAAAGGGGGAAGGGGCAAGGGAGAGGAGACGGAGAGGGAAGGGGGGTTGCAGGGAGGGGAGAAAAAGAGATCTCGGGGTAAGGGAAGGCAAGGGGGCAGGAGCAAGGAAGGGGGAAAGGCAGGAGTGACGTATGAATAAACTCACATACCATAAGTCGTGTACAGGATTCTTTTAATAAGCACATATCTTTAATCCTGCGACCGCTAAGCATTTCACAGTCAAGTTAGAGTGAATACGGAAGTGTCGAAATACGAAAAATGAAACGATCTCTGGTAATACTTAACTTTTATGAAGACTCGTTTACAAATAAAAATGTTTCGGATCCTTATAGATATGATTTAAGGAGTTACGAGGTGAACTTTGATCCCGGTTGGCGGTCACTGAGTACTTAATATTTAACTAGGGTAAGTCGACTGCATGATATCTATCTGCTTTTTCATATGCTTGAAATAGCCTTATGATACACTGTGCAGTAGGTCAGAAGAAGGATTACGAGTAACATGATAGGTGGTTTAGACTCTTCTTTGCCTCTTCTCCTCCCCTTTTTCTCAAGTGGTAATCCTTAGTGGTATAATCAAAAGATCCCTGATTGCGTGTAAATAGCCAGCTTGACGAGGCGAAGTGGGTAGGCCACATACCTCTCTGACTCGGCTATACGTCTCAGATTCACACATGTTCTACCCTCGCTCCACCTCGCTCCACCTCGCCTTACCTCGTCTTACCTCGTTCCACCTCGCTCCACGTTGTTCTGCTTCGCCACACCTAGCTCGACATCGCCTCATCTCGCTCCACCTCGCTCTACCTGATATCCATAAGGTCCTTCCTCACATTGTCCCTCCATTTTAATACTCACATTTCCTTGCCCTGCCCCACCTCACCTGAATTCTGCTCCCATCTTACACATTCCACTATTCCCTCTCTTGCCCCTTCTACGCCTTCTTCTTCTGTCCCATTTTTTTCCATACCGCTCCATCCATCTCTGTTCCTTCTCACTCCTATCCCACTTCATCTTTGCGTCTAACTCTCTCACCTAACCTATCTTAGCCTAACTTGACCTAACCTAACCTAACCTACTTATCTTAACAGTGTTGCATTCACTCTATCTCCTACCTTACTTCACTGTTCATTATACATTCCTTCCCATCCCACCCCTTCTCTCTGTCTCCTATCCAACGACATCATTGCACCTAACTCCTGCAGTCTAACGTAACCTAACGTAAATTAATAGCACTCCTATTCACTCCTGATCCTGCCGCACTCCACTCTTTCTCATCCATACTCTCCTGTCCTATTCTCTCAATAAGATTCTTTGTCCTTTCCCATCTCATCCATCTTCATCCAGTCCCTCTCACTCAAACCTCCTCCATTCGCTCCTTATTCAGAGTGTTGGAAAAATACCGCTGCTCAGTGGGAGACAGTGGGTGTGGCAGTGTGAGGTGCATGTTTGGGATGCCTGCATGACAGCCAATCCCATATTACCCCCTTCAGAAAGTAGGGGGCTCGTCATCGAATTCAAGGGATTAAGCTTAGATAATCAGCCTGTTTCCCTTCATGACATTATGTGATCGATAAACTCCCAGTCACCTCCTGAGGATAAAGCCTTTACAAGGCCGTCCCTCCAGCTGAGGTGTGCTTTCCATTAGGCCACCTGTAGCCAGTGTAATTCACAGTGTAATCTGAAAAGCAAAGAAGATGAAAATTGGCGTAACACTGTCTTACCTCACTCCTATTTCTCCCAGTCTTTCCCAGCCCTTTCTCATCTGCTAGTTTTATTCAACCCCTTTCTTACCTCATCTTCCTCCACCTCTTCCCTGCATCCTTTCTCCCTCTTTTTTCCCTCCCTACTCTCATCTCTTCCCATCCCTAGTCTCTTTCTTCCTGCCTAACTTCACACATTCTACCCTCTCATTCCCTTCTCCTACCCCTCTTCTCCATTGCCCTGCTCCTACTCTCCCCTCTTCTCTTTATCTCTTCCCATATTCCCGTTTTCTGTGTCTAACCTAGTCTTGTGTTTGTCCTCTCTTCCTTGTCCTTACGCCATATCTCTCCCCTCCAAGCCAACTGGTCCTCTATCACTTTCCTCCCTTCCTCACTCACTCTCTTTCTTCCTCTCTCACTACCTTTCTCTTCCCTGGCAGTAACATACCCCTCGTCACCTCCCTCTCTTACCTTTCTTCTCCCTCTCTCCACCTCACTTCTCCCTCTCTCCACCTCTCTTCTTCCTCTCTCCACCCCACTTTTCCCTGCCACTCCTTCCCTGCCTCTCTTCGCCCTGTCACTCTCCTCTTCTCTGTTCTTGTCCCCTCTTTCCTTTCTACCTCTCCCCTGCCCACTTACCCCCTATGTCGTCTCACCTGCCCTGATTACCCCGCTCCTGTTCCTGGTGACACCCATCACCCACTTCATGACACTGGGGACGACCTGGCAGTAATGGCTGGGCGACCTGGACAAGAATGGCCACACATGCGCCCATTAGAAGGCTCAACAGTAGCCGGCAGTGATCTTTTCGCACCTCAGTTAACGGAAAGAGGTGTCAGGGGAACGTGGCCTGGGTTTGGACCTTGAAGAGAGAAAGAGGAGATCGTGCTGGTAGGAAATGAGATGTAGGTTGAACTGGATTATGTTTGGTTAAACGAACTTAAGGGTTCAGACACATGAGTTGACGTGAGTTTATGAGCTGGGTTTGAACAGACAAGAATGACAGACGCGGGTTGGGTTTGGGTTAGAGAGAGAGAGAGAGAGAGAGAGAGAGAGATGTGGGTTGGATCTAGTCTTTGGAAGGGAAGGAGACAGACCCTAGAGGAAAGGAATAATGGAGTGAGTTTAAATCATGAAGGGAGAGAGACGTAGGTTGAATTTGGACAGAGACTGAATCCTGCACTTGAGGTGGGAGCTGAGAAAACATGGGTAAAGTCTGCACCTTTTAGGAGATACTGATGAGCTTGTGATAGATAACATATGGGTTTGAATTTCACATTTGAGGTAGAAGGGAAGGAAACGAGGGATGAATCTGGATCTTAGCTTGTAGGAGTGGAAAGTCAGTCGATTTTGGACCATGTAATGCTATAAAAGATTTGGAAGAGGAATCGTAGGTAGATTTAGAACGGTGTTTGAATATCACATCTGAGAGGAAAGGAGTGAAAAATAACGAGTTTGAGCCACATATTATTATTATGAATTTGCTAAGAGAGGGGCGTGTGTTGAATTTAGACCGTTGTGTAAGAGGTGCATGTGGGTTAGGGCATGCAAATTCGGTTTAAGTTTACACTCTGGAAAGGAGAGAGAGAAAAAAAAATAAGGTGAATATAAACAGTATCTAAATTCTTTTTCGCATTTCCTGGCAGAGGGAGTGGGTTGAATGAATTTAAATCTTGTTTGAGAGAGAGAGAGAGAGAGAGAGAGAGAGAGAGAGAGAGAGAGAGAGAGAGAGAGAGAGAGAGAGAGAGAGAGAGAGAGAGTGTGTGAGAGAGAGAGAGAATGTAGGTTGGTTGTAGACGATTTTGTCTATCTACACTTGAGACTGAAATAAATAAAGACAAAAGCTCTGACCACACATGAATTTGTAGGCATAGGAACGTGGTTTGGATGTAGACAGCCTCCGAATTCCTATACCAGTTACCTTATGAGTTTTACAAAGATCTTATTCAGGACCAGAGTCGGCGTGTAGCGTTTTTGCCGCAGTCATCCCTTCATCCCTCCATCCCCCTTTGCGCCTGCTTTCAAATGGTTGGCTCAGGAGTTTGTGTCGCGAGAAGGTTATTTTTTTCTTTATCATATTTTTTCCATTTTTTTTAAATATTTGTACCGTCCGTTTTGCTTTCTTTTCTTTTTGTCTGACTTTTTTATCGTTGTTTATTGTTACCTTTTCCTGTTCTCTCTCTCTCTCTCAAATATGAAGTCACTGATACTCCCACATCTGCCTGGTACTTCTATCCTTGTATCCTCTTTCCACTCCTCTCCCTCTGCCTCCATCCATCACACCAAAACCCTCTTTCCATCCTACATCTGCCCCTCTCGTTTTCCATTCCCCCCTCACCACAAACCCCTCTCAAGGTCCTTCTCTTCTTACTTTCCTTCCCCCATTTCCTCCAGTCACTTCCTAACGCCCCTCTCTCTTCCCCTCATCACCTCAGCTCTGACAGGGCACGCCAGGGATGTCAACCTTAGGCCATAATGTTACCCCATGCAAGGTCACACACACACACACACACACACACACACACACACACACACACACACACACACACACACACACACACACACACACACACACACACACACACACACACACAACCAACCCCCTTTAGTATACATGTGTGTGTCTACCATTGACCACTGTCCACATGTTTGCATGTTAATATACAGTAGGTACTTAAGAGGCACGATGGTATCCCCGCATATCTTGCTTATCTACAGCTTCCTTATCAGTCGTCTTGCTAATGATCTACACTTGTGCCACCAAACCCACCTCTTATATCAGGGCTAGGGAGATTTTTACTCAACAATCGAACCCTTAATATATATATATATATATATATATATATATATATATATATATATATATATATATATATATATATATATATATATGTATGTATGTATATGGTAGAGTGTACCTTTCGCACGCTGGTGGACGAGGGTTCGCCTCCCGCCAGAGTTGTAAAAGCTTTGGGAATCGTACATCGAGCCACTTGCTACTTTGGCGGACATAAGGGGTGCTGTGGTTGAACCAGTGTCGCATACTAGTATGTTTGCACCCAATCGGCTTAAGGCGGGCCGATTACACTTGGTTCACAGACTACACACACATCCAAAGCCACTGCAATACTACAATTACACTTACAAGCACTTCTCACTCTACATACAGTATCTACAAGACAGCATAAGCCACTGGGTAGAAATACATTGGCTGTATCGTCCCTGCTTCCGTAGGGATAGGCCGATCCCGCACGGACCTCAACGGCTGCTGCTGCTGCTGCTGCTGATTATATATATATATATATATATATATATATATATATATATATATATATATATATATATATTTTTTTTTTTTGGGGGGGAGAGAGAGAGAGAGAGAGAGAGAGAGAGAGAGAGATTATGCTTTACCGTAAAATTTCTTCTTATCTGTTCTTAATCCGGGTATCCATCTTCACTTGTTCCAACCAATCCACTTCTTATAATGACCCACGTATCTTGTTCCTGATATCAGTTTTTCCCTATCCATCCTTTCGTTGGCTTTTCTCGACACATCCTAAATTTGCTTCTTTTTAACAGTCAGATCTCTGTTAATCTACACGTATACCAACCTGCACACTGTTTTATCGGGAGTAGGTAGATAATGATCCACCAGTCTTGTCCCAGATATCATTTTACCTCATCCTTATCCCGCTTTTTCATAGGCTTATCCTGACTCAGTATCCCTGTATCTGCTTCCTATCAGTCGTCTTCTTTTTGGCCAACATGTGTGCTCACCAATCCAACTCTTTATCAGCTTTCTTGATATATTCATCAGCCTGTCAGTTTTCTCTATCCCTATCCCTCTTTATCGGTGATATATGTGGATACGAGCTATTTTTATCTTTTATCAGTGGTTTTTCTAATGGTCTATGCGTATACTAGCCAACCCACCTCTTTTATCAGGTTCATGACGATAATAATCTAACTAACTTGATCCTGATATCAGTATTCTTTGTCCCTTAGTCAATCCTTTCACTGAGTTTACCTGAATGTTATCTTTCATCTGACTCTTTTTATTTCTCGTGTTGCTTATGTCCTACAAGTGTACTAGTCAACAAACATCTTTTATCGGGATCAGGGAGTTACTGACCTAGCGTTCTTGCTGCTGATATTAAATCCTGATTTTTATCTCGCCCGGGACGGAGTCCGGCGAGGTATTGTTTTTGGTCGAGTTTGTTTCTTTGTTTGTTAGCAACATTACGGAAAAACGGCTGAATGAAATTACATGAAACTTTCAGGATAACTGGTCTCAAATTGAAGTGATTAAATTTGGAGGTAATCGATTCAAGGTAACGGATTTTTAGAGGGCTGTAACTTGAAACCGGTTCAAGATAGAGATATTTACTCTTATCGGCATAAAGGAACTCCCATATGGGCTTTCATTTGGCACCAAGACCTTTGGCCTTGAGTGATCTTGAAAGGCCTAACTCAAGGTCACATATATTCAGGGGACTATAACTTGAAACTGGTTGCAAATAGATACTGACAATTATCAATACGTAGGAAGTCCAGTATGGGCTTTTAATTGGTACCATGAGTTTTGACCTTCCGTTATCTTGAAAGGTTAAACTCAAGGTCACGGATATTCAGGGGGCTATACCTCGAAACTGATTGAAGATAGAGATATTTACTAATTTTTTCCATCTGTGCTGTCGGGTGAAGTTCGTTGTGCCTGGCACCACATGTTCTACGAGTAGTCTTTCGTCGGCTTCTCTCAACCTAGTTCATTGTTATCTGCCTCATCTTATCAGTCGTTTTGCTAATGGCCTACACGTGTACCAGGTTAGGGAGACAATGACCCGCCTATCGTGTTCCTGACATCAGTTTACTTTGTTCTTGTGCACTCCCTTTCGCCGGATTCAATATAATCTGACTCCTATAAATCGCCTCATTAAGAGGCTACACGTGTACCAGCTGACCCACCTCTTTAATCAAGGTTAAGGTGGTAATAGTTCATCATGCTCCTAAAATCATGATTCTTTGTCTCTCTGTCAACCTTTCATGGGGTTAATCTGAGTTATTTTGCTACCTTTACTTGCCTCTTTTTAGTTATTTTGCTACTGGCCTTCATGTGTACCAGACAACTTACCTTTAGCTTATCAGGGTTATGGAGTTACTGACCCAGCTATCTTTGTTCCATATCAGTTTACATGGACCCTATTTAACAAATATAAATGCTGTCTTCCATTATTTACCTCGTCTTTGATCAATGTTAAGAAAATGCTAACTTTTAAATTGACTCCTGTGTTGTTTTTTTATATAACTTTTCCCTCCCTCCCTCTGCTCACTCTTATGCTGGATGTATTTTTACTTGTCCCCAGTCATTTGCATTGCTAATGGCTTACGCCTGTACAGTCAAATCACCTCTTTTATCAAGATTTGAAAGATAATGATCCCTCTGTCGTGTCTCTGATATTAATTCTCTTCTCTTTGTACCTGTCTCTTCGTCGACTTTATCTCAACGCTGCCCATCTTTATCTTCCTCCACTTATCAGTCGTATTGTAAATGATCAGTACGCGTACCAGTCAGTTGACCCATTTTATCAGTACTGAGGTAGAACGATATTTAACCCATTCAGTGCAATGGAAGAAAAGGGCCTCTCCCATCATTCTCTACTGTAACCTGTTTAATATACAATAATTATCTGATTAACCCCGGCCCTGAATATTTGAGAATTTCATCTGTCCATCCATATCTCATCCTGCCTGTTCCTTCCACTCCACTCTGGGTCACCACTCCATTATCTTGACTGCCCATCCGTTATCCACCCTCCCAACCACACCATCTAGCAAAAGTGTCCCTGAAATTAGTTCCCCTTGTCCATGTGCGCAATCCGTCTCTGTGTTTATCCTCATCGACCTTCATGCCTTACCTTGCAATAGCGTCCGTAAAATTGGTTTCCTTTGTCCCCCTGCTCTCTCCTTCGGATCTCTCCTTGCTAATATTCAAGTGTGGTCAATAGGTTATTTACACAGACTCGAAACGGTATCCAAATTTAATGAGATCTTGCTAAACGGTTTGGAGACTTCTTTCATAGGCTCGGAACCTCTAAAATATAAGGAAATGGTGATGCACTTTACACTTTCCTAAACATTTTACCCCATCTGCATCTCATATTTTTCTGAGAGCTACTTATCTTATTCGAGAGAGGCCAGGCATGTTTCTCTGACTATAGATATTTTCTGGTCATAGATATAATTCGTATGGGAGAAAATGACGGAAATGCCCAAAGTGTTACGTAGAGACACAGTTATAGCAAGAGAATTTTTTGATTTTGGTGGTTATGCCCCAATTAAACATCGTACTTGACTTCCTGTTTATGTGTCAGGTCAGGAAGCCGATATCCTGGCGCACTTCGAGAGGGCCAATCTAACCTTGGACTACAACTGTACATGGTGGAGTAGGTGGTGAACAACTGTGCTGTGCTTAACTCAGTTGTCACACAGTTGTCTGTAGGTTTGTTCTCATTGTATTCGCTTGTAGTTTGATTGATGATTGTTGCTTGTAGAGCAGTTGTAGATTATTTTGATTGTAATTTGTTCGTTGATTGTTGATTGAGACGTTAATCAGCTTTGTTTACCATTGTCATCAATATGGCTTAGCATAGTTTATCATAGTTGGTTCGTTGTTACCGCTTGCCACCAATCTTGAGAGTGTGGTCGTAATCCCACGACTGCCACCATGTCGATGAGCGTAGCCATAGGGACTTATAGGGAGATAGGGAGGTTGACTGTAGATCGTCGAAGCACTGCCAGAATAAAGTCGTGAGACGTAGTATGGATCGAACTTGTCGCAGCTTATTAAAATGGTGTGTCGTCGGCTAGAGCGAACAGGTCGGTGTCACTCTCTTTCTCACCTTCCCCATTGTGCATCAGCGAGTTGAGTTAGAGCACTCTTGGGTTACGGAGTTTACTGTTCATTTATATCAATCTTGTGATTTACAGCGTAATATAGCGTGATGGCAAAGCCTCCTAGCTGACCCTCGTGTTATCGGGCCTTTTCTCCAACTCCTTCTGACCTGAAGGGAATCTCTCCGATAATATATACAGTACAGCTTAGAAAGTGTGTGTGTGTGTGTGTGTGTGTGTGTGTGTGTGTGTGTGTGTGTGTGTGTGTGTGTGTGTGTGTGTGTGTGTGTGTGTGTGTGTGTGTGTGTGTGTGTGTGTGTGTGTGTGTGTGTGTGTGTGTGTGTGTGTGTGTGTGTGTGTGTGTGTGTGTGTGTGTGTGTGTGTGTGTGTGTGTGTGTGTGTGTGTGTGTGATGTAGTATCTGGCAGATTTCCATTCACGTGGACAAACCGACTAGGGCTGGTTACCCCATGTATTTCAATGCGTCATGAAATTCTTGGTCGTCTGGACTACAAAGAGATTGAGATACATCGTATGCTAAGCATTGTTGATGGTCTGGGACAACAGGATTGTGTATATACATTATGTGCAGTGACATTCCTAGTGAGAAGCTGTGTATGTCTCCAGCCGACGCTACATCCTGCACATTGTAATGAGATATATACTAGTGCCTATATAATGCTTTCATTACCGTACCCAATCATTATATACCTGTTTTGCGGCTTACATCATGACTTGATATCCTGTGTGTGTGTGTGTGTGTGTGTGTGTGTGTGTGTGTGTGTGTGTGTGTGTGTGTGTGTGTGTGTGAGACCAATTCCCTGACACAGCTTGGAGAGACTATAAACAAGTTAATGACATCTAAGGCACAGTTACTCTCGACAGCATTTTTGCACATGTCTAATTTGTGTAAAAAAAAAATAATAATGAAATAATGCTACACAATCAAATACTATTCAAGCACAATAAAATGGCTGGCATCTCTTTCCATTAATTTGGTGCCTTGGACGTTTGAAGGATATTGATCTCAACTGTATATGGATATAATCAGTTCCTTCCTTTCACGACTTCTGACACCAATTCCTTACCTGCTTGTCAGCCCGGCAAACCAGCACGCTGACACACACACTCTCCTTCCATACAAACACGACACGGCCCAATTATCTTAACCCTGAGCTCAGTTTTCCTCGTTCCTGTATCCAATCCTGCCTTGGATTCACCTTTCTGATGCATATATCTCACCTGCTTCCATGGATGTTGACACTCGCACCACCTCGTTTGCGTGTCAGACCAAGTATTCAGTCCGTTGACAGTTCCAAGGGGGTACAAGGGAGTTACTGAAAACGACATCCCATACCTTAACACAGGATCAATGTACGTCTGCCATGGTTACTGACACAGACAACTTAGTCCTTGTTTGGGTGTCAGCATAGAAAGCGAAAGCCATGACACTCTTTTTCTCCCTGCCAACACTACCGCTGACAATAGCACCGTGTCTGCCGCTAGAATCCATTTAGATTCTCCTGCTGGTGTCGGTGCGTTGGTGGGTGTTGGTTGTGATTCCTCCCAAGGAATGGATTGATTACACTGCCGTCTGTAAGAGTCATGAAGGTTCGTTTACCTGTATGTAAGAGTTTAAGTGGATTAGGAAAAATCTTACGAAAGCTTACAATGCAGGCTCCCTAGCGCATATCCGTAGGGATTTATTTTGCATATTACGCACTAACTCTGTGTGTGTGTGTGTGTGTGTGTGTGTGTGTGTGTGTGTGTGTGTGTGTGTGTTTAGCTAACTAGACAGTTAATTAGATGGACAGAGATGCCTCGATTGATGAAGCAAGATGAGCGTGAATGTTATCAGTGGAAAGAGTGCGATCTGTTTGTCATACATATTTATGAATCAATAACTGACGTTTTTTCTGTAGGTGTACCATCTATCTCAACACACTCAGCTCCCTGACTTATAATGGCAACCGTATCTCCCAACACTGATATAATCTGCCACCCAACCTTTCTCCCTCGTAAGAGAGTTCGTCTAACTACATTCAGGGATTCTCATTTATAAATTCAAAAGTGGAGATAAACTTAGCACTTACCACAAATACCTCTGCTCTTACATCATCTTATACACTGATCTGAACCCCTATGCTTACATTGTGTATTGAACCCAGCATTAAACTGTAAACTGTCTACCATTGCAAGTGGATACAATGAAAGTTAATACCTATGCTCTATTCTTAAGTCCAAACTCTAGATAATCCTCGTACTTACGGCAAATCCCTTTAGGCCTATCTGGACCATCATCTATGTAACGATTCCAGTACCACATAACTCTGGCAAATCCTTATTAGAGTTAGATGTGGTGAATATTAAAAACGATACTTTTAATAAATTCCAAGCTATTGATAAGCCTCATACTTATTATAGACCCCTTTGATTGGTTCATCATATACTCAAGGATTCGAATCCAAATTATGACAGTAAATTGTCCTACATCAGAACTGGATGCATTGAAACTTAACAGAGATGCTCCATTCATAATTTCAGAACTGCAGACATATTTGATACATACAGCAATTCTTTTTAGTCAGTACATTATTTATACAAGGATTCCAGGTCCACATAGAGTCGACAATCGTCCTCAGTTAGAACTACTGTAGTTGCACAGAATCAACACTGATACTCTGTTCAGGAATTTAGAACTGAAGTTAATATATACTGAGATAAACTTAATACCTACAACAAATACCCTTCCGGAGGAGCATCATCTATACAACGCTTCGAAGCTCAACATAAAAGCGGTAACTTTTGCTCCAATGGAAGTGGCGGCAATGGAAGTTAACATAATCCGAGTTTAGCGCAGTACTTACCCTGCTATACCTGTCCCACCACCCTCTCCCTACTCCCAAACACCTTCCACCCCAACCCAGCACTCCCCGACATCCCCGACCCCCCCATTAGCCAGAGGGGTACTGCGTAAATCAAGTATACATTTTGTTCTGTCACATACCAGTCTTAAGAATAACCCAGCCTCTCCTGCAGCTCTGCTTCCACTTCTGTCTTCCTTCCTCACCTCGAAGTCTCTACCCCTATTCTCTCATCTTAAATTCTTTATATGAATGAAATTTCCTTCAGCTGAGCAAAGTAGCTTTGCTGTAGCCAGGATAAGATACGTGGGTACCTGCCCGACAACTAAGTGGCTATACCATTAAAGTAGTAATCCCCTCCCCTCCTCCTTCAACACCTCACTCCCCTATTCCTCATTTTCCACACACCCTCCGTCTCCGCCTCCCCCCCCCCCCGCACACATTTGCGTCGAACACTCCCTTAACTCCCACATACTACTGCCCACACTGACACTTTATACTCTCATAATTCAAGAATGTTTTTGACTACGTCAGTAACTCATCCCTCTCCCCCTCCCTCATCCAACACACACACACACACACACACACACACACACACACACACACACACACACACCTTCATCCCTCTTCTTCCCTTTGCAAAACTACATACATTACTCTCTAGTTACCTGGGCACTACACCCCTCTTCCTTGACGCTTTGTCTAACACACATCATTGTCCCCCTCCCTCTCCTCCCCACTCCCTCTCCTCTCCAGTCTCTTCCCTTCTTCTCCATCCTTCTCCATCTTCCCCATCCTTCTAGCCACTAGATCTCTTTCTCCATGTCCCTGTCTCACTGTCTCCCTCTCAACCTACTCTCGTTCTCCTCCCAATTCCTTCTACTTCTCCATCTCACTTCATCATCCCCAGGCTCCTAGCCATGACATCCCCCTCCCCACTCTCTCCAGTTCACTCTTCTTCATTCACCTTAACCCCTTTCCCACAGTTTTTCTCTCCAATCCTTTTCTGCTCCCCCCCCCCCTTACCTATTCCTTTTCCTCCTCTTCTCTGCATCCCTCCTTCTCCACTCTTACCATCCATTCCTCTCATCCACTCACACTCAAGCACATAACACACACAACGAGCCGATTCTTTTTTTTTTTTCATTTCCCTAGGTCTTCTATTACCTTTTTTCTTTATCCGTGTTGAAGGTTTTTTGTTTAGACATTTATCTCAGCTGAATAAAATGGTCTAGCCTTAGCTGTAACAAAATAGCAGAGTTGTCAGAACCATGGGAAGGTAAGACAGTTGTAAATACACTCTCTGATTTCCACCCAGCTTTCCCCAGTATAAATGAAACTGCACATTCACTCCGCGTACTGTGAATTTACATAAGTGGCAAGATGCGAAGATAAGCAAATTGGCTTGAACGAATGGACATCACGAAGGAGCCGCTTGTGTTCTTGAGGGAAATTAAGAAACTAGTGAAATCTTGAGAGCTGTGTAGATATACGTGTGTGTGTGTGTGTGTGTGTGTGTGTGTGTGTGTGTGTGTGTGTGTGTGTGTGTGTGTGTGTGTGTGTGTGTGTGTGTGTGTGTGTGTGTGTGTGGTAATAAATGTCGATAATTAATAGTGGTGTCTGTCTTGGAATTTCCTTAACATTAAATAGTGATGAGAGCCTGTTTTACACACACACACACACACACACACACACACACACACACACACAGTCGCTCTCTCTCTCTCTCTCTCTCTCTCTCTCTCTCTCTCATAAAACAGAGCAACAACAAATAGAGACAAATGCTGTCACGTGATGACAGTGTTAGAACTGATCATTATCTATCCCTCTATAGCCCGAAGCCCTAATCTCGCAAAGGGTGGCCGCAGATAAAACTCCTCCAAGTCGCTCTGTCACCCACCATTTGACTGCCCTACCCCCCAGCTCTCTCCCCCCTCCCTCATTTACCTCTCAACTTCATCCCTCGACCTCATCCTCGGTCTCCCCCTCCCTCTCCCTCCCTCCACTTCTCGTACATATACCCTCTTAGTCTTTCAGTCTCCATTCTCTCCACATGTCCAGATCACCTCAGTGTATTTCTTCTAATTTTCTCAGTCACATCCACATCCACCCCACAACGTTCTTTTACTTCTTCACTCGTCAACTGATCACTACCCGTATAAATAACCTTTAAGTGTGTCTGTGTATCTATCTCTCTATCTACCTATCTATCTATCTATCTGGCTGTTTATTGTTATACTCTACAAGCGTTGGAGGGCACCCTTACAGTTTAAAGTTAATGGAGGCTTTACGATTTACCTAACTCTTCCGCAGATTTGCCGTCAATGTTTTTTTTTTTTTTTTTTTTCATTATGAACAAAATTTGGTTTTCCCAGGATGATCTTTCTTGTATGTTTTTGTTTTTCTTTTTCTTTTTTTTTACTCTAGCCTTACTTTACCTATCCTAACCTAACAGATTAGCCTGACTTACCAACAAACTTAACCTGATACTAAGAAAACAAACCTAACCTAATAGAGACTTTTCCGGGTAAGGAAACGTGAAATATATATATATATATATATATATATATATATATATATATATATATATATATATATATATATATATATATATATATTTATATATATATATATATATATATATTTATATATCCCATTGGAGCCCAGTGTTTCGAGTATTGGATAGCACTGGGATTTTTCAAATTCTTACAAAGTAGGGAACCCCCAGGTAGGGACCTATGAGCTTCGCGACTATGACCCGATAGGCGGAGGGCGGTACGCTTAGTGCTCTCCCAGTGCAATGCCTCGCCCAACACCCCTGGGGTCCAATGGGATAGAGAGAGAGAGAGAGAATATAGCACGTAAAACAGTATGTTAAAGAAGAAATTTGCCACGAAAATTTGTTTCGCCAACGAGACCACGACTGATTATGCGTATGTCAGGCTTAATTTTCTTCTCTAGTTCGAAAAAGTCTCTCCTTAGCTGAGGTTTATCGTTTCAAGGTGGCAAAAATCAAGTAAAGATTAATAACGAGACGCAGGAGGAGAATGATCCAAGAAATTTCCACGCCAACATGTCATAAATTCCGAGATAATCGCTAGGAAGTTTGAGGCCATGAAAAATCTCATATGCCAAGGAGAACACGACTCATTATGTGCATCGTAGACTCTTCTCCCTTTTGCTTGACATGAGGTTGGCGCCGGTATCAGGTTAGGCAGTCGTAAAAGCTACCTAATTGCCGGGTGAGCAGTGATCCTCTGCTAAATGCCGACCATGCAGTTCGGACCGCCGCCATCCAGGTAATACAGGCGATTTACAGTTAACTAGGCTACCTCAGGAAAAGGGCGCCTTTTTATTTTGTGTCATTTCGTTTAATTAGTCACTTGCTTTTATTGTTTGCTTATTATTTATTTACTTTATTGCCGTTTTCAGGCGATTATGGCGCTGACGAGGAGCCTACAAGTGGTGGCACTGTTTATCCTGGGTAGAACGAAGCACCTGTGGCGTCCGTCCTAGTGTCAAACCTCCTCATATTTCCCTCCACATCATTGTAGTGAAGAACCCTAGCCCGACCCTGGCGAGGCATTGTGTACCACAAAGGGTCACAGATTCCCGACACGATGTATATATTGGACTGTACCTGTAGAAAGGACCTAGAAAAGTAGTTGCTTACCTGTGGTCAACGGGTCTGCTCGTCCAGGCAATAACAACATCAACCAGACAGTCATATTCAGCTAAACCCCTTTAACACCAAGGCTTGTTTTATACTTTACTGTTGTCTGTGGGTGATTTTATTCAGCTTACGGAGGCTCTTTTCGAACTAGAGGGGTTGGATGTACCCTCACTTAATCCCCCTCATCACTGGAATAACATAGGCAAATAAAGTGTTTGCGGGATCGTTCCTAATATTAAAAAAGCACCCTCTTGGTGAGGGGATTAAGGGAGACTATTTAAACTGCAGGGGTTAGACCGTTAGACACAGCCTCATTAGCCCCTCACTAGAAGGGTATTTTCCTGACCTGAATGATTATAATACATAAAAAAATAAAAATAAAACAATAATAAAGTAGGCATACTGTCAAGGAGTTAAGAGGCTCCGTAATACCACTTCCTTATCACTTTTTTTTTTTTTCTGTACATGACGCGCTGATATTCACTCTCTGTTATTAGTACATTCTGTGTCAATATTAAAGGAAATTATGTAGCTTTATTTTCTTAGCTAATTATTTTGCATACTGTGCCTACATATTCCCTTGTATGTTACTGATCTCTCTTTCAGTGCTATAAAAGAAGATTTAAAAAAAAAAGTAATTTGGAGAATAAATCGCTGAGGAAGAGTTGCAACAAAATCCCTTAAGCCAAAGAAGAAAATATTTACCTGGTAGTTGTAATATGAAAATTAACTCTCTTAGTAGGAGGTGCTAGACAGACTGGTAAATTAGCTCACAGGAGATGAAGGGAACTATTACCCACGTATTCCCTACGTGTCGTAATGAGCTGTGAATGCTTATCGATGTATTACTTCGACGGCAGTTTTGCTTTCCTTCTCCACAAATTTCCTTAACGCTTTTCACTCATCAATGGTTCTCTCCTGTGTGTGTGTGTGTGTGTGTGTGTGTGTGTGTGTGTGTGTGTGTGTGTGTGTTTTCCTGCGTGGTCTACAATCAGAGGGCTTGTTTTCCTTCTGTTGTATTATTACCCGTCCCCACCCCGGAGGGGCTCCCAGACGGGTTTGTTTTCACTCTGTTGCCTGTTTGTTCGTTTGTCTGTCTGTCTGCCAACAACTTTACGCGAAAACTACTGGTGTGATTGTGACTAAAATTACAGGGACGATAGGCTAAGACTTTCTGATCACCCGATCACATTTCGGGTAAAATTAGGCCAAGGCCCAGGCTGTAGGCCTCCCCCCCCAAAAAAAAAAAAAAAATCGTTTTCTCGCCATAACTCCTTTCAAATTCGTCAGACCTACATGAAACCAAAACCAAAAGGTGCATCTTTCAAATCTGCATCCTATAACATGCCTCATTACACCAGGGCGGGTCACCACCAGTTAGCGATAGAGGGGTCAGTGTCAGGTGGGTCAGGCCTAAAATTTCAAATGGGCATAAAATCGTCAAATTTCACCCGATTTACTCCAAATTTGACATGTAACATCTTTGACTAGATATCCTGTAGTGTTTGTAAGTCATCACTAAAATGACTGCCGGTGACGGGTTTGCTGTGCTTTGGCACCGCATTTTTTTCACTTGTATAAAGACAGGATCATTTATTTCATTGTACTGTATGGTATATGATTTCTCTCTTTCACACACACACACACACTGAACCGATAAATCACCATTGATAGTGTCATCATTTGTCTTGCCAGCCGCCCACCGCCCATGCTCCTGTTTTCTCCTCTCCTTCCTGCTTTCACCCCTTCGCCACAAGGACGCTTCTTTCACTCTTCTTGCTACCTTCAGACGATTTTCTTCAGCGTCGGATGGATGCTGGTGCTGACGATTTTATTCAGCCTCGGACAAATATTTCACACTGAAGAGGTTAGATGCGACCTTCAATAAATACCTTCAATAAATAAATAAATATATATATATATATATATATATATATATATATATATATATATATATATATATATATATATATATATATATTCAATACGAGAGGTTTCCAAGGTTCCCGTTTACCCCTTCACTACTATGATGGCTGCTCTTGCTCTCCACAGACGATTTTATTCAGTTTGGAAAAGACTTATATTAAAGATGGGGTTAATGAAGGCTATATCTCACCCCTCCAGCTCGAAACATCTCTCCTAACTTGAACAAAATCATTTGGAGATGGCAAAAGGGAAATAAAAAATCCCCAGTATGCCAAATGGATTAACTTTCCACATCCAAGTAATGTTTTAAATTTTTCTTCTCCTCCACTTCCTCGTCCTAGTCCTCCTCCTCCTCGTCTGCTACTTTATATTGCCAACCCCATTTTTTTCTTCTGCCATGTTCTTTTTCTTGAGCTGTTTTTTTTTCTTCTCATACTTCTCCTTCTTCTTATACTCTATCTGTTTTATTAGTTCTGTCTTTGTTACTATAAATTTATCGATTATCCATTTTTATACTGTATATTTTCCGTCATGCTTTTTCCGCCTTTTTTTCTTTTCTTTTTCTCCTCCTTCTCTCTGGTTCCTTGTCCTTATCTCCTCGTTCTTCCCTGCCAGCAAGCCAAATGTTATGCCTAAATTTCTTTTTCTGCTTATCATCCTCCCCCCCTATCACTTCCTCCTCTTTTTCTCTTGTTTCTTCTTCTCCGTCTCCTTCGTCTGATAATTTTTCCTATCCAACTATTTCATTTTCATTATTTTTGCCTTTCTTCTTCTTCCTCCTCCTCCTCTTCCTCCTTCTCCTCCTCCTCCTAGTTCTCTTCCTTCTTCGTACAGCAACTCTACTACTGTATCAGTATTCTTCTCTTCGTCCTCCACTCCCACTTCTTCGTCCTCCTCTTCCCCGTCTTTCTCTTGGTGCTTCTGTTTATCACGTTCCAACCATCTTTATCGTTCTCCTCCTCCTCCTCCGTCTCTTAACCCCTGCCCCTGTCCCCCTCCTTTCCCTTTGCATCATTGTGTTGGCCGCTTATCCTACCCATTACTCCTTCTTTAGCACCTAGATTACACTCCTGAATTGTTTTTGTGGCTGGATTAAACTCGATTCTCTCTCTCTCTCTCTCTCTCTCTCTCTCTGTCACGGGGAGAAGTGGAATTACGAATAAAATGCTAATATATATATATATATATATATATATATATATATATATATATATATATATATATATATATATACACGATATATATATATATATATATATATATATATATATATATATATATATATATATATATATATATACGTATGTATGGAGCCTCTGTGGTAAAGTGTGCGGTTTTGTACACTGAAGAATGAAGTTTCGCGCCCCGCCAGGGTAATAAACTTTGGGAGCATTATTCTGGCCATGTACTGCATTGGCGGACATCAGGGGTGCTGTGGTTGAACCAGTGTTGCATACTATAAAGTAGTTTGCACCCAGTCGGCTTGCGGGGGCCAATTACACTTGGTTCACAGACTACACACATCCAAAGCCACTCCAACACTACAATACACTTACAAGCACTTCTCACCCTACATACAATCTATACCAGACATCCTAAGCCACTTGGTAGGGATACATTGGCTGTATCGTCCCCGCTTCGGTTGGGATAGGCCTGTCCTGCAGTGGACACTCAAACGGCTGATGAGATGATATTACATATATATATATATATATATATATATATATATATATATATATATATATATATATATATATATATATATATATATATATATATATATATATATATATATATATATATATATATATATATATATATATATTACTTGGCACAAGGAATTGACTTGTGAAACCTTGTCAGTTTTACTTTACGCGGCTTACTTCGCCAATTCTCTAAAGACAAGAATTTTATAGACTTTCTCAACAGTACACAGCAGAGACTAACTACTCACTAATGGTAAACTATTGATACTGTTGGCCTGTGAGAAAGTGTGATCTTTGCCCCCTTGACAATCAATAATAATAATAATCGAGACAAGTTCTTGCTGGTGCTTAACTCCCAGTTGGCACAATGGATTTAAGAATTAACACCAAAGAACTGGCCTAAATACCAGTTGCGATTAATATAAGAAATTTGTGCAAACTGGGATAAGCAAATTAAAGAAAGCACAATGTGGAATTATCAAACATGATTCTACATTTACTTTAAGCTCAAAGAAAGGAACTGTAAAGTTATTAATTACAACCAAAATTTACGTTACAAGAATCTCAAATGAATTCAAATATCAAAGGAAATACACTTACATTCAAATATTAAGCCTATGAAAAAGAACAGAAATACTAGTCAGTGGAGGAAACGGAGCTAGCTGTGAAGAGGCTGGGCGTCTCTAGCTGCTATGGCACTGCAATTCACTGCTAAGGTCACTGCAGCCGATCTCCAATACGGTGGGGAGATACGGGGTATAGTTGAACTGCTGGAGACTGTAGGCACTATGATGGGGGGAGGGGGGCTGCTCTGCACTGCACTCGACGACTCCTAATCCCATGACTGTCCGACGCCAACTGACTAATGTAACCAGGGTTGCCAGGTTGATTTCATGATAAAATGCCAAACTCTTCAGAGAAACAGGCCAAAAAAGGTCAAACGATTTCAGTTCCTTATTTCCATAATAATGCTTATTTTTAAACATTAATATAACTTCATAGAACAATTAAAGTGCAAAATACACATTTAGACAGAGTAAACTACATCAGTATTAATCAGATTTGTGCTACTGATCTACTTTAAAAAATCAGTTTCATCAAATGCAAGTATCAACACTGCTGTCATCTTGAATATTTGTTCGAGTTTCATTTACAGGAAAAATTAATTCCAGCTTGTTGATATGACAGTTCATTAATTCATTAAGAAAGAGGAAAAAATGATAGTGCTGGTCAAAGGTATTTGCAAAATGATCATTTGCACTAAAAAGAATAAAGATTCAGATATACTTTTTGCCAGACATACAGACCTGCCACCTTGCTACAGAAATAACTAGATATTTTTTCAGCTGGTCAACTTTTAAAGGAATTCCAATTTCAGCAAATGAAAAAATCATCAGTTCTCTTACCCTGAATATCTGTAAAAGTTTCATTTACTGGAAAAAGTAATTTTAGCTTGTTGGTGTGACAGTTCATAAATTCGATCAGATAAAGGAAAATACATTAGTTATCATCAACGATAGTTGCATAATGAGCATTTGCACTAAAAAAAACAAAGATACAGATCCGCTTATTGCCAAACAAGCAAAATTGCCATCTTGTTACAAAATGCCTAAATATTTGTGAGGCACTCAGTGTTAAATTCATGTAGCATTTGTCAACTTAAAAGAGAATTTCACTGATCTCATTTAAATCACCATCAATGCTATTGTCATGATCATGATTATCCCAACAGGTTGAGGTAACTAGTACAAACAAGGGCAAAGCCAAAACTCCAACTTACCCGTAAGAAGAAGGTCTTTGTAAATAGTGACACGAGTACACGACTGACATCAGGGGCCAGGGTTACAAACCTAAAACATTCTGTGTCAAATTATTAAGCATACATGTTTTACCATTATCATTGCAGTTTCACATGACTAATTTAATGTTAAGAAAAAAATATAAGCAGAAAAACAGTCTCCAAATTGGAACCGTGAGCTTTAATGGGTTGGAAAAGGCCATATTTAAAGCCAAATAGCATTTGGCCTTAAACTGTATTTTTTTAAAGCCAAAAACCCTTCAAAACGGCCAATTTGGCCAAAAAAGGCCGAACCTGGTCACCCTGAATGTAACCAAGCCGGGGCACAAACAAAGGCATAAGGAATGGGGGCTGCTCAACTCAAGGTCAGAGAAGCAATACGTGGGAACGACAATTACACAAAGCTTATCACTCAGTGAAACGCATTGTCTATACAGAAAGACAGTCACTTATGAAAACAATGACGAGGGTTATGAAGACTCGTTACAATCTGAGTGCAAAAGCGAGCAGTTAACGGAGCTGAGCGAAACTCTATGCATTTTGACATTCTTCAGGCCTTCCCAATATAATACTAACACAATGTCGCAAAATAATTCGTGACTCTCTCTCTCTCACTCTCTCTCTCTCTAAACTGGATAATTCTGAAGTTATGTTTTAGCAGCTGTACATTTTAATTTGATCTTGCATTGAATTCTATTACTATTGAGGATTAAGGTTCTTTTAGTCTCTTCTCTTTTATGAATTAAAAAGATGAGAATACACAAAAACATTCAGGATATATAATGCTCCTTTTTTTCTAGTGCAGGTTGTTTATATATAAAGCTTTAATATGGTTTTGTAAAGATTAGTGAGAGAAAAATGATGTTGCTAATTATGCTCATAAGGTATAGTGAAACACGGAAGAAGGTGTTTATAAGTTGTGTTGAAAATTGATAATGGCCTTTCATGCTTGTTGATGAGAAAAGCCAAATAAAGGGTCAACCCAGAACAAACTGTAATAGCATTAAATGCAGAATTATTTAACACAGATATATGGCTAGAATAACATATCCAAAGATTACTCGAATCAACGTATGGGAACACTGTCTAATTTACATAAATCCAAGATAGTCACCAGAAAAAGAAATCAAAATTTTATATTTTTCGTATTTCTTGTCCTTTTTGGTCGCAAAGTGTTTGGATGGATGCCAAAACTATCTCAGGCTGTAGCTAGGGACCCATTTAAACTGTTTACAAGTAAAAAACTGATTTTTTAAATGGAAACTGTAAAATCTAAGATGGCTGCCCCCTGTTTTTAATAATTTTGGCTCAAACATCACACTGTTTTTCCTGAACATTAATATGAAGGCATAGAAAATGTAGAAATAACCAGAATCTCTGGTTATTTTATTATTTTGGTCAGTACAACAA
Organism: Coenobita brevimanus; assembly: GCF_032717465.1. Lineage (NCBI taxonomy): Eukaryota > Metazoa > Arthropoda > Malacostraca > Decapoda > Coenobitidae > Coenobita > Coenobita brevimanus. Next base: position 26,051,958 of record NC_136977.1, read on the forward strand.
TTTTTAATCACATAATTAATTCATTAGGTGATTTGCACAATTTGAGTTATTTGACATTTACCATAGAGATATGTATACAGGATAGTTCAGATCTGAGAGTGCATTCAGTATCTGCAATGGCTATGACGGAGCCGAATGTAATAATGGGTGACATAATGCCGTTACATATTTTTGTTAATCAAAACGCTTTATTAAAGAGCAAATAAAACAATTTAAGAAAATACACTCAAACTTCTGATAGATCCAATTATCACATGGAATGGTAATTTTCAGTATGATTCCAATTTCGGTTATCATCTGGTAAATTTATAATTAATAACCATGTACTGAGATAATGAATGTGTCTTGGTTATAATGGACTAGCACTGCAATTTAAAATATGAATCAAATATTGAATATATTTGAGATGTAAATTCTTTAACACATCTGACCACGAGGTGAGTAGGTACCTATACAGAAACATGTATTGCAGTGTACATTCTCCAGCAATATGTATATTCTGACAATTATTAAGTCTGTTCTTCTGGTATTATTCTTCACACAAAAATGATCAAACATCATCAAACAAAAATATATTTTGGTGTAACAAATTTGTATAGTGCATGTTAAGAATTTATGGTTACCATATATGGCACCATATAAGTAAATAAATCACGTAAAACCTGAAAAACGAATGCAGTATTATGCAAATAATACTGTAAAATAATACTGACAGCTTGTCACATAAGAATGACTGTCAACAATCATATACAGTGCTTATTAATTCATCATATCATCTTCTAACTGTGATAATTTGTACACAGACCTGGGAAATGTCCACAGCCAGTAGAACTGTCCAGTCCATTCTTCCAGCATGTACAATGTCTCGTACTACAGTACAACCTGCTTTGCAGTTACAGCTCACTACCTCGAGCAATGCTGTAGGAACTGCTGGTCTATCAGTGAGGAGAGGCAAAAATTTATTTCCTTGCTTGCACGAGCCCTAGTTCTCTGGTGACATATCTGCTCTACCCATCCAGTGCTGAGCTTGAAGAGACACATGTGGACTGTGGTATTTTGTCGCGGCTAATGAAGGTGGCAGCATTTTCGGTTGCACAGATTTGCTGCTGCCAACCTTCTGGTGGAATTGCTGGAATCGGAGGAAGTTCAGTGCGTCATGAGGGTGGCGTTTGTAGATTTGAACTAGTGCCATTTCCCAAGCAGCAACCACATCTACAGATTTCATGTTGTGGTTAGAGAACAATAGTGCTTGCTCCAGGAATAGCTTATTTGTTCTGATCAATTTCAAACCTATTTTCTTTCCAGTGCTTCAGAGAGAGGAGGTAGTGTCACACCCAAGGATGACGTGCACAAACAGAATTTTATTGCATACCTCTGGACCAAGAACTGTTCTCATCACTGCCATATTCCAGCATCTTGGGGCTCTCTTGGCACCTGAATGAGGTTCTGGTCTGAATTATATATCTGATGTTTATGGTGTGAAATGCCAGCAGAATGAGGATGTCTGTGTAATCGTCTACCACAACTGTGGGCAGAGTAGGATTCTTGTTAACAGCAGCAATGGCATTCTGAACAACTAGCAAATCAGCGTCTGCCTTAGCATGTTCAGTATGACGGCCCGAGTGACTCAAGTAATCAGCCAGCGGATGGATGAACCTCTGTTTGTTGACAGCATTGGAGAGGAAGTCATCTCTTTTCCCTTGGAACAACATGGCATCAGATACATGTACATTTATTTTTCTACATTTATTCACTTTTGCATATTTTTAAATATCAGGTAGCATGTGAAGGGAAATATATGAGCATGTCGCATCCTTGAAAATGAATGAGTTCTTCCAGTGATAATCAATATCCCTTTGACAATACCCTGTTTTCAGTTACTGCTGTTTTTACTATAATTCGGCCATTTTGATTCACCAAAAGTTTAATTTTGAGTATATTTTCAAATATCTACTCTATATCACACTATTTTAAAAAGGCTATATGCCATAGCTCTAACAAAAATCAGCATCATTAAAAATAGTTAAAGTCACATTATCGCTGCTCCTGTCGCGGACATTTTGAATTTATGCAAATTAGACCATGTTCCCATACTCTGATTCCAATAAACGTTTGATGTGTTAATTCAACCATGTTTCACAGTTCAACAGTACTGGAATCATTACTATTGCAACTTGTTATAGGTCTTTTCATAATATGCCTTGAATTATGTTTGTAATCAGCATCGGTATCATTGTCGTCATTATCAGTGTCAATATAATCATCATGATCGCCATCAGTAGCGTCAATATCATCGTCATCATCGTTACAACATCACTATCATCACATCATCACTATCACCATTGTTGTCGTCATGTTAGGTTAGTTATCCGCCATTGCAGTGCAGTGGATAATATGATGAAGATAGGTAATAGAAAGCACTGAAGTAGGAAAACTTATCAAGAGAATGCCCAGTAAAAAAAGATCCATAAAAGTATTCTGTAGCATCAATTAGAGTTACTTGTTATACTGAAATATTAATACAGCACTTTGATTAATTTTATTTAGCCAAATTAAAGCTATAAAATTAAGACATGAAAAAACACAAAGTTTCGACTTATACACCCAACGTTGAAAGATTAATTTATCCATTATCGGCAACACCAGGCTATTCTAAAACCCGCCCGAGACACGCAAACAAAAATGTCCATGACTAGCTTGTTTATCCAAGCTGTTGAAACCCATAGGCCTACTATATCTGGGGGAGAGTATTTGTTTATGCTTTCACCCAAACACTAAATCGTGAGCACACCTCGTCATTTCAATTCACTTCACCTTTGATCAAGAGCCCTGGAATCCTTGACATGCTTTCCTATTGAGTGGTCCATCCTTATCTCTTGGATAACGCATCATAAAGCAGATCTGAATGCTGATAGTGAAGATACATGTTTACAATCCTCCAAGATCTGCTTATTCATTACTAAATGACCCCTCCCCTCCCTCTTTTCTTCGGATGCGTGACCATTCGTGATAATGTTCCTTGATAATGTCTTCTGACAGAGTGGTCTTGGGGTGTGCTTAGTCTCACGCATCATTTCTGGAGCCTCAGACCAGATGTCAAGGGATGTAAATTTGTTATTTTCTTTTTTAATGATAACGACGATTCCAGTGGATTTCAGAAATGGCGTCAAAAAGTGAAACTATATTGGTTAATGCCCGGATTCAAGATGTTATATAAAGGGCGCCATTTTTTTTTTTTTTTTTTTTTTTTACAGATGAACAGAGGAAGGAAAAACAAACTGGATTAAAAAAAAAAAAAACATAGATTACAAGTGTGCTCCATTCATGAAAAAAAAAAAAAAAATCTCTAACAGTTTGAGTTGAACTGTTTTGGGTCGATGTCTGGGGGGGGGGGGACTCATCTGGGGGAGCGAAGTCCAAAGAGAAGCCGTTCGGGAATAAGGAAATTTTGATAGGCAGAAGGTAGGTGAAAAACATTCCTCCGTCAGTACTAGTTTTTCACGCCCTTTTCATGTCCTGTTTTGGTTCTTTTAATTATAATTAATTTTCATGTCTTCAGGAAGTGTGGTTCCTTCTTGTCCCTCTGGCATCACCCAGAGCCGAAGAACAGGTTAGTGAAAAGCATGTTTGTTATTATTATTATTGTTATTATTATTATTATTATTATTATTGTTATTATTATTATTATTATTATTATTATTATTATTATTATTATTGTTGTTGTTGTTGTTGTCGTTACGATGATGATGTTGATGATGATGATGATGATGATGATGCTTATTATCATCATCATCATCATCTTTACTATCTTCATTATTACTACTATCATTACATTTACTACTACTACTACAACTACTACTTCTACTGTTCTACCAGATATTATTATTATTATTATTATTGATGTTGTTGTTGTTGTTATTATTATTGTTATTATTATTATTATTATTATTATTATTATCTTCATCATTAGTATTAGTATTAGTATTATTTCGTAAGTAGTATTGCCTCTCAGTATTTACCCCTTCACTGTGATGACGTATCTCTACATTTCGTCGCCCCCTTCCACCTCTATCAACCTCACTCACCTCCTTCCACCTTCCACATTTCCTTCCACCTCCCACACCTCCCTCCACCTTCCACACTTCCTTCCACCTCCCATACCTCCTTCCACCTTCCACATTTCCTTCCACCTCCCACACCTCCCTCCACCTTCCACACTTCCTTCCACCTCCCATACCTCCTTCCACCTTCCACACTTCCTTCCACCTCCCACACCTCCCTCCACCTTCCACACTTCCTTCCACCTCCCACACCTCCCTCCACCTTCCACACTTCCTTCCACCTCCCACACCTCCCACACCTCCTTCCACCTTCCACACATCCTTCCACCTCCCACACCTCCCTCCACCTTCCACACTTCCTTCCACCTCCTACACCTCCCTCCACCTTACACACTTCCTTCCACCTCCCACACCTCCTTCCACCTTCCACACTTCCTTCCACCTCCCACACCTCCCACACCTTCCACCTTCCACACTTCCTTCCACCTCCCACACCTCCTTCCACCTTCCACACTTCCTTCCACCTCGCACACCTTCTACACCTCCTTCCACCTCCTACATTTCCTTCCACCTCCCACATCTCCTTCCACCTTCCACACTTCCTTCCACCTCCCACACCTCCCTCACTGCCTTGCACGTCCCTCACCTTTCACCTCCCTCACCTCCTTCCATCACCCTCACCGTCCACCTTCACCTCCTTCCACCTTCACCTCCTTCCACCTCCCTCACCTTCCACCTTCACCTCCTTCCATCTCCCTCACCTTCCACCTTCACTTCCTTCCACCTCCCTCACCTTCCACCTTCACCTCCTTCCACCTTCACCTCCTTCCACCTTCACCTCCTTCCACCTCCCTCACCTTCCACCTTCACCTCCTTTCACCTCCCTCACTTTCATCCTTAACCTCCTTCCACCTACCTCACCTTCCACCTTCACCTCCTTCCACCTCCCTCACTTTCATCCTTCACCTCCTTCCACCTGCCTCACCTTCCTTGAACCTCCCTCACCTTCCATCTTCACCTCCTTCCACCTCCCTCACCTTCCATCTTCACCTCCTTCCACCTCCCTCACCTTCCACCTTCACCTCCTTTACCTTCTACCTTCATCTTCTTCCACCTTCCTCTCATCCTTCCACCTCCCTCTCCTCACCACCAGCTCTCATTTCTGCTCCACTCTCTCTTCACTTCCCATCATGAACCACTCGTATCTCACCAACACTCGCTCATTCTCCCACGCCATCTCCCACCCCCTGTCACCCCGAGTCACCTTCCAAGCATTCAGGGGGTGGCAGGGTCGTCTTAAGCCACCCCTGCCACGACCCCCACCCCTGCCATGCCCCTGAAGACAATGGCCAATAAGGCAAGATTACCAGGAGTCACCACCGAGGGATTCAAACGTCAAACATTATCGATGAGGAGGGACGTCTGCCCGGGGCATCACACACACACAAACACACACACACACACACACACACACACACACACACACACACACACACACACACACACACAAATACCTACCGTACTTGGAACACTCACAGAACAAGTTTTCTTGTTTTCGATGTCCAGGGTTTTGCTTTTCTCTCCTTATGGGTGGCTGGTGGACGACTCCGGGGGCGTCTGGTTGATTGTTGGATGAGGCAGCTGGCATCTTCAAAATATCACATAATGCATTCTTTATACCTGGGAGTGTTTATTACCTGAACTGAATTAGTTATGCTGTGCGATAACATCCACTTCAATTAACCTTTTAGTCACACGGTTTTCTCCAGCTGAAATACCCTACTTTTTCAGGGTCGCAACTTATTTCATTTAGCTTTTCAGATGACAGATGTTTCCTTCACTTGAACAAAATCGTCTGGAGGTACCCAGAATACGGAATCTAATTCGGTACCTGCCATCCAGGGGGTTGACGTTAGGATAAAGAGTCAGAGTGTGTACGAGATGGAGAGGTGCATGGATGAAGTCCGTTTATCTTAGTTTGACTCTCCTCACTCTTCGGTTGTCTGCATATGAGTAATTTCATCTGCAGGACTATCTACTCATCTGTGTGTGCATTGCCTGTCTGTCCATCCATTTATCTGCCTGTCTGTCATTATCTGTTTTCATACATTAACTAGTAAGAGTATCAGCGTAACTACCTACCTACCTTCTTGCCTACTTACGAGTACATTCCTGCCTTCCTGCTTACGTACCTATCTACCTTCCTGTCTGTCTGTCCATCTGTCTGTCTTATCAGTGTATCGTTCTGTTTGTATTATTTTTTATGCATGACTCTCTATCCTTATGTCTGTCAGCCCGTTTCTTTATCAGTACGCATTTGTCTACCAATTTATCCAATCTTTGATCCAGGTATCTATCTATATATAGCCATGTCTGCCTATTTGCCTGTCTCGGAACCATTAGATCTATATACATTAGTTTTTACCCATCCTGTCTTGTCTTCTGTTGATAAATCTGTCAATCTCTACTTTTCTGAACACTTGTCTGTCTATTGATCCATCTGTCCTCTGTCTGTTTGCCACCACATCTGTCTGTCTGTCTGCCTTTATATATATATCCTGACTCACACCAGGAAACCATTTACTACGGTGGGTGGTAACCATATAACCAGATTTTGGCGCCTGGTGGTTAGTGGGTAATAATTGCGCTCCAATCGGATTGAGCCGGTGAAGGTTTTTATCCAAGAGATGGTTTGGGTTGATTGCTCATGTAATGCCTGTCAGGGATGAGCGAGGCTGGTAACTCTCATCTTAAATGTCGGGACCAACCGCCTAGCCCCGGGCTCCTACGCTCCTCATGGGACAATGTAAGACTGGATGATGGATGGATGGATGGACTAACAGTAAGTATCCGTAAGCCTGGGCTATCTATCTAACTATCTGCTGTCACTTTCTAGCTACCTCTGTTTGTCTGTATTTATCTACATGTTTCCTGCCAGATGCTAACCATCATATCTATCTATCTCTATCTGTCCATCTATTTAGCCATGCATCTCTTCCTAAAGTCCAGCATCCCATACAACATGATTTCATTATTAAGATTTTCTTTGCCCTCCCCTCCCCTCCCCTCCCCTTCCCCCTCCCCCTCCCCCTCCCCCTCCCCCTCCCCCTCCCACTCCCACTCCCCCTCCACTACCTGTCACAGTCAAACTTTCAAAAGATCCCAAAATTTATATTTGTCACGCCTATCCTGGCATTAACCCCCCCCCCCATTTTCTCTCCTTTTTCACCTCTGCTCCTCTCCCCTGTCTCCTTTAGCACTCCCTCCCTCCCCCTCCCCCTCCCTCTCAGACTCCCCATCCCCTCCCTCTCCCCCTTCCCCTACCTTTCCCCCCCTCGCTTCCCCTTCCTTCCCCCCCCCCCTTCCTCTCCCTCTCACAGCAATCCTTCGAGAGATCCTTAAATTTATATAGATGTATGTAAATGCCACGTCCATCCTAGGATCCATAACCCTCCACCCTCATAAGCCCCGGCCATAAGGTCGAGGTCAGTGAAGGCAGTTAGTATAAATTAAGGCCTAATGCTGTCCTCGCTAAGGGGTGATGGACAGGCGATAACCCTGGGAAAAATAAGTGACGGCTGAGGTTTTTATTCCTAGCTTGGACTGCCACTGCTGGGCTCCGGGATTCATAAAAGTGCTTAAGTCTTTGGCCCGTATGCTCGTCACGTAAGGAGGCACCCTAGCACCTTTTCCTTAGCGATTCATTTTTGGATATGTCTGGTTAATATCCTTTTGTCTCTTATTTATGCAGAGTATGGCGATATTTGATTCATTTTTGGGTACGGCTAATTAATATCCTTTTGTGCATTATCGGTGCAGAGTATGGCGATATCAGAATTATTAATGTGGCACGGAGGACAGCAAAGTGTAAGAAGTATATAAGTCGCTTAGGCGCAGGTGTTAGGAACTTCCTTAACCGACAAGAATGTGGGTCTATGTCTTGTAGGATTTCATTCGACTGAACAAAACACGTCACGCGTTACCATAAATATAATTCCAGGGGCACAGGTATTATAGAAAAGGTTAATGGTATTATCTGTTGCCTGGTTGTTGTGGCCTCTGACTGCTGGAGTTTTTTATCGGTTGAATAAAATCGTCTGGTGTTAACGAGAATAAAATACCCAAGAGCACCAGGCGACGTGAAAGGGTTCAGTCTGATTTGTACTTAACCCCATTAAACCGAGGATCTCTCTCTCTCTCTCTCTCTCTCTCTCTCCTGCCACCATACTGTTTTATTCAGGTTTGGAGGCATCTTTCTTAATGGAGGAGTTGGAGGGAGGTTGTTCTTATTCTCTTCTCTGTGAAAGGATTCCACTACCATAACTAGAATACAGTAGCATGAATAAGATATAAATCAAGATAAAGGCGTTAAAACGTATAATCTTCACTCTTACAACTGCCCATCTTATCACGAGCAGAAAACAGTCAACGATAACTTGAAAAACGCGACGAAACAAAAACAATTCGTTATAATATTTATCATTTTGATTCTGATGGCATTTTTCTAATTCTTCTCTAAACTGAACAAAACCATCTGTAGGCAGCAAGATTATATATATATATATATATATATATATATATATATATATATATATATATATATATATATATATATATATATATATATATAAAACAGAGCGAAAGGCTTCAGTGCTATGGAGACCTGTTCGTCATGAAAGTTGGTTGAGAACCTTTATGAATACAGACGAAGGACCAGGATTAACCAAACTTATGATCCCTGGCCGCGTCTTAACTTCGATTTGTTTAATCCAGGTAGGGACAGAGACAAGGCGAAAAATTCTGATGCATTTGTCTCTCCCTGTTCCTCCTACGAAAACAAGCCTGTGTAGCACATCTTCCTTGCCACGTAGTAGCTGCATATGACACGTTGTTTTTTTCCAGTATGTCGATATTAATGGGATATTAAAAACACATAGCAGAATACTGAGATTAAATAAGTAAATTAATTTGTTAAGAGTGGAGTCACAAAATTTCGTAAGTCGACTAAATGACGGTTCTTCGCAGCCCCGCTTCCTTTCCGGTGACAGGTAACTTCAGTGATATGGTCCAATTTGCTCTTGTGTGATGATAATACAGTAATCGTAGATATAATATTAGCACCTTAGAATCGGAGTACTGAAGTGTAATATGCAGTATAAGTCGCCAAGGGAGAGGTTCCAAGAATACTACTAAGCCGGCCAAAATACACCTGCTGGTTAGGACAGGGTTAGGTAAATAACAGAGGAATTAGTTGGAGAAGAACAGGGAGGTTATAGGAAGGGAAGAGGTTGTGTAGATCATATATTCATTCATAGATCTTTAGTGGAAAAGTTTCTAGAGAAGGGAAAGAAGTTGTATGCGGCTTCATGGATTTGGAGAAAGCATATGACAGGGGTGGATAGACAAGGACTGTGGAAAGTATTAAGAATATATATGGAGTAGATGGGAAGTTGTTGAATACCGTGACGAGTATGTATGAGGGTGGTGAGGCTGCAGTGCGTGTGGACAGTGAACTAAGTGAACTTTTCTATTTGAAGGTTGGACTTTTCTATTTGAAAGTTGGATTGAAACAGGAATATGATATGTCACCATGGCTGTTCAGTCTGTATATGGATGGGGTTATAAAAGAGATACAAGGTAGGGCAGTGGATGTTGGAGTGGCCCTGGTGAGAAAGGGCAGTGTTTGGAAACTCCCTGAACTGTTGTTTGTGGATGATACTGTGCTGTTAAGTGAAGACGAAGGGGAGCTGCAAGGCTTGGTGGATGAGTTTGGGAGAGTGTGTAAGAAACGGAATCTAAAGGTGAATGTAGGGAAGAGTAAAGTTATGGTCTTCGAGAGAGGTGAAGTCAGTGATTGTACAGCGAGTTTGGATGACCAGGATATGGAAAAGTGAGTGCATTTAAGTACCTGGGTAGTGTGATTAGTAAGGATGGAAGTTTAGTGGGTGAAGTGCTTGAAAGGGTACAACCATACCCTCTATGGTTACAACAAAGAAGAAAGGTTGCTGCTTCCTGAAAGCAGTGATAAGAAACAGGGAAGTGAGCATGGAAGAGAGAAAGCTACTACATGACATGGTTGTGATACCAACTCTAACGTACGGAAGTGAAGCTTGGACTTTGTTGGAGGGACTGAAGTCAAGAGTGAGAGCAGTGGAAATGAGTTATTTAAGAGGAGCCTGTGGAGTCACATGGAGAGACAGGCTGACAAATGAAGATATAAAGGAGCGTTGTGGTATGGATGTGGATGTGATAGGAAGCCTTAGGAGAAACACACTGAGGTGGTTTGGCCATGTGGAGAGGATAGAGAGTGAGAGACTGACGAGGAGAGTGTATGTGAGTGAGGTGGAGGGGGAGGAGAGGGAGTGGGAGGCCTAGGATGAGATGGAGGGATGGAGAGGTATATGGGAGAGGCGGGGGTGAGCTGGGAGCAGGGCAGTGAAATGGCGGGGGAGAGGGCGACATGGGGGCGATTTGCTTGTGGCCACCCCTTACGGGATTGAGGCGTCTGGCAATAGATAGACAGATAGATAGGTTAGGACAGGGGATGGGTCATATGTTGGTGTGATCTTCGGCTCCCCCTCCGACGTGAAGGTGGTGTGGCTGAGTTGGGGCTGTCCAGTACCTCATTTTGTGATTAGTGGTATGAGGGGTACTGGTCAGGACTTCATATAGTGGTGAGAGTTATTGGCTGTTTGGGGTCTCTTTAGATTTGAGGGTTTAAGTGTTCAGTAGTACCGTACACACACACACACACACACACACACACACACACACATCGGCCACTGTACTTTACTCAGACCTTTAATACATCCACCTTGTTAGTGCGTGATGTATACACAGCCAAACATACTGGTACCGTACAGGGGGCTCGTAACATTCCGTCTCTTGAAGAAAAAAAAATCGTAAATTCAGCCTTCATATCTAAGCAAGCGTGTATACACACACGGAAGCATCATTCCCCCCCCCCCACACACACATATAAATCATCCCTGTCCTCCACACACAAACATAACCCCGCCCCGCAGTCACATCCCGTCTCTTTACACACACACCCATATACTACCTCTCACACACACACACCAAACAAACAACACTGCCTCTTCCCCATTCCCCCAAACACACAACTCGGAAGAAATAAAAACAGCCAGTAAAATATTTTGCCTCACCCCTTGGCCCCATCAAGCAGGATTTACGGGTCAGGCCTACTAGCTCGTCTAGCATGCAGGCCCTCCGCATTACGACACAACACTTAATCGCCAGCGGACATGACCCCTGCTTATATACGAGACGCGTGCCACATCATCATAGTTGCCGTTACAGCCACACTCTCAGTCGTAAGTGGACCCTCTGGTGGTCGGGTGGGTAGCGTTTTTGCATATCAATCATCTAGCCGCCCTGAGTTCGATCCCACTAGGGGCTGGATATCAAAGGGTATTGTCGTATGCTCTGGCGCCGCGCCGGTTCTCACATGTGCGCACATTGATGAATTCTTGCGATGACATATATAGACTCCCTCACACACACACACACACACACACACTCAAAGATAACAGCATTCCAACAAAGCACGATTCTAAATGCATTCCTCACTATATATTTCAAAATCCTCTCACTCGTTTACCCATATATGAATCACTCAGTGGAGGCGGGTCGCTTTACCAGTGACAGAGTGTGGTTTTTTGGCGCTACAGATCAGTACCGACTCATGACAGGTAGAACACTCCGGGAACAGGTAGTAGAACAGCCCAATCTTGTCAGGCGCGTCCAAACCAGTCACCACAGGTCATTGTTTATGTTATTCAGGCATTCATTCATTTATTCAGAATCGTAAAAAGCCCAATTCTCATAGGCTTAGGATAAAAAGAAATGAAAAGAAAAGGAAACAAAAGTTGTAGGAATCTATTTTCTTTGTTATACCTTGCTTGTATTTTACTTATATCGTTTTTAAGAATATATGGAGTAGATGGGAAGCTATTGAATGCAGTGAAGAGTATGTATGAGGGTGGTAAGGCTGCAGTGCATGTGGATAGTGAACTAAGTGAGTTTTTCTTTTTGAAGGATGGATTGAAACAGGGATGTGTCATGTCTCCATGGCTGTTCAGTCTGTATATGGATGGGGTTAAAAGAGAGATACAAGGTAGGGCAGTGGATGTTGGAGTGGCCCTAATGAGAGAGGGCAGTGTTTGGAAACTCCCTGTACTGTTGTTTGCGGATGATATTGTGTTGTTAAGTGAAGACGAAGGGGAGCTGCAAGGCTTGGTGGATGAGTTTGGGAGAGTGTGTAAGAAACGGAATCTAAAGGTGAATGTAGGGAAGAGTAAAGTTATGGTCTTCGAGAGAGGTGAAGCCAGTGAATGTACAGTGAGGTTGGATGATGAGGAAATGGAAAATGTGAGTACGGTACGTTTAAGTACTTGGGTAGTGTCATGAGTAAGGGTGGAAGTTTAGAGGGTGAAGTGCTTGAAAGGGTACAACAAGGAAGAAAGGTTGCTGGTTCCTTGAAGGCAGTGATAAGAAACAGGGAAGTGAGCATGGAAGTGAAAAAGTTATTACATGACAGTACAGTATTGTGATACCAACTCTGATGTATGGAAGTGAAGCTTGGACATTGTTGGAGGGACAGAAGTCAAGAGAGAGAGCAGTGGAAATGAGTTATTTGAGAGTAGCCTGTGGAGTCACATGGAGAGACACACTGACAAATGAGGATGTGAAGGAGCGTTGTGGTGTGAATGTGGATGTGATAGGAAGCATTAGGAGAAACACATTGAGGTGGTTTGGCCATGTGGAGAGGTTGAAGAGTGAGAGACAGACGAGGAGAGTGAATGTGAGTGAGGTGGAGGGGGAGAGAGGGAGGGGACGGCCAAGGATGAGATGGAGGGATGGAGTCGTGAGGTATATGAGAGAGGGGGGTGTGAGTTGGGAGCAGGACAGTGAAATGGCGGGGGACAGGGTGACGTCGAGGAGATTTGTTTGTGGCCACCCCGTATTAGGGATTAAGGTGTTTGGCAATAGATAGATAGATTGAGATTTTTTATATCTCCATACCGTGCAAAAAAATGCAAGAATTTACTACGCAAAATAAACTTACAAGAATTTTTAAATCAACATCCTTTGCATTTGTGACGTAAACGAAAAATCTTAACGTGCCACGCGGGGAATTAAGCTTGGGAGGAAGAGGTGGTGAAGCATCCAAAGCTGAGAGGGGCACGGTCTGGTGGGCGGAGTAAAGCATGCAGTCTGTCTATTAAGGTAATTTTAGACGTTTCTGAATAGTAGCTCCTGCGTGAAAAATCCTTACACACACACACACACACACACACACACACACACACACACACACACACACACGGCTGGAGAACGTTGGGT